>NC_061118.1:37295628-37354454 GCF_002878395.1 Capsicum annuum | reverse complement strand
TAGCTTTTGGTTTGTTTTTGTTGATTTTGGATGATTGCTTGAGTTTTTGATTGTTAAAGTTCATGTCTTTGGGGTCATTTCTGTGTTGTTTGTTTGAGGAGAAGATGGGAATAGCAGTATGTGAATTATTGATTTTGGCTGATTGGAGGATTGCTTGAGTTTTTTATTGATAAATTTCATGTCTTTGTGGTATATGACCATTTTCTAGTCATGTCTAGGTAAGGCTGTGTAAAATAGACTTATGTGGTTTGGCCCTTCCCCGGACCACTTCATAGCGAGAGCTTTAGTGCACTGGACTGCCCCTTTCTTTGTTGATAATGGTTGAAATAAGCTTAATGAAGAAGTTGGGCATTTGTTAGAGACTGAGGTTAGTTGTTGTTGTATGTGTTTGTAGATTCTGTCTTTTCCTTTATTGGGTCATGCTTTAAATTTCAAGATTCTAGTTTTATTTACTTCAAAAAAGGTGCTGAGTGAGGTAAAAGTTTAATCTTGGATGAAATTTTGATTCTTTGCTTCTGGTGTTGGTTTGACTTTTTGTTTATTGGATGATTGCTTGAGTTTCTGATTGTTAAAGTTTACGTCTTTATGGTTTATGACCTTTCTTTGTGGTCATTTCTGTTTACGTGAATTCTTGATTTTTGTTGATTGGATGGTCGCTTGAGCTTGATTGTTAAAGTTCACGTCTTTGTGGGTTGTGATAATTTTGTCGTCATTTCTGTTTTATTTGATTGAGAAAAGATGGGATTTCTGATTTGTTTGTTTGAGGAAAGATGGGATTTCTGTTTCGTTTGTTTGAGGAAAGATGGGATTTCTGTTTTGTTTGTTCGACGAAAGATGGGAATAGCAGTATGTAATCCTTGATTTTTGTCGAACTAATACCATTTGCTGTGAGCCTTGTTATGAATAATGGTTTTGTTTGTTTGAGACTGAGGCGTAGTTGTGTTCACACAAACGTGTCTATGCTGAGAAGCTTTTCTGAAACACGATTGTCGTAAATTTGTAGGTCTATTCATACTTGGAACAACGAAAGAACATTGTTCTTTTATAGCTGTTGCGGCTTTTAAGAATTTGAGAGGAGACAGTTCTGTTTATCTAGGATATGCAATATGAGGGACAATGGTAACATCTCTGAATACCGGGATAAATTGGATCAGACGTTGTCGTCTCATGATCTTGTGAATGATGATTTACTTAAGAACCTTGTCAAGAATCAAATGCTACGCTCGTCAGAATGTGGTCTTCAAGGTTTGTTCTATGTGACTTTGAATCTGGATGTTACGTTAATAGGGAGTCACGTAATTCTAAAACCCGTATCATCTAACAAATACTTAAGCAACGAGGCCTACCGCCACCCGCCTCACCCCTCTTTTTTTGGCAGAATGTAGTGACAATTTGGTAGAGAGAAGAACCAAGGAAATGGCAAACTTCCTAAGCATGTTAAGGAGTACATCTGTAACTGATAGCGAGAAGGCAAAATCTTCTGAAGCAGCATGCGGTGTTTGGAAAGTATGCCATCTATCATATTCGTAGATTATCTTTTCCGATTCTTAGAACTGCCTGCTTACCAATGTCGATATTTTAGTCTTTAGTATGCATGCTAGGCAAAGTACTTCTCCCCATCTGTTATTCGCTATGAGAGTAAATGCCGGTTCGCTTCCTTCTGCAGATTAAACAAGATACTGAAGACTACCGTGTTATGTATCGAGAGGGACCGGAAGGAACTCCCTTCCATACCCTCCTTGTCGAAGGCTATGTCGATGGCCCATCAGATGTTTGTAAGATAGATTAAAATCGCAACTATTTTGTCTTATATTTACCGTTGGGGTGGTTATTAATCAACGTCACCTCCAGAAAATTCGTGTTTCTTTAGTATCGGACACCTTTGGTAATACAAAACCGGCTGTTTCAGGTTTATGCATCTCGTGGGGGGCAGAGTTCTACAATAAATGGTGAGGATCCCGTACGCTAAAGACTCATTGCATTATCTCAGCAGCCTTTTATGTTTAACATGCTCAAGGGATATTCCCAACAACGTGTCCTAATACGCCTTATTTTGGGATCAGGTGGCCGCAAACTACAATTCCAACATTTAAGGTTGCAGCCTCGGAGTGCGTGCAGAAGATCAGAGAGGGTGAACAAATATGTTTAGTAAGGTCTGTCATCTTTATAGTTGTAAATAGACGTTTATTTTGTTCTCGTTATATATCGCTAATATACTGATATATGTTTTACTTGGAAGAAAGGATGAAGCTTTCATGGCCATTGTCGACAAGGGAGGCCCTCGTACATTTCTTTGTATTTGAATACCTTCAAGATGGTCTAATAGTAGTGCTTCTGAATTCGGTAAGCTTGTGAAAGTCCGCGACGTTTTCCATTATCATATTTGTTCTCGTCAACATTAGAGTAACGTATTGTTGTGTTAATGTCTCCAGATTTCTGACGTAGATAGTGTAGATAGAAGTACTCATGGGTACTCGAAAGACGGAATACCACTCCCACAAGATGTAGTACGCATTGACGTGGTGGGAGGTTTTGCTATCCAGAAAGTCACTGATAATCGTAGCTACTTCAGGTAACTTTGACATAGGATGTATTATCAGCTTCAAACGCTTCCTATTGCCTTTTCATGCTACGCTCTTCGTTGAAAATTTTCTCGCTTTTTGTGCTTTCAAATTCTACAGGACAATAGCAAACATGGATATCAAACTGGACTTTATTCCTCCTTCGCTCATCAATTTCATCTCAAGGCAGCTCGTAGGTGCCGGTTTCAAGCTTTATAAAAAGGTTAATGCCAATTCAGTTACCACTTCTGTTTCGGATTGTTCACTTTTTGGGAAAACGATGCTGATCAAACCGATATTTAAGTTCAACGTTTTTGTTTGTAGGAAGTAGCTTCAGTTACCAAAGGTGACCAAGATTTCAGCAACGTTCTAAAAGATACACTATATGCTCGAATACGAAAAGCACTTTATTCAGATAATATACCTAATGGCGATGCGACTTTGGAACAGAAGAAAGATGTGTGTCATCTGGACAAAGAGAAAAGAAATGGCAAAGAAGCACGTGTTATCCTCGATGAAGGGACAAGAGATGATAGTGGATCTTCGGGACTGCAAAAAGACTTCAAGAAAGATGCATCTCTTCAACTCGACGAACGGAAAAGTGATGATAATGGTACTTTAGAACTCCTAGACATGATAAGAGACGTCTATGTTCACCCGGATCAAGTAACGAGAACAAACGTTGAAGATAAAAGCCCCGAGAAGAAGGTGCATTTTGATAATGGTTTAATCAGTTCATCGGAGCAGGACAACGTTGTGGTTAAAGACAACAAAGTTCACAGTGAAATAGAGGAAATTAATGAAGACACAACTGAATCGACTGTAAGTTTAGACAAGAATGACATGAAACTCCGCGATTCTCCTGCTAATCAACTCGTAAATGTGCCTGCTAACAACAAGAAGGTTGTGATTAGCTCTGAGGTCCGACAAGCACTGGGAACTTTGGAGAAGGCTATTTCTATCATAAGGGATTTCGAACATAATTTGGAAATTAGATCTGTTTCCGGAAACACTACTGTTAAATCTTTAGGTGTAGAGGAGGATGGACGGAAAGACTCAAAATCATCAGAAACTGATCGAATTCATGGAAGTGTTGTAGCTCGTGCTGAATCACCCGAAAAAGAATTGTCAGAGGCGACACTTAACGAACAAAGGACCAGCTCTGCTAGTCATAGCTCCAGGTAATTTTTTTTGGCTTAATAGCAAGAGGCTTCATTGAAATAATGAATTGTACTAAGATTATCTATTCTACATCGTACTTGTTACGTTGATCCTTCGAGTAACTGGTAAAGTTGCTGTCGTGTGACCAGGAGGTCACGGGTTCAAGCCTTGGAAATAGCCTCTAGCAGAAATCCAAGGTAAGGCTGCATACAATACACCCTTGTGGTGGGACCCTTCCCCGGACCCTGCGCATAGTGGGTGCTTTAGTGCACCGGGCTGCCCTTTTTTACTTGTTACATTGATTCGGGAGAATGGGAAACAGCCTCTTGCAAAAATGCAAGGTAAGGCTGTGTACAATACATCCTTGTGGTGGGGCCCTTCCCCAGACCTTGCGCATAGCGGGAGCTTTAGTGCGCCGTGCTGCCCTTTTTACTTGTTACATTGATCCGGTAGAAACGGAATATTTATTTTCCAAACGGGCACTTAGAATTGCAAAACATCATAGCCATGTAGAGATTCCTGCAACTCCTTTACAAAAGGAAAATCTGAAAGATTGACTCATGTATAAAGAAGAGGTTGTTCCAATCTATGTTGGCTCGGACTCATCAAAAATATTATCGCGTTTGTGTTGACTGTATGCGTGTCGGATCCTCTAACACCAATGCTTTTTTGGAGGATCCCACAGGGGTGCGAGCAACATAAGTTCCGAGGACACTTTATCTTTTGTTTGAACGGCATGATTTGATGATAACGCCTTTGATCATATGCTCAACGAGTTTTTCTCCAGGCGTACAAGTTTTAGTTTGTGCACGAGGGAAGCTAACCACATCAAGAAGGTTGCTCCTGCATCACCAGGCGACGCACCACACGCTGCTGCACGTACCTCAGTAGACCAGTCGAAGGAAGATAATGTCGCGTCTGTCCATGCAGATACCGTCCCCGGTAAAAAGAATGGTAAAAGAAAAAGAAAGCTACCATTTTACTGCTGCCTGTATTTTCAAGACAAGTCAAGAGTTGATAAAGAGTAACAAGTTTTGTTCATAGGAAAGCAACTATAGTTATTAAAGATGTAAAATAAGGTCAATTCTAGGTTGTTTTGTATCTATTGTTGCTCGAACCCTCCAGAAATGTTGTCGCACCCGTGGTGGACCCTCCGAAATTCAATAGATTTTGCAGGATCTGACACACAACCGACACTTTCTTTTGGAAGACTCCGAGCAGCATAGTTTTGTGTAACATAGTTTTGAAGGGAGCCTTGTAGTAACTGGTGAAGTTACTCCCATGTTAAACGTTACGAGTTCAAGCCTTGGAAACAGCCTCTGGCATAAATGCAAGGTAAGGTTGCGTACAGTAATACGGGAGCTTTAGTGCATCAGGCTGCCCTTTTTACAATGTAACTAAACATGCTCATATTTATAAGTGATTTTTACGCAGTTACCTTGTTGGATTCGGTGGATTTACTATTTACTTTTTCTAGCCGGTACATATAGATCATACACAAATTATACGTGGTTATATACATATTATACATGGATTATTCTTGCATTTGATAACTTTTGCAGGATCTGACACACAACCGACACTTTATTTCGGAAGACTCCGAGCAACATAGTTTTGTGTAACACAATGTAACTAAACATGCTCATATTTATAAGGGATTTTTACGCAGATAGCCTGTTGGATTGGGCGGATTTACTGTTTATTTTTTCTAGCCGGTATATATAGATTATACACAAATTATATGTGGTTATATATATATTATACATGGATTATACTCGCAAGTTTTCTCTAAGTTGCTTTGTAAAAGAAAAACATTAAAATTAATGACAGACATAGAATAATTAATAGTCATAATAATTGTTATAAAGTTTTGATTTACATGCAAGAATGTTAATTTAAGAGTATTTACAACATGATTCACTTCTTGAACTTTACTATATAAGCAACATATATTAATAGACATGTTTAAATTGGCAAAAAATAGTTTAAATGGTTAAATATACGTATGAATTATGATTCTTCGAATTTATGGTAAATGATCAAACTCATTTTAATTGTCTTTATTTATTTATCATTATCTACAAAATGTCATAATAATAGCAATGAATTGGAGTTCTTGGTGACATAATTTATTAGAATAATAACACTTTTATACATATAAAAAAAAAAAACTCCAAATTGTTCAATCAAATTTAGAAAATAACAACAAAAAAAAACATAAACCAAAATTCAGAAAGACGAATATGAAAATAATGGATAAAATCGGATTCAGTTATCAACTGCCCCTATCGAAAATAGGATTTACTATCGATTCCGAAGTACCATGCATGAAAATTAAATCTAAGGAAAGAAATCATTAGGCCACACATTAGCATTGTGGTTATTATTGAAGTTGGTAATGATCATCTCATTTCCATGTCCAAAACCAAGTTGTTGTTCACTTGTGTTGTTGTTCATCCAATCATTAAACCACTCTGCTTGTGTCCTCTGCATTCCTTCCAATCCCAACCCCGTCACAGCAGGCTTACGCTCAGCAGCTACCTGCGGCGCTGCTGCAGCAGAAGAAGATGAAGTCGAAGCTCCTTTTTTAATCGCCTCAATCCTCTTGTAGATCCCCTTCATATTCTGATCGATCACCCAGCTGAGATCGTTCAGATCTCCCAGGTTCAAATTTTGCAAACCTTTTCCGGCCAGAGCCTGATACATAACTTCAGTCATTTCCTTCTCCCTGTTCTCCTTGCTCTGCTTCTTCAGCTGCTCGCTCGCTTTTGCAATCCTCTGCTTCATGAAACTCTCTTGATTCACCATCTTCTTGCTCTGCTCCATCTCGGGCATCCTCTTGAACTCTGACAGCACGTGTTGAGCTCCCATGATGTTTGGCCACACTTCCGGTGAGTTGTCATAAGGACTATAAATAATAGCACAAGCATCAATACCACAAAGGGTGCTTAATTCACTCACCTTCTTCATCAAACCTTTCTTCCTTTTCTTGAATGTTGCTTTTCTTGATGAATCATTAGTGATATAAGCTAACTTCACCTTCTTTCTTGTCATTTTTTCTTTTGTTTTTTGCTTTCTTGGATGCAACAAATATGCAAACAAGGTGGGAAAATAAGATAGATATAGAGTTTTGTGTTCTTTTGTAGCTTGGAATGATCATATTATATAAAAATATGAAGATATTCTCTAATTAATATGAAATATTTTGCATTTTATTTGTTTGCATATTTGGTAAATAATTTAGTGTCCAAATATTTACAAATTAATATGAAATATTTTGCATTTTATTTGTTTGCATATTTGGTAAATAATTTAGTGTCCAAATATTTACAAATTAATATGGAAGATTTTGCATTAGTTTGCATATCATGATTGACATAACACATTTGGAAATAATTTAGTACTCAAATATCTACATTATTAACACATTTAATTATCTAGGATAAATACAATTTTTGTTACCAAATGCAGAGTTATGATGCCGTGAGGATTCATATGAATTTCCTTCTTTGAAAAATTTACGTCGTATACACACGCATATGTGTTTCTCAAGTCGAGAAAAACTAAACTAATAACTAATTAGAATTTTCTTAATAATATCTGATTTTGTTAACATGTCAAATAATAATTATCATAAGAAAATTCTAATAATAATTCTGCTGCAAATACGAATAAAAGTAAAAATATCATGGAATTTGTCATTAACTTATCCATTTACTTTAAAATTGTCAACAAAAATTGTAACGATTTCAATTTTCAAATATTTTACGGATCATATAGTGCACGTAAACATTTTGATGCACACATTATATAAAAGGTAATTATAGTAAGCTTTAAAAATAAAACTATAACTGCTATTTTATGTAATCTTATATAGTCATTAGATACATGGACAAAAATGTAGTCAATCAATAGATAAATCATACATATAAAAAATTATTTTTTTTCTTATTTAGAAAGCACAATTTTAGGAAAAAAATAATAAATTATAATTATCGTACGGACTAATACGAATATACATAAGTAGTCAAAGTTATATCTTTTACTTTCTATTTTAGAGAAAAGTTGACGTCTTTTTTGCGCTTATAGCTTATATAATTATAGGATTTTTATAAGAGATAAAATCTTCTTTTACGACAAATATCGGTTAGTAATATTTATTGTTGGTAGGTTATACTAAGTTAACAAAACTAAAAGTAAGACAAGATGGCAAGTGGCAACACAAGAATAAGTCAAATGATAATTTTAAGACAAAGTTAAAAAATATGTAATAAAAATTTTAGATTAAAAGATTAAGTATTTGAATTTGAAATACATTATCCTTTTAAAAAAAAAATTATTGTATTAATAAATAAAAATCCATAATTGAAGAGTAGTAGTAGTAGTAGTAAAAAATTATTGTATTAATAAATAAAAATCCATAATTGAAGAGTAGTAGCAGTAGCAGCAACAGTAGCAGTAGCAATAGCAGCAGCAACAGTAGCAGCAGTAGTAGCAGCAGCAGTAGTAGTAGTAGCAGCACCAGTAGTAGCAGTAGTAGTAGTAGTAGTAGTAGTAGCAGTAGTAGCAGCAGTAGTAGTAGCAGCAGCAGCAGTAGTAGTAGTAGTAGCAGTAGTAGTAGTAGTAGCAGTAGTAGCAGTAGTAGCAGTAGTAGCAGTAGTAGCAGGAGTAGAAGTAGTAGGAGCAGCAGTAGTAATAGTAGTAGTAGTAGTAGTAGAAACAGTAGCAGTAGTAGTAGTAGCAGCAGCAGTAGCAGTAGCAGTAGCAGTAGCAGTAGCAGTAGCAGTAGCAGTAGTAGTAGTAGTAGTAGTACTAATAATAATAATAATAATAATAATAATAATAATAATAATAATAATAATAATAATAATAATAATAATAATAATAATAATAATAATAATACAGGATCTCTTAGGCTGGGGTATGCCACTCAACCTACCAGACCATATAATAATATCGGATTAAGCCAAAGTCGGAAGACCGAACCAAAGCACCAACCGAAATTGAAAAGAATCTTAAATAATTTTATGACTGTATGGACGATTCTTTTACCCAAACATGGGGCCTGCCAGAGATTTAATAACCTTATGTTGAACCAGCATGTCTAGAAGTTCTAATTGTGCGAAAATTCGCCCTTTTCTCATCAATACGGGCTAGAGAGGCACAACTTACTAGACAGCGTCACAGAGACAAGGTTAACATAAGTCTATTGAACTCGACTGTACCTCCATTTTGGAACCAAGTCAAGAAATTAAAAAGATTCTTTCAATTAGGGGACTTTTGCGAGCAATTTGGTATGGATAAACCCTTTGTACGAAAACCGCAAAAGTATTCTAAGTCTTCTAAACCCTATAGAAATAAACGTTCCAGACATAGAAGCAAGGAAGAACGTGAGGCTCGAAAATCCTTCCGTAAGTCTACTAGATTCACAAAAAATCGATCAAAAAGAGATTTAGCCAAAATTAAATGCTATAAGTGTAACCAGTATGGCCATATAGCTCCTAACTGCAAATTACAAAAACTCAAGTCCTTAGGACTTTCTGAAGAAGTTCATGACCAAGTCTATAATTTATTATATACCTCTGATTCCGAATCTGATTCTACTTCTGAAAATGATTTTGAATTACCTAATTCTGATAGTGAGCTCGATCAGATTAATAAATGTAATGACTGTGATCATGATATTTGCAATTGTGATGAAATGATGTATAAACTTCAAGCGCAATTCGAAGATCTTGATTTAAATGTTCAAACTCTTACTGCTGAAAATGTTCTCGAATTACTAAAAGAAGTTACTGATGACAAACTGCGTGAAAAGATCCTTCATTTTGCTACTCAAAAAACTTCTGCTAATACTAGTACTTCTAAAGATAACTCTTTTGCTAATCTTCCCACGTCTTATTCCCTAGCTGAAGTAAATCGACGAATTGCTTTAAATAAAACCCCCGGTAGAGATACTACCTTTAATGATTTAAAAATCGAAGTTGAGCAATTGAAAAGGAGATTATTTCTTTAAAACAAAACCAAATGATCTCAGATCATAGAATTTTGAAAATTGAAGAAAAAATTATTGATGCTTCCGAAGTATCTTTTGCTTCAAAAGGAAAAGAAAAGGATTTCGAACACTCTGAAAATTCTGAAATTGATAAATTCAGTCCAGCAGAAGATTTGAAAAAAGATTATTTCTTGGGAATGATGCAAATTGTTACTGCTCATAAGTGATATATAAACTGCACTATTTTGATAAATAAAGAATTTTCTGTTACCAATATTGCTATGATTGATAGTGGTGCTGATGTTAGTTGTATTCAAGAAGGATTAATCCCAACCAGGTATTTTGAAAAAACCACTCATATAATAAAATCTGCATCTGGTCATGCTCTTGATATCAATTATAAATTTCCAAATACTCATATCTGCCGAGACAGAGTCTGCATTCCACATTTCTTCTTTTTAGTAAAAAATCAGCTTTATCCTCCTATTATTTTAGGAACACCATTTATAAATGCTATTTATCCGTATACTCATATTGATGTAAATGGTTTTAAGGCTACTTACAAGGACAAACAAATTTCTTATCCTTTTGTTACTCATCCTGTAACCAGAGATATAAATACCCTTATCAATATGAAACAAAATCAGCTTAATTTCTTACAATTAGAATTAATGAGTATTAACATCTTTGATACTTTAAAATCAATAAAAGTCCAAGAAAAAATAAAAATAATTTCTAATCAATTGATTCTGGATATTTGCGCGGATCATCCAAATGCTTTCTGGAATCGAAAGAAGCATATTGTTTCTCTTCCTTATGAAGATGACTTCAGTGAAGAAAAGATTCCTACAAAATCTCGACCCTGTCAAATGAATACAGAATTAGTAGAGTTCTGTAAGACAGAAATTGATAATCTTCTACAAAAGGGTCTTATAAAACCCTCAAAATCTCCTTGGTCTTGTACCGCTTTTTATGTCAATAATGCTGCTGAAAAGGAACGAGGAAAACCTCAACTAGTTATAAACTATAAACCTCTGAATAAAGTTTTAAAATGGATTCTATACCCTATACCAAATAAAAGAGACTTACTTTCTCGATTATATGATGCTAATATATTTTCTAAATTTGATTTAAAATCTGGATATTGGCAAATTCAAATCGATAAAAATCATACTTATAGAACTGCTTTTAATGTTCCTTTCGGACAGTATGAATGGAATGTCATGCCATTTGGTTTAAAGAATGCTTCTTCCGAATTTCAAAATATTATGAATGATATTTTTAATCCCTATATGGACTTCATCATTGTCTATATTGATGATATCTTAGTATTTTCAAAAACCCTCGAATCTCATTTTAAACATTTACATACGTTTAAACAAGTAATTATTCAAAACGGTTTAGTTATCTCTAAACCTAAGATAAGTTTATTTCAGACAAACATTAGATTTTTGGGACATAATATTTCTCAAGGTTCTATTGAACCTATACAACGAGTTCTAGAATTTGCTAAAATATTTCCCGATGTTATTACTGATAAAAAACAGCTTCAAAGGTTCCTCGGTAGTCTTAACTATATTTCCCCTTTTTATAAAAATTTGTCTAGAGACTTAGCTCCTTTATATGATAGACTAAAAAAGGATCACAGAACTCCTTGGACTCAAGCACATACTGATTTAGTACAATTAATAAAAAATAGAGTTCAAACCCTTCCTTGTACTTCTCTTGCAAACCCTAACTGGTTAAAAATCGTTGAAACTGACGCTTCAAATATCGGCTATGGCGGAATACTTAAACAAGTTAATCCCCATACGAAGACCGAATGTTTGATTCGATTTTATTCTGGTAAATGGACGGAAAGTCAGAAAAAATACGCCACGGTAGCCCATGAAATGCTAACTATTGTAAAATGTGTTTTAAAATTCCAAGATGATTTGTATAACCAAAAATTTATAATTCGTACTGATGCTCAATCAGTCAAATTTATGTTTAATAAAGACTTCAAACATGATACTTCTAAATTAATATTTGCGCGATGGCAAGCTCAATTAGCCCCGTTTGATTATGAAATACAATATAAAAGAGGTAGTGAAAATTCTTTGCCTGATTTTTTATCTAGAGAATATCTTATATGAGTTTTTATACATATTTCCTCTTTGAAAAACTGTAATAACTATTATCAAATGCATTCCTTTAAATGAAGATATTCATTTTCTTATCTTAGAAACTCTAATTCATCGCTTAATAGAAGAAGAATTTTTTGAAAATCACAATGAATTCATTGATGACGAAATCTATTGGTTTGACATTGACTTAAGTAATTAATGTTTACAGATATAATGAAATTCTTTCTACACTTCTTCTCTGCAAAGTCCTTACTCACCTTTATAAAGGCAGTTCCTCTGAATATGGATTTACATATGCTCATATTACGGAAAGTTATTGACGATCTTATTACAAAAGATACACTTTATGAAGATCTCATCGAATATATGTCATGATATGCTGATCCAATTCCTGATCCAATTTCTGAATTAATGCAGTATGGATCCTCCTTGGCAAATCACCAAAGGTAGAGGTCGAGGTGGAAGAAATCAAAATTCAAATAATAATAAAGAGGAGTAGTACGTAGTAGTGGTAGAATAATAATAAGAAGAAGAAGAAAAATAGTAATAATAATTAATAGTAATTGTAGTAGTGTGTAATATGTGCAGTATCTTGCAACGAACAACAGTAAAAATATATGACTACTACAACTAATAATAATAATAATAAAATTAAATAAATAAAGAACCAAATAATAGTAGTAGGGGCAAAACGAAATAATAATAATAATAATAATAATAATAATAATAATAATAATAATAAAGAGGAGTAGTACGTAGCAGTGGTTCTTTGAGGGGGTTCAGGAGTAAATATACGGATTAGTCGAAAGGGGTTCAACATCTATAATACACACATAAAAATATTTTTAACCATATAAAAATAGTATAATTTTTCGACGAAGGGGATTCAGATGAACCCCTGAATTGCATGTGGCTCCGCCACTGGTACGTAGTAGTGGTAGAATAATAATTAAATAAAAGTTCAAAAATGATATAATAATAAATAAAAGATGACAAATATTAGGAAGAGAGTACGTAGTACTTAGTGATAATGATAAATAATAAAATTTATTAGCAATTATTATAAATAGAATCCCATAATAAAAGAGTTCTAAGTACGTTATAACTATTGCATAGACATATCTCAAATAAAATATTAAATAGTAATAAGTAGTAGTAATAGTAGTAGGTGATAACAAGATAATTACGGATTGTATTTGAAAAAAGTACAAGATAATGAATAATAACAATAAACTTATCTTCTTCAAACAAATTGATATGATATTTGAATTTGAATTTAAATTTAAATGAAATTTGAATCGAAATAAGATTCTAGCTTTTTAATATCTGTTATATATACACCATAGAGTGAAATATTTTACTTCATTCTTCATTCATTTATACACCATAGAGTGAAATATTTTACTTCATTCTTCATTCATTTTTAGAATTTTAACTTAATATTTTTATTTAACTTAATATTTTTATTTTTTTATATGCAGAAAGGATATGATATTCATCTTATCTTTTTCTATTAACTTTCAAGGTCTACCAACTTATATTGATGGCAATATTTATTTTTTTGTGATTCGATTTAATGGATAATATTCTAGTAGCTTTTATAATTATAGGATTTTTATAAGAGATAAAATCTTCTTTTACAACAAATATCGGTTAGTAATATTTATTGTTGGTAGGTTATACTAAGTTAACAAAACGCAACTTATTTGTTTCAGTACACAACGTTGATCTTTAATATCAAAAATATTGAAAAAAGTAAAAATTTGCGTAGTTTGGTTCAAAATTGTAAAATATTAGGTAAAGTTTCACAATTGAGAATTCAATATTATAAAAAGTGAAATTTGAAAGAGATTCATACATTCCTAATGTGTGATCATGTAATGTATTCATCAATTGAATATTTTTTATAACAAAATTTCATCTTGTCTGTCATTTAAAATAAGTTCTTATACATATCTAATGTCGTCCACACGTTCCAACCAAAAGCTACCATCTTGATACTACTAATCAAATAGAATTGCTTGCATCTATAAATCATTTCTAACGAGCGATCGGCTCATGCTTAAGCATGATGATTTACTTTGTGCCGACCTGTTGTCAATCCACTTTCTGACCTCATATGAGAATGAAAAATTGGACTATTTTATCCACCAGTGGATGAAGAGGAGCATTGTTGTTATCCTCATGCTTAAGAACGGAACCACACTGTAACCTCATTATTGATAATTGCAGGTCGACGCTTAGAAGACTAGGAAGGCAGGCCAGTGGGACAACATATTTATAGGAAGAAAAATAGTGTTGTTGACTCGTTGGTGTTAAGAATTTGTGCCCTACTGATTATCTTATTTTTTCTTAACTGTTGCCTATCGATGGAACGAGTTACCTGACGTGTTTCAAGGAAGCAGTAAAACAAAAAGAAAGAACACAACGATTTTTACGTGGAAAACACCCAGCTCAAAAGGTGTAAAAAAATACGACCTGCACCTATACAGGATTTAACCCCAACTTCACTAAATAACTCTAAGCCTCAACAACGACTGATTACAAAACTCTTGTAACCAACATATAGGAATTATAAACTCTAATTCCTTTAACTCAACGACTAGGAATTATAAACTCTAATTCCTAACTACACACATACCTCCCAAGGTGTGCGTTCCCAAAGTCTCTAAGTTTTTCCCAACTCGAAGACTAGCTCCTAGTTCAGTTTATAACACAATGAAACTAATATTACATCAATAGTTCAAACACAATGAACAACTCTAAAAATCAATGCTAAAATTCTTAGCTGGATTCTATACTTAGGACCAGGTTCTTCAATGTGTTTCTAAGCACTTCGTGAATTCAATCTGTCGATTGTGCTTTTCTACTTTTTAAGTGCGTAAGTTATTCTAACTGATGCATCTTCTATTTAAGCACAACTCTTCAGAGGGGCATTCTTTATTTCAAGCTCTTCCTTTAATCAGAACTCTCATTACATAGAGTTCTATTTCAAGTGAGACTCTTTCTTCAATTCCAACTCTTGTCTCCTTAGTGCTGTAGTCAAACTTCAACTCTTTAAATCAGCTTATCTTCAAGTATTTTACTCAACTACAACTTCTTCAATTTCTCACGTGATCAGTAACTTGAGTATATCAAAATTAGGCTTGCTCATTCATTCCTGATATCAAAATTAGGCTTGCTCATTCATTCCTGACTTTAAGCAATCTTTGTTTGCATCTATTAGTGAAACCTAAAACCTGTCTTCCTATGCTTAGACCAGCTCAAGTAACATGGTCCATTCATGTGTCACTCATCAGAAACTTCATTGATCTAACAAAGAGTCCTTCAATTTATATGTTTCCTATCTTGCGTAGACTTCTTCAATCTGCAGAATCCTTCTCCTTCTACACATAGGATTCTTCAGGATATGCTCAGAAGTGAAACTCCTTCTTTCCATAGGACTCCTTTTTCAACTCAACTTTGTTTTCCCTTATCATCAAGTGTTTAAATCAAATTCAACTTCTATAAATTAGCACATGTTTATTTCCTTAAGTTTATCAGAATTAACCACTCATCTGATTCTTGATTTCTTCCACCCTTGTCTTTAATCATTGATGATTTGCTACAAGTTTCAGCCATGTGTTTCATATCACTTTGTAAGTTTGTTAATCATCAAAACTACATCGTACCCAATATTAATGATGACTAACCTCATGTCTTTGTGCATTCAAACATCTTCATCTGTAGGCACTAAAGTATAAAACACTAGAATGAAACAAGTTAGTCAATGAGTTATAAACATTGCACAATCCTCTTATCTTTTCCCTTTTGGCATTATCGAAAACCATTTTAATACAATAATATACTAGCCAAAGTGATTTGGTATGCTATTCATGGCAACTGGGACTATCACCAAAACAATCAGACAAAGACTTTAGCCAACATAGTAATGTATTAAAGAGAGCAAAAATATGAGTCAATTTAGCAAAGATAACCATTCCATTTAACTGACAGAGCATGTTCCACATTAAACATAAGCTAGTACTGGACAAAGCAAAACAATTAAGCATTAATTTAAAAAAATATGGTTAAAAGTGGAACATGACTAAGGATATAAATAGTGAGGAGTTGATGAGGAAGATGGAACAGGTGATATCAACTGTGTCAATTGGCGAATGATTTCAACATTTTCATACCTCTATCAATCAAGGTCAAGCTTCAAAGCGATGATCCTAGCTTTAAGGACCTCTTATTCCACTCTATGACTGTCTTGTACAACTTCTAGTTCAGATTTTTTTCAGCTTCTATCAGTGAAACCTGAAACCTGTCTTCCTTTGCTTGGACCAGCTCAAGTAACATAGTCCATTCATGTGTCAATCATCAGAAACTTCATTGATCTAACAAAGAGTCCTTCAATTTGTATGTTTCCTATCTTGCATAGATTTCTTCAATCTGCAGAATCTTTCTCCTTCTACACATAGAACTCTTCAGGATATGCTCAGAAGTGAAACTCTTTCTTTTCATAGGACTCCATTTTCAACTCAACTTTGCTTTCCCTTATCATCAAGTATTTGAATTAAATTCAACTTCTACAAATTAACACATGTTTATTTCCTTAAGTTTATCAGAATTAACCACTCATCTAGTTCTTGATTTCTTCCACCCTTGTCTTTAATCATTGATGATTTGCTACAAGTTTCATATCACTTTGTCAGTTTGTCAATCATCAAAACTACATCATACCCAGTAGATGGCTAATGAAGGCCTGGAAATCATACCCAGTAGATGGCTAATGAAGGCCATGCTGGAAGTCTTTGATAGGACATGAATTTTTGTGGTTGCACCTACGTGTGCTTTGGGAGCAATTTTGACAGACATCTCTGAAACTAATTATAATAGAGAAACTCGTATTTATTTAATCATCTTTCTAATCCAAAAAAGAAGATTTTTTTCTCCTTAGATGATTTTTATTTAAAAATTTTAAAGGTAAAATTGTGTTTGATCATATTTTTATAA
Source organism: Capsicum annuum (assembly GCF_002878395.1). Lineage (NCBI taxonomy): Eukaryota > Viridiplantae > Streptophyta > Magnoliopsida > Solanales > Solanaceae > Capsicum > Capsicum annuum. The sequence continues at coordinate 37,337,613 of NC_061118.1, read as the reverse complement.
TAAAAAAAAAACCATTTTGAATTTAAACGTACTTCGTCTAAATGAAATTTCTACCTCAATTTTTAAAAATTAGCAAAATTACCCATCCTGACTAGTTTACTTCAAACATACAATCCAATTTACTCTAAAATTATATAGTCACATATTTGGTTGGAGTAGATTCCATATATGAGCTATTACGGGCTATTGCAAATATCTTTTCAGTTTATTTGAAATTTTAGTTGGAGGTGAAAATTAAGTTGTTGGTTATAATTTTTGCAAATAATATTTGATTGTTTGAATGAGCTTTTTTTAAAGACATGAAATATAATTTAAATTAATTTTTTTTAAATAAAATATGTAGGGTAAACTTAAAAAAGAAAAATTTAGAGAGAGTGAAAACAAGTTTTTGAGTTTATTCCAAATTTCAAATATAACTTCAAGATGTATCAAAAAATTTCATTACCAATTGCTAATTTTCAAATAAAATGAAACTTTAACAGAAAAAATTCATGACCAAACGAGTTAAGTTTTTTGTTTGTTTGATCAAGCTAGATTTACAGTTTGAAACTTTTTAAAAGAGCATTATCAGAATATAATAAGATAATATTAGTCTTTTTCGTTTTGATAGCATATAAGATTTGGGCTATAATTAGCTCAATCCAATCAATAATTCTCAAGCGAATTAAAAAATTCTTCTTATACATTTGTTCCAACCCTCTACCTATTTATTCTTTATGAGTCTTGCATATCCCAAACAATTTTAAGGAATATAATTAAAAATGAAAGAAACAAACAAAAACAGAAGTAAAGAGAATTTCCAATTAAATATTAACGCAAGTACATGTTCTCTTAAGGATATTTTTCTTTTTGTGCAGAGATATTTGGGTAACGTAAAAAATCTTGCATTCAGTAATTAGTACTGTAAACGTTTTCATAAATATTAATATTATGGGGCATTATCATTGCACAATCACATACACATATATAATGAAAAAAGGGAATAAACTTGATATTCTAAATTATTTTTGAATAAAATAATTCCTTCAACAAAATTATACTAACTTGCAAATGTTAGTTCAATAATCTTGACAAAATTTGTACACGAAATAAAGCAGTTATTATATATATTTAATAACAAATAACATATATTAAACATCTTTTGTCAAGATTTTTTTATGAATTCAATTTTTATGAATTCAATATTTTAAAAGATGGTGAACAAATGGCAACGATTGACAATAAAATTCTCGAGACCGAAAATAATTAACCGAGACAAGAAAAATACTGCAACAATCGATTTATTGATTTCAATAAGTGAGTGCTACAATCTCTATGATTCCTCTGATTCAACTATAAATTCAAGGACTTCGAGCTTGATCTTGAACTTTAACTTGAACTTGACAGATTTGATCTTGACTTGTGTTTGAATCCAAGGGCTTGGTAGCTTGTTCTTGAATCTTGCGGTCTTGATCTTGAACTTAAACTTGATTTGAAGACTTGATGAACTTGATCTCGACTTTACTTGAATTCAAGGGCCGTTGAGCTTATTTTTGAATCTTGTAGTCTTGATCTTGAAGCTTGAACTTGTTCTTGAACCTTGAACTCTTGATCTTGAAATCTTGAGCTTGTTCTTGAACCTTGAACTCTTGATCTTGAAATCGTGAGTTTATTCTTGAACCTTGAACTCTTGATCTTGAAATCTTGAGTTTTTGTTCTTGTTCTTGAAATCTTGAGCTTGTTCTATCTTGAACTTGTTCTTGAACCTTGAAATCTTGATCTTGAAATCTTGAGCTTGTTCTTGAACCTTGAACTCTTGATCTTGAAATCGTGAGTTTATTCTTGAACCTTGAACTCTTGATCTTGAAATCTTGAGTTTTTGTTCTTGTTCTTGAAATCTTGAGCTTGTTCTATCTTGAAATCTTGAGTTTTTGTTCTTGTTTTGAAATCTTGAGCTTGTTCTATCTTGAAATGTTGAGTTTTTGTTCTTGTTCTTGAAATCTTGAGCTTGTTCTTGAATATTTCTTGTTTTTGTTCTTGAATGAAAGTTCTTGAAATTGTTCTTTTGTTCTAAAAATATTTCTTGTTTTTGTTCTTGTTCTAAAAATATTTCTTGTTTTTGTTCTTGAATGAAAGTTCTTGAAATTGTTCTTTTGTTCTTGAATTTTTAGAGAAATCTACTGCTTTGATCCACGAGCTCTCTCTTGCTTTTTGGTAAACTTGTTCCTCCCATTTCTGAATTATGAAGCCCCTATTTATAGTTGTAGGAAGTAAAGAGTCATGATAAACATGAACTTTCTTTGACCAATCAGATTTAATTGACATGACATTTCTTATGACTTTTAATTTACTGCATTATTTTGACACATAACATGGTCCCATTGGCTCCTTCACTTGACTTGGCATGCCACGTCATTTGACATGTGACATCAAATTGAGCCTCTAGAACATGATGACATCTTGAGCTTGATTAAGTGGCTAATCATTTTTAACCCAAATTAATGGACTAGCCTAATTAAAAGAATTGAACTTTAATTAAACCCACACATGTTTGGATTTAATAATTGATTCAATTACATTAATCCACAATATTTATTTGGGACTAATATATTTTAAATTTAATATTGTCCGAATTTTGTACGAATTTAAATTTAATAAAATTTTATTGCTTACAGGCAATTCTCGATAAAATTTTTGAATTCAATATTTTAAAAGGTGGTGAACAAATGGCAGCCGAAGAGGCTCTAAATTACTATTTACTTTTAATTCTTAACAATAATTTTGTTCTGTTTGAAGTTTGCAGATATAAGTTTACCCTCATTCAAAAAAACATGAAGTATGCCGCATAAGATCATTTTCAAAGTAGGTAAGTCACAACTTACATTTTTTATGTAAAAATATCTTTACTTAGTAACTGTCATCACAACTTATAATTTTTTATGTAAAAATATCTTTACTTAGTAACTGTCTTCATTGTAGTAATCTTGTATTTGATACTCATAGGTAAATATATTTGGATTTTTTTTTCTTCATTTAGTATTATCAAATTGAATTATAAAATAGAAATACGAGTATGGTTAATATTACCATTTTTATGTTTGTACTTTTAGTTTATAGCTTTAGTATTGTTATAAGAGACAAAGTCTTCAATAGCTTCACAAGCAGCATCTACAATAATATTTATTGTTTGTAATGATTTTCAAATTAACTAAGTGTTAACCATTTGTTTCAACATATTACTTTGGTTCTTGTAGTAAAAATATTTAGGAGTAATATGAATATCTGAGTAGTTTAGTTTAAAGTTTTATCATGTTAGATAAAATTTTATTATCCAAAATCTAAAAAGTAAACGTAAATAGTGTTAATAAGGTATTTTTGTAAAAATTTAGTTCAAAGTTCTATCATGTCATATGAACTTAGTTTTGTTTCAATTGAACACAACACTGTATACAATTTCGTTTCTATCAGATATAACGAATTGAAAACTCATTCTAATAATAAAACGTATGTAGTTAATCGTATGACATGGAAAAAATATGCCAAATATTAAAAATAATGTGTCACTTATCAAAAATAATACATCACATAGTTAAAACCACAAAATATTTTATTTTTAATTCGTGGCATAATTTTTTCATCCCAGACGATTATCTACTCATGGTATGCGTTTCAGCTTGTTGTGTCTAATAGCAAAAAAAATATATAGTATTATGCCAATTGAAACAACACTAAGTTTAAGTGTCGAAACGTGATTAAAAAAACTTTCATCACAGAGACTTTTTTCACAAACACTGTTATTGAGAAAAAAACCTCAAATAGTTTAATTTTAATATAATATTTTAACATCTATCATATCTTGTTCATTTGACCATTCTCAATAATTTTCAATATAAGTACTGAATACGTGGATAAAATGGTGAAAAAAAACCTTGTTGTCCTTTTTAGGTCAGCTTCTCTTTTCTTATATAACTTTGATGTTTGAATCAACTTTCATACACCTCAATTAAATTCGCACATCTCAATATTCGACATCTATTATATCATATTCATTCCATTCTCAATACGGAAATAACCTTATTATCTTTTTCTCGACCAGCTTACCTTTTCTAATATTAGTTTTGATGTGTGAGCTAATTTTCACACACCTCAATTAAATTCACGCACCTTAACTAAATCCACCAAATAACGAAATACATGCAAAAAAATGTGGATGATGAAGTTGAGAATTTTTATACCCTTTTCACAAACACTACTATTCACAATAAAAAAGGAAATAACAATTTCTCATTCTTCTTGTAAAATTCAATTCAATTTTTATTAATTTCTCCAAAAAATAGTGCAATTTCCTCCTCAATTTATACAATCTAGAAGGCTTTCAATTTTCTTGAAAATAATTTGAGTTTTTGTGGAAGAATCCTTTTTTTTTTTCAAAAGATTTCTTGTTGAAATTATAATTAATCATGATATCAAAAACTTTACTTTCAACTTAACATTCAACCTTTATAGTATCATGTTTATATCTGACCATTTCTAATAATTTCAATATGAATATCGAATAGATGACATATTATTATGTCTTGGACCATTTGTAACAAATTTCAATACAAATATCGGACACATAACATACAATCATGTTAAATTTTAATATAAATATCGAACACGCGACATCTTCATGGGAACCTAGAAAAAGACAAAAAAAAATGTTGTCCTTTTCTTGGTCACCTTAGTATTTAAGAAAAAGACCTAAATATATCAAAATATTACAATGACTCATTTATATCATCCGTTATAAGTTTGGTCCATCTATATCACTATTATTGAAAGTTTGGCTCATCAATATCACTATTGTTACAGAAAGACTTATTCGTGCTATTATTTTGCAACAATAATTTTTGCCATGTATACCTCTAATAAGAGCCCATTCCCTCTGGTCATTCCTAATAGTTTCAATAAGAGTATCGAATATGTGACATACTATCATGTCCCTTCGACCATTCTAATAAATCAATACAAATATCGAGCACATAACATACTATCATGTTAAATTTCAACACATATCGAACACGTGGCATCCTAGTGAATAACCTAGAAAAAGACAAAAATAACCTTCTTGTCCTTTTCTTGGTCACCTTAGGAAAAATGCTCCAATTTGTCATCAAAGTATAAATGACTCATCTATGCCATTGATTTTAAGTTCGACTCATATATCATTACTATTGAAAGTTTGGCTCATCTATGCCCCCGTCGTTACATAAAGGTTCATTCATCTCATTATTTTGCCACCATAATTTTTGCCACGTGAACCTCTAATAAGAGGTCATTCCATGTGGCCATTCCTAATAATTTCAATAAGAATATCGAATATGTGACATACTATCATGTCCCTTCAACCGTTTCTAATAAATCAATACAAATATCGAATACATAACATACTATCATATTAAATTTTAATACAAATATCGAATACTTGGCATCTTAATAAAAAACCTAGAAAAAGACAAAACTAACCTTTCTTGGTCACCTTAGTATTTATAATGCGGGATCTTGAATCAAAAGGGACAAACAAGTTTTCCAATGAAGTGAAGGTGCTTTAAGTTTTAAAATTGGGTAAAAGGGATAATTTTTTTTTAAACATTTTCGCTCCAACAACTTTACAAACTTGTTCAACAATCATCAAAATTATTCGACAACTTTACAAAATTGTTCTACAAATGTGCACAGTTTTTGGACAACTTTAATAGTTGTTGAGACAACTAGTATAATTGTTGAATAATTATTTCAATTGTATGACTCTAAACTTGACACCAAATTATAACTTTGACCTTAAACTTTGATAGTGCACAAATAGGACCTTTAACTATTCAAAATCTGAACAAATATGACCTCCGATTTCGCAACCCCATGCGTGAGTCTCACTCGCGCCTACGTGGAAAGGTAATCCAATCACACGGTGCCACATCGTTGAAAGGGCTGACTTGGAGAGAGGTCATATTTGTGCAGTTTTGAATAGTTAAAGGTCATATTTGTGCACTGTCAAAATTTTATTTTTGTGTTAAAACGACGTCGTTATTATTATTATTATTATAATAATAATAATAATAATAATTTTTTTATTTATTTTATAGCAGCAACACCTAACTTTTTTAATTAAAAAAATATTTTTATTATTATTTATTTATTTATTTCTATAGCAGCAACACCTAGTTTTAGCTTTTTGTTTAATTAAAAAAAAACAGCCATTAGCAAGGATCGAACCCGTGCAGCAGGCTGAAGGAAGCGCCCAAGAAGAGCAAATAACACCACTGGGCTATCTAAATGTCTTGTTTCATGTGGTTCAACATTAATATACGTACATAAATATACATTTTCTATCTTATATATATACAACGTAAGTTTTTTACTGAGGGAGTTCGGGTGAACCGCATGACAACCACGTAGGTCCGACCCTCGTTAATTTAATAACGTTAATTTAATAATATTTTAATTACGTTAATTTAATATACTACTACTATCCTTAATAACATTAATTTAATAATATTTTATTAAAACTATAATTTTTTTATTAGTATAGTTTCATCTTTAATTTAATATTTAAATAAATAATATTTAGATATATTATATAACTTAAATTCGTCCTCTACTTTATAATATATATATATACTCGCATGATTTTTTCGTATGAGGCTGACCCGCCTAATTAATAAATCTTCAATATTACTTTTTTTTCGCAGACAAAAGAAATTAGATGTCATTTTTATTTTTGAACCGAAAATAATGAAAAAATAATAGTAAAGAGTCATTTAAAGATCATATTTGTGCAGTTTTGATTAGTTAAAGGTTATATTTGTGCACTATCAAAGTTTAGGGTCATATTTATGTATTATGCCCTTAGGTTTTAAGTTGGACGGGTTTAATTTTGCGTGATGAACACGCATTTTGCTACGTAGGATCAGAGGTCATATTTGTGCAATTTTGAATAGTTAAAAATTATATTTGTATACTATTAAAGTTTAAAGTCAAAGTTATAATTTAGTTTTAAGTTTAGCATGATGTAACTCTTTTTTTTTTTAACTTATACTCACTTGTCACTTTTTTTTTTAATAAGAACTCGAGAGTTCTTTCAACTCATTTTTCTCTTAAATTAAACTTTCTTAGAATATTAAACAAACTTCCCTCAAATTTCTCTCCAAGAAAACCAAAAAATGTGGATGAGAAAGTTGAGAATTTTAACACCCTTTTCACAAAAACTATTATTTACAAAAAGGGAAACAATAACAATTTCTTCTTCTTATTGTAAACCCGAATTTGATTTTCATACAGTAGAGCAATTTTTTCCACAATATATAAGAAGGGTTAATTTTCGTGGAAATAATTTGGGTTTTTGTGGAAGGTCCCTTTTTAGTTGTGAAGCTGCTCAAAGAAATTCTTGTTGGAATTGTTGTAATGCAAAGGCTTTTCTTGTTTGTACTGATTGTGGATGTGTTCAACCTGTGGATCATTCTGTTGATTATTTCAAGATTTTTGGATTGTAAGTTTTGTTTAGCTCTTTTTAAGTTGTGTTCATGCTTGGGTTCTTTTTGCTTTATAGTATTTGGAGCACAAGTCTATGTTTTCGGTTAGATAGTTTTTTAGTAGTATCTGGTGACTGTTGTATTACCTTGTGGATTCCGGTGTTAGTTTATTTTGCATACTGTACTAGTCTATGCGCATTTATGTTTTGTGATTTGCTATACTGTTATGAGTCCTAAGCCGGGGTCTCTTGGAAACAACCTCTCTACTTCTTCAGAGGTAGTGGTATGGTCTGCGTACACTCTACCCTCCCTAGACCCCACTATGTGGGAATACACGGGGTATGTTGTTGTTGTTGTTGTTGTTGTAGTATTTGGAGCACAAGTTTCTATTATCATATTTTATTTTGTTGCTCTCTATTGTTTCTTGCTCTTATATTAAGTCTTATTCTAGACTGTCTTCGACTTTCTACCTCACTCTGAGTTGTGGTATATGATAGTGGTGGAGCCAGTATTTTTATTGAGGGGCAAAAGTAAACGTACGAACTAACCAAAGGGGTTCAAACATCTACTATAAATACATAAAAAATATCTTTAACCATGTAAAAATAGTATAAAAATAGTATAATTTTTCATCAAAGGGGGTTCGACTGCCCCCCTAGATGAAAGTTGTGTTTAGCTCTTTATAAGAACCATTGTTATGGATTGTAGTTTGTATTGTGTATGTTTTTTTTCAGTTCATGTTTGGGTTCTTTTTTGCTTTTTAGTATTTGGAGCAAAAGTTTCTATTATTGTCATATGTTGTTTTGTTGCTACCTATTGTTTCTTGTTCTTATGTTATGTCTTATTCTAGAATGTCTTTTTGTTTTAAGCTGAGGGTCTGTCGGAATAGTCATTCTACCTCACCTTACCTCACTCTGAGGTAGTGGTTTATGATAGTGGTGGAGCCAGTATTTTATTGAGGGGGTTCAGAAGTAAATATACGAACTAGTCGAAGGGGTTCAACATCTACTATATATACATAAGAAAATATCTTTAACCATGTAAAAATAGTATAAAAATAGTATAATTTTCCGTCGAAGGGAAGTTGTGTTTATCTCTTTATAATAATCTTTGTTTTGGATTGTTGTCTGTATTGGGTATGTTTTTTCAGTTCATGTTTGGTTTCTTTTTGCTTTTAGTATTTGGAGCACAAGGGAATTAAAGCTTTGAACTTTATGGGTTCAGGATACTGCTGAACCACTTGATAGTTTTTGCTCAAACAGTATATTTAAAAGGTCAAAATTTACATCTAAACTATACTAGTTCTCTGTTTGATATACCGTTATTTGTCATAAGCAGGGGTCTATCGGAAATAGTCTCCCTATTCCCTAGTTCACATGAGGTGGTGGTATGGATTACGTACCCTTTACATTCCCCAGACCCTACTTTGTGGGAATACACTGAGTATGTTGTTGTTGTTGTTGTGCGTGAACTATTGAGAACGTGAGTTTCCTACCTTAACATTTTTATAGCAAAACACTCTTAGACCAATGTTTTGCTAAACATTATGTGATAGTTCGAGTAAGAAACTCACATTTCCAGTAGTTTAGATATGAAACTAAGATAATATAGGTGTGTTTTGGCCCTTAATCTACATTAAATGAATATATTGAATTTAGATCCAGTTAATAGCATTTGAAATGGTAGCTCTAAAATACAGAGTGCATAAAGTTGAAACCATTGATTATTTGAGCTACTAGGTTCGAAATTTGATGTTCTTACATATGTAGTAGAATTATCAACATATACATGATGAGGGAAGGGAGACTGAGATAGTTTAGGCATGTGAAGAGGAGATGTATAGTGAGGAGGTGTGAGAGGTTGAATATAGTGAGTACGAGGAGGGGTAGAGGTAGGCTAAAAAAGTATTGGGGAGAGGCAATTAGACAGGACATGATACAACTTCAACTTACCAAGGCCATGTCCTTAGATAGAGGATATAAAGGTCGCGGATTAGGGTAGAAGCTTAGTGGGTATTTGAGCGTTATCTTGCTACGGGATTAGGCTTGGTGGTTGTATGGGGCGCCGACCGCGCCGTGTCTGTCATATTAAAAGCCTTATTCACGTTGTTTCATACCATATTTTGTTTACGAGGTGATTACACTATTTTGTTGACGTTATTGTTCCTTGCATGTGTACTTTGCATTGCTTTCCTATTAATTGCCAGGTTTTGTTCAGTGCTGTTTTTTCTTTTCATGACTACTTTATTTTGTTGTTGTTGTTGTTTGACTACTTTATTTTGCTTCACTTGAGCCGAGGGTATTTCAGAAACAACCTCTCGACCTCCATGAGGCAGGGATAAGGTCAGCGTATACTCTTATCCTCCCCAGACCGCACTTTGTAAGAAGTGTATTTCATTGGGTATGTGTTGTTGTTGTTATACATGAGCTTAACTGTTCATTCGGCCCTAACTTCGAGGTTCTAGAGTTCCTGGTACAGTGTTTTTGTGTAATTGATTGGGACGTCAAATAGTGCATGCTAATTGATTGTGTTCTCAACGTTGTAACAGATAAAGGTAGGGATATAAGTATCAGATATATGACTTAAATTTGATGAAAAAAGTACACAAATATCATAATTCATACCCATTCAAGGAACACAAAGATCAATAGTAATAACTCGCAAAATATGTTAATGTAAATATATTTATGTTCGTTCTAAACTTCTTTTCATTTTTTAGTGTTTTTAGAGCATTTAGGAGAGGGTAAAAACGAGATTCCTTTTTGCGGGTGTTAAACTATGTATTCATATTTGTAGTCTCTTCTATGTTTAGACTTTATGACGTGTTGAATCTCTGCGGCCGATCAATTTACACGAAGCAGCTCTAAGTTTGGGGTAGGGGAAAACGACTAAGTATAAACAGACATAGAGAAGAAAAAAGTTTATCCTTGGTGTTTGTTCAGCGATTTCTGTAGTTGTACTTATAATATGAAAGGGTAGTGAAGCTGCAACGGTTCTGGATATCCAAGGTTGGAGAACGAGTGTGAGAAACATTTCCTATTAGTTTCTTTTTCAAGTTCTTCTATGAGTATTGAAGATTTTTTCTTTTATTTTCATGGCTGGTAATATTGAGATGCTAAAGATTCCGTGCATTTTTACAGGGAAAAGAAATATGGAATTGAGGGGGAGAATCTAGAGCGCACGTATAAAGACTGGCAGAGGAAGCTGCATCCAGACTTGGTTCATACCAAATCTCAGGTTTATTCATAGGAGTGTACATCGTACATATACGTTTCATTTTCCAAGCTCCCTTGGGGGTCCCTTTCTGCCAAACTTCTGATATTGTTTTCCTGTGGCATTTTGCTGTTTCTGCTAGAAAGAAAGGGAGTATGCTGCTGAACAATCTGCTCGTGTCATTGATGCGTATCGTACACTAACTGACCCATTGTCAAGGGCAATATACATTGTAGGTTACCAATACTTAATTCATACTTATTGCTATTGTAGTTCACTTTTCATTGGTGATTGTGAATTGTTCAAAACATATTCTGTATCTCCGCAATGATATATATGTGTAAGAGACATTTGACAGAAGATAATTCCTATACTGCCTCCTATGTTCCGGCGTGTGAGTTTCTGTTTCCTCTAGAGAATTGCAAGAGATGAAAAGTTGAAAACTTTGGCCTATTGCATTTGGGTTCTTCCTCGTTTCCTTCTCTTCTCATTCAGAGTGGAGATCTCTGAATATCTGCACGGAAGTGTTTAAATAAAGAAAAACTCAATAATGTAATCGCAACTTAAGGAAAGATGGTTCGGTGTAAAGTAATAGAAGTTGCAGATCGTGGTCTACCAAGTCCCAGTCATTTTTGTTCGTAATGTTTTGTCCTGGCTTTCAGCTGAAGTTGGAAGATGTGCATGTGGATGAAGAGGAAAAGATTGATGATGTGGAGCTGCTGACCGAGGTAAAATTTGTTATTTTGGAATTATTTTTTGATAAGTGCTGCTGCCAATTCTTTCTTGGACATGTTGCCCTTTTATGTAAGATAGAAATCGGCAGTCGATGCCTATAATATGAAAAATGATAACAACAACATAACCAAGTGTAGGATGTACGCGTGCCTTACCCCTCCCTTTTTGGGTTAGAGAGACTGTTTCCATTAGACCCTTGGCTCACAAAGTAATATGAAAAATGATTTGGCCACATATGCAACCAATCACCTTACACTTTTTCTTGCCCTCGGTCTTAAACATGAAGTTTTGGTGATGCAGTCTTGAATATAGGTTTATTACGCTATCTAAGAATAGGAGGTCTTCCTTTTGTGGGGTTTTAGCAATATTAACCTTTATATATGATATTTATTGTAGCAAAATGGTATGTTATTTTGTTTGATCTTCGTAAAGGTGCTAACTTAGCTCCTCCCCCATGGCTTGCGTAAATTCATCTTCTCTGACTTTAATCGTCTAATTTCAACTGCAGATGCTGGAAATCAGGGAAACTGTTGATGAAGCTGCTGACTCACAGGCACTTAAACAGATTCAGGAGCAGGTAGCATTTACAACAAACTTGTTTGAATTTTGCTAGCTGTTAGAGAAATTATTTTCATGCTTTCCCCTTTCCTTTCTCCTCCTCTTTTTTCTTGGCTGGGTGCAGTGCGGGGTTTGGACGAGTGGGCAAATTCCGGTGCGTAATAGCTTTTTATCTGATGCCTCCACAGAGTTATAATTGATGCTGATCAATGTTAAATTGATATCATGGTATATCAGTTCTGTAATTATTCTCTGCTAAACGAACTTTCGTGTAAAGCCATCTCAAACTTACTGTGTCAAATGGACTACTGCAAAGGCTTCTACGAGTTTCACATGTTCGATCATAATAAGAAAGAACAGATTGAATACTCCTGTTTTTGGTATTTATGGTATATGTTATAGCTTTGCAGTTGTCATAATTCTTGACAAAGCCAATTGCTGATAACGTTATTCCTTTTATATGTGCTATATCTGTAATGATCTTGGCTTTGTTCTACAGATACAAGGAAAGTTCGAACAATCATCCATCTCTTTTGCAGATGCCTTACAAAGTAGAAAATATATAGAAGCTTTGGCTGCGATCCGAAGGATGACTTACTACAAGCGTGCAAATGAAGAGATAGTGAAAAAGCTCTAGTCAATGCATGGGTATGAAACCTTGCACTTTCATCCTTGTTTTAACATCCATCGAACTGATGGTTTCCCAGTCACCAACTTGGTGTTATGTGGGCGTATTGAACCTGCTGCACTGAAACTTAATATTTTTCATTTTGAAAATGTCTCGGGCTTAGCTTCACTTGACCTAAAACTTTTATGGTAAATTACTCATTATGGTTGCTGAAGTTTCCTAAAAACATAGATAGGCACCGTAACAACATAGATAGGCACCGTAACAACTTGGCCTTAACCGGCAACTAAGCACTTCAGCTTTGTTTAATGCACATATAGACACCTCAACTCATCCCTACCATGTCTCATGGACACTCAATGCAGACGTGGCACATAGATTTTGAAGGTCTCTATATGATCATTTTGTAAGTTTTTGAGTCTACAGTTGAAATAGTGTAGACGAGATGAGGTGTCTAGAACTCTAGATGGGCATCGTCAAAGTTGGAGTGTTCAGTTGCTAGCAGAGGTCAAGTTAAGGTGTCTATCTATGTATTATGCTGATTCAGCATTGGTAATTGTTGGTTCAAATGCTTTGGGATTTACTTGTGCATCTATTGTATTTGCTTTTGTGGACTTGTATAGAAGCATGAAGCTGTGGTTTGGGACTGAAAAGCAACCAGGCCAAACCAAACGGACTCGAATCATCAGTAGGCCACAGAAGACGACGATCAATTCATCTGGTGCAGTTGGGTTCGCTTGTTCCGGTGGATCTAGTCACTTACCATTCTTGCAAACACAACCTCAGAATGTATACACTGTTGATCAACAAAACAATTGCCAAGAACGTCGATAGTAGTGTGCAGACCTGATCTCTCAGTCATTGATGAATGATTCTGGTGGATTTTGACCCTATAGTTGCTACTTATATAAAATGGAAACAGAATAAGAACATGTCGAATCGACGATTTGAAATGTTGCATTTGGATGTAAAGGATGTTCCTTGGAGTGACTGGAGTTTGAGATGAGTTGTGGATTATTGCAACTCCATTTTAAGGACTTATAAGCTTTGCTTCTGTTAGTTTTCTTCCCAGAAAATTACTATCTTTCCATTTGCATGTGGTATTATTTTCTTTTTTGGCTCAGAAATATGTCATTTTTGTGATATCATAAAAAGGGCAGCCCGGTGCACTAAAGCTTCTGTTATGTACAAAAGTCGGGGAAGGGTCCCACCACAAGGGTGTAGTGTATTGTACGTAACCTTACCTTGCATTTCTGCCAGAGGCTGTTTCCAGAGCTTGAACCCGTGATCCTTTACCTTGCATTTCTACCACCAAAGCTTGAACCCCATGATCTTCTGATCACATGGCAACAACTTTGCAGTTACTCCAAGGCTCCCCTTCAATATTGTGATATCATAGTTACGTAAAATGGACATGAGATAAGAAATTCAGTGTGTCACTAAGATTTCGAATAGCGGTCCCGAATCAAAGGTGGATCATGATACAATTATGAACAAAAAACACCTAAGTTAGAAACTTTCTTCTCCTCTTCACTTCTAACTTCATATGTAATACAGTCTTTGCTAAATCTTGTTTTCCTTCTCTATTGAGCCCATAGAAGACAGTTCTATAATTAACTGTACTTGGAACAATCCCAACATCCAGCATTTCAGATATAAGTTGAAGTGCTTCTTCAGAATTACCAATTTTACATAGACAAGAAATGAATATGGAGTATGCCTTGAAATCAGGATATGGTCCATTCATTCTCATCTGGTGAAACACATCCCGTGCCTCGGAGACTTTTTCCATGTTCATGTATCCTCGTAGTAGCGCTGAGTAGGTAACGATTGTTGGTTGGCAGCCTGAATGTTGCATTTGGTCGAAAACTTCAAGAGCCTTTTCGACTTGTTTGACCTTGAAGTAGTAGCCGATTAAGGAGGTATATACATGGACTGTTGGATGGATGTCGACCTGCTTCATGGATTCGATTCTAGACAATGCCTCTTCTAACTGTCCTTGTCGTAGTAGACCGTGAACTAAACTTCCATAGACGTACTGTTTCAAGAGATGCTGCTCATCATCATCAACTTCGTTCATCAATGCTAAGGCCTCTTCTAGCCTCCCTGCTCGACAGAGTGATCTAGCATACAATGAGTACGTTAAAGGGGTACTGAAACCGAGCTTTTGTAAAGACTCGGTACAGCTTCTGGCATCGTTGAATTTACCAAGTTCACACAAACCACCAAGATAATCTTCGATTAGTTCTTTATCAGGACTGTGTCCAACTTGAATCATCTCCTGGAATATTTTTATTGCTTCATCGATTCTCCTACCTTTTTTCTGACAAAGAGATACGATCAAAGCTTTATACGTACTTTCCGTGGGTTTACAGCCACTAGCTTTCATTTCTTTGAAAGTACGCATAGCGATATCTGTCAGTCCTGTTTTGCCATACTGCATTATCATGATTGTCCAGGTATGAGCATCTACTAAGCAACCGTTTCTCCTCATATCGGAGAATAGATTTCTCATCTGAGTGAAGTCCTTGCCCTGTCCTGCTATTTTAATAGCCGTGTTGTAGGATTCCGCTGTATGTATGTAAGTACTTCGCTTCTCAACCCAAGAGAAAAATTGCAACGCTACACGACCTTGCAGCCTGAAGTTACGCAAAACTTCCACAACGATTTCTGGGGTGAACTGTATGTTGCAGTTTTCCAATTGTTGTTGTATTAAGCACCAATCCGTCGATGATGACAAAATTTGGCAAACCTCATGTACATCACATTCAACAGAGGCTTTTGAACCTGCCTCGGGCATGTCATGAGCTGAGGACACTCGTTCTACGTTTTCTGATTTTAACTCCAACATTCGTTCTTGTTGACAGCTCACATCAGGTGTTTCGTTTTCTTGATTGTGAACTTCACGACCACCCTGTAGTAGCTTGATCCTGTCGATGTTCTTCGTATCTCCTTTTCTCTCCAGGTACGAAATAACATACTGGAAAATATCATTTCCAATAACCATCTTAGAGGCCTTCATTTCACTCAGAAACCTGAAAATATCATTCGTTCTTGACACTTTGGAAAGTTCGTTGACAAATATGGTGTATGATTTTCGTCTAAAGACAATTCCTTTATCCTTCATATTCTCGAACACTTCCCACATTTCGGAAATGCGGTTTTGGCTGATATAACCTGCAACTACAGCAGTTGCTGCAACAGTATCCAATTTAACTCCCATCTCCGTCATCTCATTATAGATGTTCATCGCTTCCTGAAACTCTTTAACCCTGAAAAGCTGCTGCATCAGATTAGTATAAGTCGAAACGTTGGGCAAACTTCCCGAATCTTTCATGCTGCGAAAAAGATTAAGTGCCTTTGAAATTTCATTTCTCCTCAAGTATGCACTTATAAGAACTGCATAAACATTCTCGTCAGCACCGTTTCTTTTCTTCAGAATTTCAACAATCTCCAACGCATCGTTGATCCTCTCAGCCTTGCACAGTCCTTTCACCAATGTCGTAAAAATTTCAGAGTCGAGGCTCACATTTTTACTTTTTAGATCACGAATCAATTCCAACGCTTCTGTAATTCTCCCCGCGATGCAGAAACTCTTCAGCATAAGGCCATACACGTGCTTTTCCGGAATACTACTAACCCTTATCACGTCATCGCCAACTTTGTGAACTGCAGCAACATTTCCGGAGTTAGCCAAGCATTTGAGCAACTGTCCAGTCGTGGCTGCATCCAGCACCAAGCCTTTGTGGATCATCTCGTTGAAATACTCCAAAGCTATGTCCGCTTTTCCGGCACTACAAAGTGAACTCAACACGATCGTATAAGCCCTTGTATCGGGCTCATAACCTAATTTCTTCAACTGTTCAAACATAGACAACACTTTGCCAATCTTTTTTCCATTCCCATAATGCGATAGCAAAATGCTCCACGTCTTAAGAATCTTCCGACAAGAACTCTTCTCCATTTCTTCCACCAATTCCTCAACCAATCGAGACTCCTTAGCGTCCGCGGCCATGTAAATCATTGTGTTATAAGTCGCCGTAGTATGACTAAACCCTTCTCTTGATTTCACCCAATCGAAAAACCTCAAAGCTAAATGAGGAACCTTGAAACACCTCTTCAAAACCTTGTCGACGACCTCCTCGTTATACTCAAAACCTCCACTTTCCAACCGTTCCTCCATGGCGATTGCGTCGCATTCACTCTTCAAAATCCTTGTGATCTTGTGAACAATGGGACTAACATCCCTTGTATCTTCGCGTAAAGCACTCAGCTTGGCATTTTCACGAACATTTTCAATGCAAGACAATGAACCCTCCATCTCTGCATTCTCGTTGGCATTTTCACAAACAGGTTCGATGCAAGACAATGAACCCTCCATCTCTGTACTCTTGTTGGCATTTTCACGCACAGGTTCAATGCAAGACGATGAACCCTCCATCTCTGCATTCTTGTTGGCATTTTCACAAACAGGTTCAATGCAAGACAATGAACCCCCCATCACTGCACTCTTTTTGGCATTTTCACAAACAGGTTCGATGCAAGATGATGAACCCTCCATCTCTGTACTCTTGTTGGCATTTTCACAAACAAGTTCGATGCAAGATGATGAATACTCCAACTTTGTACTCTGCTTGACATTTTCACAAACAGTTTCCGTGCAAGATGATGAATCAACAAAATGGACATTTTCTGTTCCTAAAATCTCTCTGATCTCATTGAAAAGTGAAGTAAAAATCTGGGGTTGTTGGTTGTTCTTGTTTTTCAAATTTGGGTTTTCAGTTTTCTTGGATTTTTGAAGCCTGGTTGATGACTTGGTGGAAATTGAACAAGACAAAATCTTGAATCTTTGTTTGCAGAAGCACTTCAAAATCATTCTCCTTTGGAACAACATTGTTTGATAGTTGTTCCAAGGATGTTTGTGTGTGTTACTGTGTTGTTCGGACTCTCCAAAATGTTGATAGAGTAGTGTTACATCATTAGTGCCTATGTTGATAGATTAGTATTACATCTTTGTACTTACACTGTTCGGACTCTCCAAAATGTTGATAGACTAGTTATGTCATTAGTACCTATGTTGATAGATTAGTATTACGTCTTTGTACTTATACTGTTCGGACTCTCCAAAATATTGATAGACTAGTATTACGTCTTTGTACTTATACTGTTCGGACTTTCCAAAATGAAGATAGGCTAGTTACTGTCATTAGTACATATGTTGATAGATTAGTGTTACGTCTTTGTACTTATACTGTTCGGACTCTCCAAAATGTTGATAGACTAGTTACGTAATTAGTACCTGTGTTGATGGACTAGTGTTATGTCTTTGTACTTATGTTGTTAGGACTCTCTAAAATGTTGATAGACTAGTGTTACGTCCTTAGTACCTATATTGATAGACTAGTGTTACGTCTTTGTACTTATGTTGTTCGGACTCTCTAAAATGTTGATAGACTAGTGTGACGTCCTTAGTACCGATATTGATAGACTAGTGTACTCATGTTGTTCGCACTCTCCAAAATGTTGATAGACTAGTGTTACGTCTTTAGTACCTATGCTGATAGACTAGTGTTACGTCTTTGTACTTATGTTATTCGGACTCTCAAAAATGTTGATAGACTAGTTATGTCATTAGTACCTATGTTGATAGACTAGTGTTATATCTTTGTACTTATACTGTTCGGACTCTCCAAAATGTTGATAGACTAGTTACTGTCATTAGTACATATATTGATAGATTAGTGTTACGTCTTTGTACTTGTACTGTTCGAACTCTCCAAAATATTGATAGACTAGTTACGTAATTAGTACCTATGTTGATAGACTAGTGTTATGTCTTTGTACTTATGTTGCTCGGACTCTCTAAAATGTTGATAGACTAGTTACGTAATTAGTACCTATGTTGATAGACTAGTGTTATGTCTTTGTACTTATGTTGTTCTGACTCTCTAAAATGTTGATAGACTAGTGTTACATCCTTAGTACCTATATTGATAGACTAGTGTTACGTCTTTGTACTTATGTTGTTCGGACTCTCTAAAATGTTGATAGACTAGTGTTACGTCCTTAGTACCGATATTGATAGATTAGTGTTACGTCTTTGTACTCATGTTGTTCGGACTCTCTAAAATGTTGATAGACTAGTGTTATGTCTTTAGTACCTATGCTGATAAACTAGTGTTACGTCTTTGTACTTATGTTATTCAAACTCTCCAAAATGTTGATAGACTAGTGTTACGTCCTTAGTACCTATGTTGTTCGGATGTTTTTTATCTTGGGAAGGTAAGAGATTCGTGCTCTTCTCCATATCTTCGTCCAATAAAAGGTAGCTCATAATCTGAAAAGAACTTGCGGACGCGTCGTTGATAACTAGGAACCCTTCTATCTTTGGATTACTCATTGCTATTTTCGAGGCAAGATACTGAAATGGGTGCCACGCAGCTCGACCGAGGTTGTCCTGAAGTGGATTACCCCAATGCCTGTAAAGAAAGGACGGACTTTCATCATTTGCAAACTGGAAGCGATTTTTCATTAGTGCGTTAATGGTTGTTGGCTTACCAAGCACTTGCTCGGTGCTCAAGTTCAAAACTGTACGGGGAGCTTGGGCTTACATGCCTCAGTTTAAAGAACTAACTCTCCAAAATGATGGTAGATTAGTGTTACGTCCTTGTACCTATGTTGTTCCGACTCTCCAAAATGATGATAGGCTAGTGTTACGTCCTTAGTACCTATGTTGTTCGGACTCTACAAAATATTGATAGACTAGTGTTACGTCCTTAGTACCTATGTTGTTCGGACTCTTCAAAATGTTGATAAATTAGTGTTACGTCCTTGTACCTATGTTGTTCGGCCACTCCAAAATGTTGATAGACTAGTGTTACGTCCTTGTACGTATGTTTTTTGAACTCTCCAAAATGATAACATACTAG
The DNA here is from genome assembly GCF_002878395.1 of Capsicum annuum. NCBI lineage: Eukaryota > Viridiplantae > Streptophyta > Magnoliopsida > Solanales > Solanaceae > Capsicum > Capsicum annuum. The sequence continues at coordinate 37,318,060 of NC_061118.1, read as the reverse complement.
TGTTACGTTCTTGTACCTATATTGTTCGGACACTCCAAAATTTTTATAGATTAGTGCGACGTCCTTCTACCTATGTTGTTCGAACTCTCCAAAATGATGACAGACTAGTGTTACGTCCTTGTACCTTTGTTGTTCGGACTCTTTAAAATGTTGATGGACTAGCGTTACGTCCTTATATCTACATTGTTCGGACTCTCCAAAATATAGTGTTACGTCCTTACCTAATAGCTATGTTTCTGGGATTCTTCAAAATGCTGACCCGCTCGTGTTATTGTCTTTGTACTTATATTATTCAAATTCTTCAAAATGTGCTTTGATATAACATACTTTATAAACTAGGACTACTAATCGATTTGGCGGAATGAATAAGATTCGTTCATTCTTAATCGATAGTTTTTTATTTGAGTCATGAGAAAGGAGAATATCGATACTCCAAAATGAAACGCTTTCCTCTTTGATGGGCTCTATGCGATGTGATGTTTTGTAATAATCGAGTCATTGGGTGTCAAATATCAATAGGAGCGTACCTAGCTTAAAGATCACGGGTTCACGTAAACCTAGTAACTTTTTCTCGAATCCTACATATTCATATTAAGAAATTCACTAAATTCTACTCCCTTCGTTTCGTTTTAGTTGATCCTCTTTCTAAAAATATTTGTTTTAATTTAGTTGTCTTTTTGATGAAATCAAGAGAGTTTTATTATATTCTTCCAATACTATCCTTAACATTAAATGACTAAATAAGGTATATTTACTCAAATTTATATTTTCAAAGCATAATTAATAAGATTAATTGTAAAATATACCCCTAATTAATATTTTCTAAATAAGTGTTTCAAGTTCATAAGGGCCAACTAATATGAAATGGAGGGAGTATAAATATTTGATTATGAACTCAGCTTTTCTCATATACTAACTCGAGATTATTGTATAACTCACAAACTTCAAATCTTCAACCTAACGAGAAAGACAAAAATTCAAATAAAGAAATTTGAGGAAATTTCATTAACCTTGGTCAAATTAAAATGTATTAAGTTTCTTAACACATATACTTTTTTTTTTGTTTTTGGTTGAGTTTTTACTTCTTCACTTTCGTTTTCACATTTTGAAGGTAGAATTAATTAGTTTATTAATTACCTACTTTGCATTTTGCTGTAATATTTGGATTTAGGATTTGTTTGGCATGAAGTAAAGAAACAAACATTAAAACTTTATTATTACTGTTACTACTGTTATTATTAGAACTTTATTACAACTACTATTATTATTATTATTATTATTATTATTATTATTATTATTTGGGGACAATCAACTCTTATTCCCAACCATTTTTTAACATTTCATCGAGAGTTGCAGCGAAATGATAAGTACTTATTCATCCTTAATTAGAGGTCTCGAGTTCAAGCCTCCCCCTCCGAAGTCGACTTTGTTAGAGCTCCTATATAAATACTGAACACCAGGTAGAAAATCAAAAAGAAAAAAAATATTTTATCATTAAAATTTTGGAAAAATTAATTTGAAAAAAATACACTAAAAAGTCTTTTTTTTTTTTAAAATGTCGTAGTTGTAAAGTTGGGACTTAAAACAATTCTTAACATCCTTTATCAATTATCACTATACTAGAATTTTTTCTTATATCAAGAGAACTGAATAAGTAGTTACAATGTTAATTAAATTTTCATTTTCATTTTCATTTTATTTGCATCGTATAGTTTTATTGACAAAGGGGATTTAATCGATTTCCCTTTACTAGTTTCCCCTCATTAACTAACAATCTGAATATAAAAAATATAATTTTTTACACTACACAATAATTTGACAAACCCCATAAAAAAATCACGACGACAAAGAATAGCCCAATTTAAAAAATAAATTTTAGTCAGTACATATTGTATAAAGTTAATATAAAAATTATTGTATAATTACTAATTATTATTTATTTTTCGAAGCCGGAGGCCGGCAATAACAACTTGATTTAAATAGTCAAACAAATCCATGACATTAAATTAAATTAATTAATAAAATACAAAAACCATATAAAAATACATAATCCAAAATTCAATCTCTTTAGTGGCTTACCACTTCCTATAAGACTTGTCATCCTATTTTTTTTTCTTTTTTTAATATAAGACTTTAATAACTATACTTTTAATTATTTGAATAATTTTTTTCTGGATCCCTTAAACTTTTAAAATCATTTTAAGTACACTCATCAAGTTTTGAGGATTAGTCTTTTGAGTACTTCAAAGTTTTTATTTAGATGTATTAGGGTTGTAGATATTTATTTACTATGCACATTATGTATTTATTGTGACTCACATAACTATTTCACCTTTTTCCTACACCTAATGTAGGTAAACTCTTTTTTCTTGGGATATTATAATTTATTCTGTACATAAATACAATAAAATTGGTGAAGAATATATGATTTAAATAGATTAAAAATTGACACACTAGATAACCGTAGTTAAAAACGAGTGTAATAAAGGTTTTAAGAGCAGCTGAACAAAATGATTGAACATTAAAATTTTATCGATAGTTTAATTTGATATTTCATTTCATGTTAAATTTCAGAAATGTCAAAAATAAATAATAGTTTAATCTAACAACATATATCAAGTTTATCTGATGGAGAACCATAAACAAGATGCTCCATGTGATCATCGACTTCTAACATGTACAAGTAGAATATATTTTCAATAAAATGCTACAAAAGAGTTAATTTTTCAAATTGATATACAAGCATACATTTTACAATACTACGCTTTTTTGGAAATCAAAACAACAACAACAACAACAAAAACTAAGTCTCAATGCCAAATAAACTGAAATAAACTATGTAAATGCGGCTCATATCATATCATCATAATAATAAATAAAATAAAAGTACGTTTAAAATATATAAAAATACTACTACTACTAGTAATAATAATGATAGAAAATATTTCTTACGAGTCTAATACTTATCATCAACTAGTAGCTATCATCTATATGAAAACCAACACGGCATCACTTATAATTATTGAAACTAGAAGGAGTATTACTATCAATTATCAAACTTTGGGGGGTGCATTGAAAATTATTTCCATTCATCCAAACACGTCTTTAACTGAAAAAACTGCCACTCTTCCCTTGAAACTTTCTCCAAAATTTATTTACCAAAAGAAAAAAAATAAAATTCACCAAGAAATTAATAAATCTAAAATACTTTCATTTTCCAAAAAAAAAAAAAGAGAAATTATTTTATGTAGTATTTATTTATTTACAAATTCAAGAAGTTGCTTTTTTCTTCTTTTTTTTTGTTTGAAAGACTTAAGTTTGTTGAAGTTTTCTTGTTTATTACTTAAAAGGGTTGGTGAATTTTGTCATGGAATTCTTCAAAGTACATTATATTTGCTAAAAACATATTTTCATTATTTGGTTAAGAAGTTCAAGAACTATAGGGACTTTTCGTATGGTATGTTTCTCCATTAATATTCAAATTGTTTGATTTTAATGTTGTTAGTCTTTTCTGTTTATCGGAAACAGTTTCTCTATCTGTTAAGTGGGAGTAAGGTTTGCGTACACGTTATATGTGGGGTTATAGTGGGTATATTGTTATTGTTGTAGTGTTTTGTTGGAGGGTTCTTTTATTAATTGTTTTTACTTGAGTCGAGGGTCTATCGAAACAGCCTTTCTGTCTCTCAAGGTAGTGGTAACGTCTGCGTGCACAGTACCCTCCCTAGATGTTATTTGTGGGATAATTATAATGGTTATGTTGTTATTGTTGTAGAGTTTTTTTTGGAGGATTCTTTTATGAACTGTTTTTACTTGAGTCGAGGGTCTATCAAAACAACCTCTTTATCTCTCAAGATAGTGGTAATGTCCGCGTACACAGTATCCTCCGTAGATGTTATTTGTGGGGTTATACTGTGTATGTTGTTATTATTGTAGAGTATTTTTGGAGGGTTCCTTTTTGAATTGCTTTTACTTGAGTCGAGGGTCTATACGAACGACCTCTCTGTCTCTCAAGGTAGTGGTAACGTCTCCGTGCACGCTACCCTCCCTTGATGTTATATGTGGGATTATAATGGTTATGTTATTATTGTTGTAGAGTCTTTTTTGGAGGGTTCTTTTTTGAATTGCTTGTACTTGAGTCGAGGGTCTATATGAACAACCTCTCTATCTCTCAAGGTAGTGGTAACGTCTGAGTGCAGACTATCCTCCCTAAGATATTATTTGTGGGATATACTGGTTATGTTGTTATTGCTGTAGAGTCTTTTTTTTTTTGGGTTCTTTTTTGAACTGCTTTTACTTGAGTCGACGATCTATTGGAACATCCTTTTATCTCTCGAGGTAAGGGTAAGGTTTCCGTACGATACTACCTCTTCAAATCCTACTTCCACTTATGGAAGATATTGTTGTTGTTGTAAAGTCTTTTTGGGGTTGATGGAATTTTGTAGACACACAATAGTCATGTGTATTGATGTTGAATGTAAATTTTTGCTAGAAAACTCTTTCCTTAATATTAGAGACAGGTCCAAGATTTGAACTTTATGAGTTCGAGTTCGAAATTCTACCTCGGCCTATTTGATTTACTGGGTTCAGAATCTATTATTTGTACTTTTTTTATAATCGTAGTGTCCGTGCCAACTTGTGCTTACCTTCCACTTCCCACTAGCAACATGTACCGTGAACCTATTATTTGTACTTATTTGCAGTTCTGAGCAAAAGTTTATTGTCCTTTTTGGGCTGCTGCAATTGTGTAGACAAAAGTTTATTGGGATTGGATGAACCCCTAACTTTTACAGGGGCCGTTCGGTAGCTGGTTAGAATTATACAAGTATAATTAAGTAGTATTTGTTAAAGCAAGAATCTTTTGAATTCTTCAAGTTTTGTATTTATTTAGAATTCTTAAGTTTCTAGGAAGTATGTGTTGATGTTGACATTTTATTGGTACCTACAAATTTCTAAAGTTGGAACTTTACAAGGTCAAGTTTTTTTTTTTCAAGTGTGTGAAGTATGTGTTGATGTTGACCTTTTAATTGGTACCTACAAATTTCTAAAGTTGAAAGTTTACAAGGTCAATGATTTTAGTTCTGAAGTTTGTGAAGTATGTGGTGATGTTGACAATGAACCCCTTTTGCCCCAAAAAAACGTGCTGTATATATAACGTTATGTATATAAGTCGATGGAGGTAAGGTAAGGTCTGTATACATCCTACCCTCGCTAGAACCCCACGTGTTGGATTACACTGTGTATGTTGTCGTTGTTGTTGTTTTTGTTGTCTTTTCTTGGCTTCTTCATGCGTTTACTTCTTTATATTTAAAATCCTGGCTCCGCCACTGATGTCGACCTTATCATTTTCTTCATTTGTTGTGATTTGAGTAGGTCATACTTTTGAACAAGGCATCAATATCATCATGGTTTACTGCTTCAAATACTTTGAGGTCACCGCCTTTTGAGAGGAGAGAATGGGGTTGAGTTTTGGTTTTTATATTTGAGCTTCGAGCGTGAATAGCAATTAATTTGTGGCGATAGATGGGGAACAATTGTGTTCATGAAAAGATCTCGAAGGATGGATTCTTCAGTTCTTTATGGTGGTCGCGATCAACGGATATGATCATGTATGAGAAAAAAGAAAGTAGTTCCCAAGCATCTACTGATTCTATTCCGAATAAGCCTCCTGAATTGGTGAAGATAGACAGTAATCCATCGGATGTTAAAGGGGCTGAGCAGGTTATCATTATAGTTACGGATGAGAAGAAAGATGCACGGGTGGTGAAACCGGAGGACATGATCAAGATATCAGTTGATTTGAAACCTGTACAGATTACGGGACCTGAAAAGGCTAAACCGGCTGAGCCTGCGAAGCCGAGGAAACCTCACAATGTGAAGAGGATGGCTAGTGCAGGACTGCAGGTCGATTCTGTTTTGAAAACCAAAACCGGTCATCTAAAGGAGCATTATAATCTCGGGGATAAACTCGGGCATGGACAATTCGGTACTACATTCCTTTGTATAGAAAAGGGAACGGGGAAGAAGTATGCGTGTAAGTCTATTGCAAAAAGGAAGCTGTTGACAGACGAAGATGTGGATGATGTACGAAGAGAAATTCAGATAATGCATCACTTGTCGGGGAATCCTAACGTTATTTCAATCAAAGGGGCTTATGAGGATCCTGTTGCAGTTCATGTTGTTATGGAATTATGTACTGGAGGTGAGCTCTTTGATCGGATTATTAAGCGAGGGCATTACTCGGAGAGACAGGCTGCTGAGCTTGCAAGAACAATAGTCGGTGTGGTAGAAGCTTGCCACTCTCTCGGAGTAATGCATCGGGATCTTAAGCCTGAAAATTTTCTCTTTGTCAATGACGAAGAGAATTCACCTCTTAAGACTATAGATTTTGGGCTTTCGATGTTCTTCAAGCCAGGTAACTATTCGTACTAATTTACCTTTCTCCTTTCTCCACTTGAGTAACTTTTAATGTGTTCACAGAACAACACGCTTACACCTGAAATAGAAACTAGTCGGTTTAGGAGGAATGGTAGTAACCTTTCCTATAACAGGTTCTATCGATCAAATTGAACATTTTAGTAGAGTTAGAAGTAATGTGATCGTCAAAACTGAACATTTCAGAAAGTTGAAGACGATTAATTTAAGTTATGAAAGACAGGACAAATATTTGATGATGTCGTTGGAAGTCCTTATTACGTTGCACCAGAAGTTCTGCGTAAGCGTTATGGACCAGAAGCTGATATCTGGAGTGCAGGTGTTATAATTTACATTCTTCTAAGCGGCGTTCCTCCATTTTGGGGAGGTAAGTTGATCTTTTAATGTCTCGTGATAGGCCACATTTTTCGTAGTTTTTTTGCCGTTATGTTCTATGAAGTACAGAAATGAACTTCTCGTTCTTCTTATGATATTTCGACAGAAAGTGAGGAGGAAATATTTGATGAGGTTTTACACGGTGATATTGACTTCGAGTTAAATCCTTGGCCTAAAATCTCTCAAGGTGCGAAAGACTTGGTCAGGAGAATGCTCGTTAAAGACCCCAAAAAGCGACTAACAGCACACGAAGTTTTATGTGAGTCATTTACCTTCACCTTATTCAGAATCTGGCTAATGTAAGCAGGCAAATATGATATTTTAGAGTCTTCGTTCTGTTTGTTTAGTAATCATAAGCCCGTATAGTATTACATTATGCAAGTTTATTCATCTGAAAGCGCCTGAAAGTGAGAAAACACGGTAGTGTTGTTTGTATAAAGCACTTTTGTTCTCCGTCTTTTAAGTTAGATCGTCTAAACTAGTCTTGCATTCGATTGTTTACCAATATAAGGGTGGTCGCTTCGGCATTGAACTTCCTAAAGTTTCTTTTTGTTATTGTTATATTTGCTTTTGCAGGTCATCCTTGGGTGCAAATCGATGGTGTGGCCCCAGATAAGCCTCTCGATTCTGCTATATTCACGCGCTTAACACAGTTTTCTGCTATGAACAAGTTGAAGAAAATGGCTATCAGGGTGCGTCATCCTTCTACTCAAATAGTTTCTATGATTTGGACTACTAGACCTTGGACTTCAACCAAACAAAACCGATAGCGGGAATTTCTCTCTTTTACTTGAAATTCAGTTAAATGCTTATACTTCTTGTTGTTGTCGTTATTCATGTATATTGAAATGAAGTAGTTTTATTATGCAGGTTATTGTGGAGAGGCTTTCTGAAGAGGAAATCGCTGGCTTGAAAGAGATGTTTAAAATGATCGATACAGATAACAGTGGCCAAATTACTTTCGATGAACTAAAGATAGGATTAAAGAAATTTGGAGCTAATCTTAACGAATCACAGATACACGATTTGATGAAGGCCGTAAGTAATAGACACGCTCGCTGCGAGCTCTTTCGCTTAGCTAATATCTAAGAACTTGTGATAAGAATCACATCTTTTGTAATGCAGGCGGATGTTGACAATAGTGGAACGATTGACTATGGGGAGTTTGTAGCTGCAATGTTGCACGCCAACAAAATCGAGAAGGAAGATTATTTGTTTGCAGCTTTCTCATATTTCGACAAAGATGGGAGCGGATATATTACAGCTGATGAACTTCAAAAGGCTTGTGAGGAATTCGGCATTGAAGATGTTCACTTGGAAGAATTGATACAAGAAGCTGATCAAGACAATGTAAGTCACCGACTCCTCTGGCATTTCTTAACAACGCATGAAACTTGTATTAGCTTGTACTTTGATATCAATGAGAGTTGCATAAACCAGTAAACAGTTTCTTCAAGAAACTCGTAGCTTGTTTGACCAATCTTTTCGCAAATGTACTTTTGGAGAGTAGTCGTCAATGATGACAAAATATGACAATTCTGTTTTGGCAAGTTCTTTTGGCATGTTTTGAAGACATAGAATGTGACAAGATACCAGCAGTTGTTTACTCCATAAGGCCGTCTCATCAGTTGGTGGCCCGGAGAAAGTGTCACTATATACACACACACAAACATTCATGTACAGATATATTTAGACATATCGAGGACACTAGTGTTGAACGGTTATGCTGTCTGTGGTCAAGTTCATCGAACATGTACATTTGTTCAACAACACAAATTAGACACTCTTTTGGAGCATCCATGCTTCACAAAACATTAAGATTGTAAGAGCGATATCGAACAATGGGTTCATTTGTCTGCCATAACCTAGCCTAGCGTTGTAGGGTCGCGCTCTATGTATATATGCCAAAAACAAGTATAGTTAGAGTTAGACACAGTATCCATTACGTCTAAATTCTAAATCCACCACTGACTGTCTGCACATTGGAAAAGTACTTTTGGAGAGTAGTAGTCAATGATGACAAAATATGGCAATTCTGTTTAGGCAAGTCCTTTCGGCATGTTTTGAAGACAGTGAATGTGACAAGATACCAGCAACTGCTTACTCCATAAGGCCGTCTTATCAGTTGGTGGCCCGGAGAAAGTGTCTCTACACACACACACACACACACACATTCATGTTCTGATACATTCATCCATATTGAGGACACTAGTGTTGAACAGTTAGGCTGTCTGTGGTCAAGTTCATCAAACATGTACATTTGTCCAACAACACAAATTAGAATAATTTTTGGAGATGCTTCACTCGACATTAAGATAGCAAGTGGCATATCAAACAATAGGTTCATGTGTCCTCCATAACCTAGCCAGTGTTGTAGGTTCGTACTCCATTGGGCCGTCTCATCAGTTGGTGGCCCGGAGAAAGTGTCACTACACACACACACACACACACACATCCATGTACAGATGCATTTAGACATATTAGGACACTAGTGTTGAAAGGTCAGCTGATGAAAACAAACGTTAGGCTGTCTAGTCAAGTTCATCAAACAACACAAATTTAGACTCTTTTGGAGCATTCATGCTTCACTCAACATTAAGATTGCAGCTAGCGTATCAAACAAAGGGTTCATGTGTCCACCATAACCTAGCCTAGCGTTGTAGGGTCGCGCTCTATATATATGCACCAAAAACAAGTATAGATAGAGTTGGACACAGTTTTCAGTATCCACTACGTCTAAATTCTAAATCGGCCACTGACTGTCTGCACATTGGAAAAGTACTTTTGGAGAGTAGTCGTCAATGATGACAAAATATGACAATTCTGTTTTGGAAAGTCCTTTCGGCATGTTATGAAGACATAGAATGTGACAAGATACCAGCAACTGTTTACTCCGTAAGTCCGTCTCATCAGTTGGTGGCCCGGTGAAAGTGTCACTATATATATAAACACCCACACACACCCACACAGACACATATTCATGTACAGATACATTTAGACATATCGAGGACACTAGTGTTGAATGGTTAGGCTGTCTGTGGGGTATCAAACAACGGGATCATGTGTCCGCCATAACCTAGCCAGCGTTGTAGGGTCGCACTCTATGAATATATATGCCAAAAAAACAAGTATAGATAAGAGTTAAACACAGTATCAATTACGTCTAAATTCTAAATCAGCCACTGACTGACTGCACATTGATACTTATATCCTTTTTACTAGCATTGATTCTTGTTCTTACTAATCTTTCAGGATGGCCGAATAGACTACAACGAGTTTGTAGCCATGATGCACAAAGGAAATGCAGATTTGGGTAAGAAACGACTGCCAAATAATTTTAACATCGGATATAGGGAAGCAATGTCTGCTTGCTGACAGGGTCGCGATATAGGCTGTGAGATAGTTAAATTCAGAAAGTGTTACTAGTACTTAAGGTCATCATCCTAAAATCCTGAACTCATAAAGATCAAATCCTGAATCCGCCTCTATTTGTTGATACAATTATAGTCCTTTCCCTTTTGATGTATAGAAATTTAGCAGGTTTAAACATATCATTTGATGCTGGGATATAGCAAATGCCAGCTCTTTTTCATATAGTCTGAAGGTGTGGCCAATATGTTTTGCGAGTTAAATGTTTAGTTCTAAAGATATTAACTATTCATAAAGATAGGATGTACACTTTTGTATTATATTCCAAGTAAAATTAATGGTTGTCACTATATCTTCTTTGCCTTTTTAAAAATAAAAAATAAAAAAAATTGTTGTTTTATAAGGGGAGCCTGCAACAACAGTAGGGTGGACATATTTTGGTTTAAATTGAAAAATTAAACTAAAATTTAATTTTGATTTCGGTTTTTCGGTTTTTTTGGATCGAATTCGGTTTGTAATTTTAAAATTTCGATTTTTCGGTTTGGTTTTCGATTTTAAAAAAAATAAAATCGGTTAAACCGAAAAATTGAAATTTTATAAATAAATAAATAATATATTTATATAAATATATATATATAAAAACATAAATAAATATATATATATATATTTATATATATATATATATAATATTTAGTAATTCACATTCACAATTAACATTTAACAGCAAATTCACATACGCCGCAGACTGTTTATGGATTGTTTTAGTAACTCAAATATTTTATGGACTATTTTGGTGACTTTGGACTGTTTTATGGACTATTTATGCAAGGTTATATTATATGTAATGATTAATGACGTTATGTATTATGTTAAGCTTGTGATTATTTCATTTCGTTTCATCCATGTTGAGTTATTTATAGTTATTTATATTTTGGAATGAAAAACAGGTTTGAAAAAAATATTTTTTCTAAAAAAATCCCATCAATTTTAAATGCTCAGTTATGAAAAAGAGAAGCTAACTACTTTAATATTTCAAATCAAAATAAAAATTTAAAATAACCAAACTGAATTTGTAAAAACCGAACCAAACCGAATTTATTTCGGTTTGGTTACGGATGTCATTTTTGTCAATTCGAAAATCGATAAATTGAACCGATATTAAAAAATCAGACCGAACCGACCGAACGCCCACCCCTAAGCAACGGTAAAGTTGTCCCATGCAAATTATAGATCACAGATTTCAGCTAAGAAATCATCCATTGTCGCTTGTGTTGGGGTAGAAAACATATCACTTTGATACGTAACAGTAGGTAACACACGAGATACTTTATGCATCGAGTTGTCTTGCTGCAGTGATAGGGTGTACTCTTTCTCCATAAAAAAGAAGATAAATGCAAAATATACAAATACGTCGTATGTAAATAAGTATAATCAACACGCAGTAGCCGAAAAATTGGAAAAACAAGGGCACTTTGATATCCTAATCTTTTTTTATTTCATTTTTTCACTGGGCTTGGACCATGCAAAAGGAATTTTGGACAAACGGTAAAGGCGTATTCGTGTTATTTTTAGGTCACAGGTTTGAACCGTGGAATCAGTCACTAACACTTTTATTAGGGTAGCTATGTCTATTACACCCTTTTAGGGTGTGGTCTTTCCCAGATCCTACCTGAACGCGAGATGTTTTCTTCACGAGATAGCAGCAATAAAGTTGTATCCATGTGACCTGTAGGTCACGAATGGTATCAAGCAACAAAGATGCTTGCGTCAGGATAGACTCTCAATATTATATCCTAGATCTTGGGTGCGACCTTTCCTCATATGCTATGTGAACACAGAATTCTTTGTGAACCAGACTGTCCTGTATTGTGGTGATTATCTTCAAAGATAGTTTAGTTTACACTATTATACTCCATTTTCTTATTCCCCATATTTGTGGAGCCTCTCTAATGTCAATTAACTATTGGCTAATTTGCTTTTCTTAAACTAAGTTAATTTAATGGACTCCCCTTATTAATTATTAACTAATCAAGTACTTAAACCATATAAAGACCAACCATAAATTGAGATAACCAAATTATTGAAATGACTAATCTTTCAATTTACTATAACAAGTTAATATCATGTTTAAGTTGGAGAATATAAATAATTGCAAACTAGTCAACTTTTTATTATGCAAACTACAATTTATTATTAAAAATATATTTTTTATTTTTTAAAATAAAAAACTATTTTAAAACTCTGTATGAGTGAGCTCGCTTGCATTATTGGTCCCAAATTCGAATAAAGAAAGAAGGTTGTCGACAGTTAACTGTTCTCTACCCCATAAAAATAAGTATAAGACTCCACACAACTTATTCTCTCTAGACCCTACCTTTTTTTAGGGACCAATCGAAACGACAAAGGAATTTTTTAGGGACCAATTGAAATGACAAAAGCGTTGAATCTCAATTGCTCGTGGCAGTAAGGTCACTCTACCACTTACAATACCCTCTCTACACTATTTGTGAAAATACAGTCGGTTTTTTATTGTTGTTTCATTCTTCAAACAAAATGAGGCAAGGCAAAAGTAACCCCCACCCGTTTCTTCCAAACTTATCCTACTACTTGAGAGCTATGTCAGCAAAAAGAAGCACAAAATATAGGGAAAAAAAAGAGTTTTACCAATCGAAACAACAAAGGGCTGAATCTCAATGGGTCATGGTCACTCTACCACTTGCAGTACTCTCTAGACACTACTTGTGAAAATACAGTCGGTCTTTTATCATTGTTTCATTCTTCAAACAAATGGATCGTGACAACAATGTCACTCTACCACTTACAATCCTCTAGACACTACTTGTGGAAATACAGTCGTCTTTTATCGTTGTTTCATTCTTCAAACAAATGGATCATGACAGCAATGTCATTCTACCACTTACAATACTCTCTAGACACTTCTTGTGGAAATACAGTCGGTCTTTTATCATTGTTTCATTCTTCAAACAGATGGATTGTGACAGCAATGTCACTCTACCGCTTACAATACCCTCAAGACACTACTTGTGGAAATACAGTTGTCTTTTATTGCTGTTTCATTCTTAAAACAAAATGAAATAAGCACAAGTACCCCAATTTATGCCCAAAATTAAAAGGTAAATAAAAATATTCTGTTACTTAACAGCCATGTCAGCAAAAAAAAAACACAAAAATGTAAAAAGAAAATGAGATAAGGGGTAATAGAACCCCGTAAAGATTAGGTATGTCAGTAATTTCGGTATAGTTTGGCCGGTACTTGTGCCTTATCTCAATTATTTAGGGAACAAATTTCACATAAGAAAAGGTTGGGGACCACTTCAGCATTTAAATTACTATCATAACCAAATTACCAGCATTCCAATTTTCCCATAACCCAAATGAAATGGTGGAGCCCTAATTGAGCCAATTCATCACTGATATCAGTGTACCAAAAAGGGTATTTTTTTTTACTTTTTAAAAGTTTCAAAAGCATAGTAAAGGTAAGTTTGTTTTTGCGGATTAAAATTCTGTTTATTCAACGGCTAACAAACACTTGATGAAACATCAAAAACTAACAACATGAACAAGAAACCCAGACTTTACCCCTATCTTGAAGGTAGAGAGTATGTTTTCGATAGATTCTTGGCTCGAAGAAAGATGTAAAAGAAGTACTAACAACCATAAAATTAATAACACAAAGGTCCCTCCACTTGTTTAGTTGTCTCTCTAGACTGAGGTTTTTCAGAAAAGTTAAATAACTTTTGTGTAACAATTTTGGTAATTACTTTTCCATGTTCAGATTTCCACAATTTTGGATCTTCAAGTGATGAAGCAGAGAGTTGTTTTGGAGATAAATCAGGTATGAGCCGCGATGGAATGCCTCGATGTTGGGAGTATGGATATGTGACTCACCTGACCATCTTATTCAACATAGTACAATATCATTGGTGTTAGCCCACAAGCTGATGACGAGACTACTAAAATTCAAAAAAGTTTGGATTAGTATGCTCGAGCGTATGCCCCATTCATTATGTATTTAGTTAAGAAGGAACCAGAGTTTCTTTTATGTGACAGAAGATAACTTGATTGACTGATGGTTGCATGTGTTATGGTTTTCTTCTGAAATATTATGAAAAGAGAAAGTTATTGGAAAAGGGACTTTTTGGAGCGGAAAATTTGCTTTGAAGGTCTATTTTTTTTATTGCTATCTTTCGTTTTAGTCTACAAGTTGATGACGAGACCAGTGTAGTAAGGAAAAAGTTCAGACTGAGTTATTCATGGCGGAAATCTATGCTAATAGGCAGTATGCTACTCTTTTTTAGAAGTAGGATGTCGCTTTGTTAATGCAAACTTGGGTAGCGATGAAAATCTATTCTGAACACAACGCCATATAATTACTCAATTAATGATAAGGCTGAAATTATTACCACTACAAATTATATAGCAAGGAATAATAGAAGTTGGGCTACTGTCTGGCAAGAACAACTTTAAATAAATGAAAACAATTCCGGCTGAGTCTCAAATGATGTCTTTATTCATTGAGTAACAAACATTTTGGAAAAAATCCCAATCTATGAAAGATGAAGGGCTTATATTTGCATCACCGGCGGCATATTAGACTTGAATCCTGCAATTTCCAAAAATGAAGGATTAAGGTTAAGAGCTTTAAGGATGAAACGTAATCTTATGAAGGATAGAGATTAAGTTGAATACCTGCAAGTTGCACACTAATATCTTTTCTTGTGCCTTTCCATTGTCGTAACAATTCTCTTTTCAAATTTTACAACCATCCTCGAAAACCAGACTAGATAGTGAGTTGACAACATTATGTATATTATGGACAGTCCAATAACCAGACCACAACCGAAGCCCATGAGAACCACTTGCCTATTGATCAAATCTCTTTCTTCTTCTTCATCATCATCTAGCTCAACTGGAGTTGTCGCTTGCGGTACCCCATCATCGCCACCACAATCTTTTGATAGTGGCAATCCACGTAACCCATCATTCCCTTGGTATGAACTGTTATCAAACATATCAAATTGTTTTCCTTTGGGAATGCATCCAACAAGATGATTATGAGAGAGATTTAAGACCACAAGAAATGTGAGGGATGCAAGTTGTTGTGGAATTTCACCGCCTATTTTGTTGGATGAGAGGTCCAACGATTCAAGTACGGATAATTGGTGCAATGACACTGGTATAACACCTTCCAAGCCATTATGAGATAGGTTCAGCGTACGGAGTCCAACGAGATCTCCAATAATGCTTGGGAGATAACCTTCAAATCTGTTCCTTGAGAGATCGATAATCATGTATGTAGTCAAAACTCCAGGAAGTTCAAAATCTAGTCCCTTTGTTGTAACTATCAAAGTATTCGCGTAAGAACCAGAATATCCATCTGCAACCTACTCTCGGGTTCCACTGTCTCATCAATGATTTTCATAGCTTGAAAATTCTCAAAAAGTCTCACAAGTAAATTTCCACTAAATCCATTGGATGAGAGATCTATTACTCGAATTTGAGCAAACAAGTTGTCTGTCCTTGAATCACTTATACGGCCATGCAACTTATTTGATCTCAAGCTTAAAATCTTCAAATCAGGAAGGCCTCCCAACCAACTTGGAAATGTGTCATTCAACTTGGAATTCCAAATGTCTGCAATTGATCAACAATGGCAGAACTTTCCCCTTCAGTTTATTTCCGTACAAGTTAATGATTCTAAGTGGGTTTCCTGTCCTAAAAGTTGTATTAATTGTTCCACTGAGACTATTGTTGTTTAAACCCAAAACCGTAAGTCCACTCATCTCACCCAAACATTGTGGGATTAATCCATTCAAATGATTGCTTCCCAAGTCTAGCACTTCCGGTGTTTTCAGATTGCAGACGGTTGAAGTAAATCTTTCCACTGAGATTATTTTGAGAAAGGATAAGATAATTTAGGCCCGGATTGTCTAGGAGTGACTTTGGAATAGAACCTTGGAACTGATTTTCTTTTACAGAAATGAATTTTGTATTATTGGACTTGAACTCCTGAATTTTTCCACTGAAAGAGTTATTGCTCAAGTCTAACGAAGATAATGATGGGAGGGAGAATATCCAGGAAGGTATAGTCCCATTCAAGTAGTTTGATGACAAGGTGATACGGGTACGACCACGAGGATACACGTATGTGAGAATGCGTTGGATCCGTCCAATAAAACGTTCAAGTGAAGTGTGGAGAAGGCTTTGTATCACACCAAAACCGACCCTAAACTTGCACTCCAAGGGCGCCCTTGGTCACATTTCATTAAAGGGACCTTTTGGTTATTTTACCTATTATTTGTAATACACTATAAATAGAATGATGTAGGGTTTTAGTCATTAGATTTTGATGAATATTATGAGTTTATAACACTTGAAACATTTCCTCTCTAAGGAGAGAAGACCACTAACCCGAAATTGTAACTAGAGAAATCAACTTGAGTGTGGAATCGCTCGTGTTGGATTCAAGCTTGGAAACGTTGGATGCTTGGGAGATCGGGGTCACTCTTGTGCCAACGTAAGAGTTAGGTAATTGATGTGTGTGATGTTAAAGGTCCAAGAGTCGAATAGGCTTTTGGGTTGTTAATATTATACCTTCAATTTGTCTAACTATCTATCTTTTTGTTTCTTTGTAATCGCGTAGTAGTGTTGATGTTATAACCGTGTGTTTGTGTTGTTAATGTGGAATCCGAAATTAGTCTATTGTTCATATTGTTCTTATTGTGTTGCTACTGTTTTGGTGTTATTACGCCACTGTGCCTTGTATTCTTCTTGTTGGTAGCGAATTCGAGAGGGGTCACCAAAAAAGGTCCTCGGTTTCTTGGCTAGTGGACTGATTTTGGTATTTCTTTCGTGTTTCCTTGTCTTTATTGTATCATTTGGTATCAGATCCATCTTTGATTTTGTTCTAACAAGATCAATCTTGGGCTTGAGAGTTGAAAATTCAAAAAAAAAAACGCTGAAAACTGAAAATTCCAGAAAAGAGAGCAATCTGTCCATTTTGTGTCCTTGGCTGAAAATTGTATTTTTGTTGTGTCTTGGCTGAGATTTTTAATTGTCTTTGTTGTCTCTAAGTGTTAGTTTTTTTCATCACTAACACATTTGAGTCTATATCTTGAGTTGAGCTTGAATTGTTGAGATTGTTGTTGTGACAAGTTAATGGCCGTGTATTGATGTTGTTGTTCTTGGCTGTGTGGTGACCTTTCTTGTGGACTTGGGCTGGACGTTGTTGATGTTGTCATTGTTCTTGAAAATTTGTTGTATTCTTGTTGTTCATCACAATATTCACCCCTTGTTAAGACCAAAACACCACACTATAGGACTTGGTCGTTTGTTGGAAGTTTGTAGTTGACCTTGTTGTTGTTCTTGGGGGATTGTTGTTGATTTTCTTGGTGATTGTTGAAGTGTTCTTGATGTTCTTCCAAACCTTCATACCTTGTTAAAATAAAGTGAAATTTAGATAAAAAAAGTGAAGGAAAAAGTATGAGAACGTTAGTCTTGAAAGACTTACCATCACTCACCAACAAGTCAATCATATCTCAACCACTTTCCCATAAAACAAGGATCCATGTTTTAAGGAGGAGTACAAGTCTAGTCCAAGACTTTGAGTCTTGAAATTTTAATTGAAAAAGAAGCTCCAAAGACTAGTTTGTGTTTTCCTCCATTGAACAAGTTCCACCAAAGTTCAAATTGAAAAATTGACCAAGACTTGAAATTGGACAACAAAAGTTGTGTGCAACCGAGACCAATGCGTGGCTGCCACATCATCACATTTTACTATTCACACAACATATTTAAGCTTAAATTTTAGATTTCTTAGTTTCCGTTTGTTGTTTCTTAGTTTCAATTTCATTGGTTCCAATACTAATTGGCAAATTAGTACTTATCTACTAGATTGTTAGTTAGTTTTTGTGTTCGTTCATTCGTGTTATGCATTTGTTGTGTGCTTTTCTCTTTTGTGAATTCGTTGTATCTTGTTGGTTCAAGTCCGTAACAAATTTTGCTTAAGTCAACTCAAACAAAAATCTATTCCAGGCAAGAGTAGACTCGACCCTCAATCACTCGCGAAGTGCAAGCCGACTTTCAACACTTGTGAAACCAAGTGTGAGATGATCAAGTGTGCGAGAGTGTGGTGAGGTTGTTTCGAACTAACTTATATTTTGTTTTGTAGGTTTGTTCTTTTTTTTCTTTTGGTACAATTACAAGGGAACCCGCGGCTTCCACCTCTCAACCCATGGACAATAATGCCACCAATGTCATTTTGGCCTACCTTGACACTGTCCCGAGACCTAGCTATGGCAAATGAAAGGTTGGATCGGATGGTAGGTCAAAGAGAGAAAGTGGGCTGCACGAACACACTTCAAGAGGAAGGCCGTAGCTCCTGTGAGCTACGAGGTAAAAATACTATTCCCTACAGTTCTATAAACTTAGACTGTTGTGTTGTGGCTGGTAGTGGCCAATTGGATGTAGTTACGGATTTACCTAGAGTAGAGGTGTTTGAGTCTCCCTATGGTGATACTCTTGGTGATGTTAGGTTACGTGAGGACCAAACTCTTGTTGTAAGTACGTGACACAAGAATAATGGCCGCCTTAGCTTTTGACGACATCATTCAAAGTCACTATGTGAAGAATCAAGCTTTGGTCACATGGAGGGCATGGGATCATACTTGGAGGGGACGTTTTGAACCTACCATTGATCAAACCCGAGTGTGGAAGATTGCTTGAAGCCTTGAAGACTTAAGGACTCTCGGGTTTGGACCATCTTTGTTGGTTCACGGTTTTGGTGCCCTTTATGAAGGGCATTTTGGTCACTTAGCCTTAACGGCATTTTGGACAATTCATATTGTTTTCCAGCACACCAAGGCCACCCTTGGTCATTAAGGGTAGTGTAGTCTTTTTTGCCTTCTTTTGTAATATACTATAAGTAGGATTTTTTTAGGTCTTCTCTCATTTGTTTTATGAAAGATGAAAGATTGAAACATTAAAAATCCTCTCTCTTGAGAGTAGAACACTTAGTCTTAATTAGGGCTTGGAAAAGCTAGTATTGATCTTTTCTTGGAAATGGTGGATCTTGAGGTGAGTTGATTCCCTTGGCGGTCACCATAAGAGTGTGGTTTTAATTGTTACATTCATTAGGGGTTTTTGAGTTTAATACACTCTTTAGTTCTTAATCTTGTAATAATCTTGGTCTCACTATCTATCCTTTACTTTTGTTGTTGTCATCTTGTGTAGTGGACTGTTTTGGGTCCTTTATTGAATCCAAAACTTGTATTATTGTTATTCATCTTGTTCCTCACATTTTGTAGCTATTTTTGGTGTTATATACACCATTGTATCTTGTATTCTTCTTGTTGATAGCGAATTCGAGAGTGGTCTCCATCTTTGTCCTCGGATCCTTAAGATTGGGGACTGATTTAGAGTGTGTTTTGTCCCTTCCGTTGTCTTTTTCATATCACTTGGTATCAAAGAATGGCTTGATCTTGTTCCCACAATATCAATCTTGGGCTAGTTAGTTGAAAAATAAAAAAAAATTGTTAAAAAAAAATGTTGAAATCTGAAAATTCCAGAAAAATAGCAATCTGTCCATTTTGTCTTCTTGGTCGAAAATTGTGTTCTTGTTGTGTATTGGCCAATATTTTTACTTGTATTTGTTGTCTCTAAGTGTTAGTTTTGTTCCTCACTAACACGTTGAGTCTATATCTTAAATTTGAGCTTGAAATGTTGATGTTGTTAATGTGAACAAAGTGTGACCGATTGTTGTTGGTATTGTTGTTGCGGGTTCGAGACTTGAACGTGTGATATGTTGTTGGTTCAAGTTTTGAACATGTATTGTGGAGATTGTGTTTTGGAATTTAATCTTGGGAAGTTGTTGTTGTTGTTTGGGAGGTCCAACTTGAACCGTAGAACTTCAAAACTCAAAGTTTGTGTTCTTGGTGTTCTTCACCATCTCCATATATTATTCAAAAAAAGTGGTTGTTGATCTTAGAAGTTGAAGAAAAAGAGTGTGTATTGTGTTAGTCTTTCAAGACATAGATCCAAGTTTCAAGGTGTAGTACTTGTGACTCAGACTTTTCCTACACACTAAAGACTTTACATCACTTCTCAACCACTTTCCCATGAAACAAGGGTCCATGTTTTAAGGAGAAGTACAAGAAAAAGTCAAGTCTTGAAAATTGAAAAGGCTCCAAGACTTATTTTCCCTTTTAAAACAAATTCCACCAATCTAAATTAATTTTTGACCAAGACTTGAACCTTTGAGAATAACCACTTGATAAAACCGACCCAATACGTGGCTGCCACATCATCACCCCTACTGTTCACGCAATATTTTCAAGCTCAAATTTTAGATTCTTAGTTTTATCTTATTGTTTCATTAGTTTCATGTCTTGATTCTAGAATTAATTAACAACTAGTAATCACCTACTTAGTTGTAGATTAATATTGAATCCGTTTCTTCATGTCTTAGTTATTTGTATGCTTTTCTCATTTTTAACTCGTAGTAACTGCTTTGTTTCAAGTCATAAGTAAATTTTGTTTTGTTTCTTGAGTCGATCAAGCAAGAATCTATTCTGGCCGCCAAGTAGAATTAACATCCTATTGACTACCGTAGTATAAGCAACTTTCCATATCCACCGCTCCAATTGTGAGAATCACAAAGGCGAGTGTAGACGAGGGTTAGTGAGAAGATTTTACTACTAATATTGTTTGTTCATTTTGTAGGTTCAAAAGGTGATATAAGGGGAATATATCTTCGATAGCCGGGAATTATTGTGACTACAACATGGGAGACTATGGTTGTAGTGAGGGGTTTTATGGCTACGAAGTTGAGAGAGATTGTGGAGGCTATGAAAATAGCCATGATCGACACTTGGGCAGATTTGAAAGTTACTGTTTTGAGGGAGAAAATGAGGTGAATGAAGTGCCTAGTGCTTATGGTGACTTTGGAGATGATGTAGGACCTCATGATGGATCTTATGATGACGTTGGGGCATGTGAGGAGTCCTACACTTCTCACTCCAAACCTAAATTTGGTGTTAGGTATAACCCTTTCGTTCGCAAAGCTTATGGGAGTTATGATGAGAGTACATGTGAGGAGTGTGAATATTCATATTCTCCACCTTGTAGTACTTCTTATCAAGATTGATATAGTGTGAATGGTTATACTAGCTCTAGTGGAGGTTGTTCAATGAGAAGAAGAGGGTATGCATCTCCAAAACTGAGGGGTGCTCGTGTCCTTTACAATGTTGATCAAAGAAGAAGTGTACAATCTGGAAAGGTGGCCATTTGTGGGATACCGGGCTGCCTCGTTGTGTTAAATGATAGGTACTATAAAAAATATATTGTTCCATCCATGGTTGACTACTTGGGGTTGTTTTCCGAGCCTTTACTCATTCCATACTTCTTGGATGGGTTTAAGGTTACCGAGAGGGTCAAAGTTGTCTTCTCCCAATTTGAGTACCATGAAGAGGTGTGGTGTGATATTCTTCCATTGACATATGGTCATGTATGCTTAGGTGTCGATTGGTTTACACAACATAGAGTTTCAAATGTGCAAAATTAGCATAATATTTTAAGAGATCGGTGGAGAAATCACCTCATGACATACATGCTGCCCGAGTTGCAAAGAGAAGTGAATACTTACTCCAATCCGAATGCTTATGAGAGAAAAAAGATTGAGAGGAGTAAGGGTGTGCAAGGTGGTAATCTGAGAATGGAAAAAAGAGAGGTTGTGTGGAGCGAAGTGAGGGGATTATCACCAAACGTGTTAACATTGGTTGTCCTTCTATTTCTAAGGACATTTGTGTAGGTACTAACATGGCAAGCGAAGCCGAACAATGCCGAAAGTAAGTTTCTGCCCA
The DNA here is from genome assembly GCF_002878395.1 of Capsicum annuum. Classification (NCBI taxonomy): domain Eukaryota; kingdom Viridiplantae; phylum Streptophyta; class Magnoliopsida; order Solanales; family Solanaceae; genus Capsicum; species Capsicum annuum. Next base: position 37,296,005 of record NC_061118.1, on the reverse strand, counting down.
AGCTTATGGAGGACCTTCACACCATGGCAAAGAAGAATCTACTCAAGAAATTCAAGGTAAAATAGCTAACTCTTACACTTTGGTGCATGAGAATGATATTCGTATGGCTAGTAGCCCATTGAGTGTGAGTAGTAGCTTACTTACTTGTGAGTTAAATGATTCTTTATCTCTTGTTGATGATGTACATATTGTGAGTGTGGATACACTAGTTGATCCTATTGATGACCAAATTGACTCTTCTTGTAAGGTTAATTTATGTCCACCTAGTGTTGAAACCTATATGTTGAACGGAAGTACATCATCTTGTGTAATCGGTGTTGATCAACTTACTTGTGAAAATTTTCCACCACTTGAGTATGTGTGTGATGTGATTAATA
>NC_061118.1:37267100-37295528 GCF_002878395.1 Capsicum annuum | reverse complement strand
ATTACACAAGATGATGTACATATTGTGAGTGTGGATACACTAGTTGATCCTATTGATGACCAAATTGACTCTTCTTGTAAGGTTAATTTATGTCCACCTAGTGTTGAAACCTATATGTTGAACGGAAGTACATCATCTTGTGTAATCGGTGTTGATCAACTTACTTGTGAAAATTTTCCACCACTTGAGTATGTGTGTGATGTGATTAATAGAACTCAAGTGAGTGAAGTATTTGAAATTATTGGTCACCAAAATGGGAGTGAACCCGAGAGCCATTCTTGGGACAATCTTATGCTTGAAATCTCTTTGAAACATGATATTGATCTTTTAGAGAGTGATGAACGTGTTTGTTCCGAATCTGCCCGGGAAATAGATCATCCTCTCTTTAAGTATAATGTCTTGTTTGAAGATGATTTAAACACTCCTAATGAACCTAGTGGTGAGAATGGTGGTATAGCTTGCCTTGAAGGCTATAGCCGATATGCTAACCCACTATGGTGTGACAACATTCCTCCTAAAGATGGAAATCTCTTTTTGAAAGATGAGAGTACTCTTAAGGGTAAGAAATGTGTAATCCTTCTTGAAAATCCGAGGACAAAGGTGTCATTGACTCCTTGGGGTAATGTTCCTAAATGTGCATCCTTGTTTGACACACTTGTGCCTAAATTGAATGAATTCCAACTTGTGGATGCCAAGTTGTCTAGTTATTTGAAGAAAAGAATGTGTATGTGTTTAAATGCTTATTCTTCACCCGTGAATGCCTTTGCACGTGATTCTTTCCTATACTACCTCTTTGCCTATGATGACATCCATGCTAGTTTTGGATTTATTTTATGTCGAGATAGGAAGTTTGTTGGTCTGTCCATATGTGTGCGTGATAATGATATATGGATTTTATGGGCTTTAAAACCAATCGAAACCCCTCCTTGGTGTGGTCTTTTGACGAGATAAAGAAGCAATGGTGTCTTATAGCTCATAAGATGAAGGAAGTTCTACTTTGTGGATTATTTGATTCCATTAGGACCTATGTAGTTTCTTTATCTCTTGGTGATTCCCGTAACCAAATCCTTTGTGAACCTTTTATTGAGCTTTTAATATTTAATTTAAAGGATCCTTGGTTATATTGCAAATATGTTCAACCTTGGTATGTTGAGATGATTTGTTATACTAACCCTAATCCTCATGCCATGAGGAGTTTGTATTTGTTTGCCCTCTCTTCGGTTTTGCTAGGTTTGGATTCGAGGTCGAATCCTTTTCAAGAAGGAGAGGATGATACAAGAATAATGGCCGCCTTAGCTTTCGACGACATCATTCAAAGTCACTATGTGAAGAATCAAGCTTTGGTCGCATGGAGGGCACGAGATCATACTTGGAGGGGACGTTTTGAGCCTACCATTGATCAAACCCGAGTGTGGAAGATTCCTTAGATCCTTGAAGACTTAAGGACTCTCGGGTTTGGACCACCTTTGTTGGTTCACAGTTTTAGTGCCCTTTATGAAGTGCATTTTGGTCACTTAGCCTTAACGGCATTTTGGACAATTCATATTGTTTTCCAACACACCAAGGCCACCCTTGGTCATTAAGGGTAGTGTAGTCTTTTTTGCCTTCTTTTGTAATATACTATAAGTAGGATTTCTTTAGGTCTTCTCTCATTTGTTTTATGAAAGATGAAAGATTGAAACATTAAAAATCCTCTCTCTTGAAAGTATAACACTTAGTCTTAGTTAGGGCTTGGAAAAGCTAGTATTGATCTTTGCTTGGAAACGGTGGATCTTGAGGTGAGTTGATTCCCTTGGCGGTCACCGTAAGAGTGTAATTTTGATTATTACATTCATTAGGATTTTTTTAGTTTAATACACTCTTTAGTTCTTAATCTTGTAATAATCTTGGTCTCACTATCTATCCTTTACTTTTGTTGTTGTCATCTTGTGTAGTGGACTGTTTTGGGTCCTTTATTGAATCCGAAACTTTTATTATTGTTATTCATCTTGTTCCTCACATTTTTTAGCTATTTTTAGTGTTATATACACCATTGTATCTTGTATTCTTCTTGTTGATAGCGAATCCGAGAGTGGTCTCCATCTTGGTCCTCGGATCCTTAAGATTGGGGACTGATTTGGAGTGTGTTTTGTGCCTTCCGTTGTCTTTCTCGTATCCGTACGCAAGCACTAGTCGATCCTTTAGATGAAGAAATTGATTCTTCTTGTAAGAATAATTTATGTCCATCTAGTTCTAGCCCTTATAACTTGAACAAGGTTCTATTACCAATTGACAAAAGTACTTACATACTAGTTGACCCTTGTGCGAACCAAGGTGAGTCTACGTTGGTATGTGAGTTGCCAACAACTAGTAAGGATGTGAATGAATATCAACTTACTCATGAATTTATTCCACTACTTGAGCATATGTGTGGCGTGCTTAAAAAAACTCAAGTTAGTGATGGTGTTTATAGAGTTGATCTTGATGGTGCACGTGACTCTTTGAACATCTTGTATGGTAAAAGCCTTGCTATTAGTTTTGTTCATAAAGATCATGTGTATGGAAATGTTGTAAATGATGGCATATGTCTTTTTGAGGTAGGACTTCTAGGCCGTGTCTCTCTATTCTTGAATGTTAGTCTTCTCTTAAAGGCAAATGCCATGCATGGTTGTGTGAGTGACAAACTAGGGGAAGGAAGGGCTAACCTCAGCTTAGACCCTTGGATAATTCTCCCATTTGACCCCACAACCCTCCCGGAATGTGGAAATTTCTACCCTTCCCACTTGATGCTTGGTCAAGACGACAAGCAATGTTTGATTGAGGGTGCTAATGAAGGACGACAAGGTTCTTCCTTGTCTCTTATTGTTGATGATAACCTCTTCCTTTGTGCCATTTATACTAAGGTTTTCATGTTCAACACAAAGGACCCGTGGGTATACTCCAAGTTTGTCTCACCTTGGCATGGCACATGATGTGTGTATTTTGCTAATCCTAACCCTCATGTCATGAGGATGTTTGGCTTGTTTGTCTTTCTTTGATTTCGCAAGGAGCGGATTTGAGGTCGAATCCTTTTTCAAGAAGAGGAGGATGATACGGGTACAACCACGAGGATGCACTTATGTGATAATGCATTCGACCCGTCCAATAAAACGTCCAAGTGAAGTGTGGAGAAGGCCTTGGATCACACCAAAACTGACCCTAAACTTGCACTCCGACGGCGCCCTTGGTCACATTTCATTAAAGGAACCTTTTGGCCATTTTAACTATTATTTGTAATACACTATAAATAGAATGATGTAAGGTTTTAGTCATTAGATTTTGATGAATATTATGAGTTTATAACACTTGAAACATTTCCTCTCTAAGGAGAGAAGACCACTAACCCGAAATTGTAACTAGGGAAATCAAATTGAGTGTGGAATCGGTCGTGTTGGATTCAAGCTTGAAAACGTTGGATGCTTGGGAGATGGGGGTCACTCTTGTGCCAACGTAAGAGTTAGGTAATTGATGTGTGTGATGTTAAAGGTCCAAGAGTGGAATAGACTTTTGGATTGTTAATATTATACCTTCAATTTGTCTAACTATCTATCTTTTTGTTTCTTTGTAATCGTGTAGTTGTGTTGATGTTGTAACCGTGTGTTTGTGTTGTTAATGTGGAATCCAAAATTAGTCTATTGTTCATCTTTTTCTTGTTGTGTTGCTACTTTTTTGGTGTTATTACGCCATTGTGCCTTGTATTCTTCTTGTTGGTAGCGAATCCGAGAGGGGTCACCAAAAGAGGTCCTCGGTTTCTTGGCTAGTGGACTGATTTTGGTGTTTGTTTCGTGTTTCCTTGACTTTCTTGTATCACAAGGCGTGTAATTGTAGGTTTTGGAGTCCACTTACTTTGGATGGAATTGGACCAGTTAGGGAATTGTATGATAAACAAAGGTATTCCAAGTTGGAAAGGTGGAAAACTCTTCCAGGCAATAGCCCATGTAATTGTGTGTCTGGAAGACCTAGAGTTGTTAAATAAGAAAAGAAATTTCGAGGAATGGAGGAAGAGATGTTCACAAATAAAAGATCAAGCTCTCTTAATTGGGTCAAGTTATTAAGGAGCAGTTCAAAATTGTAAGACCCGAGTCTAAGCCCATACGCAACAACAGTCCATATATGAAGAACTTGTAATTTAGAAAGGTGAGAGATTTCTGCTGGGATTACACCTGTAAAACCTGAACGCCACAAATCAAGATGCGTCAAGCTAGATAACTCACCGAATCTAGGTGAAATGAGCGACCCGGAAAAATCATTACCAGCCAAATCAAGCCGTCTGAGACTGGAGATCTGAAACAGGCTAGTGTTGGAATGAAATTTGCCTTGAATTCCGCTGCAAGAGAGGCGAAGCTCAATAACTTGACCCGTCGTATCCTCACAATGAACTCCACTCCATGAGCAACAATGTGTTCTCTTGTTCCATGTAAGAGTTCTCGGATTAGGAGAGCCACAGTAATCAGAAGCAATAGGATTAATGGTAAACATGTGCTTAACTTGTAGAAGGGCATGAGCTTGATGTTGGGGAACAAATTAGGTAAGGATGAGGAGAAAGCAAGTTGACAGAGAAAGGTATATAGCATAAAAAATAGTAGTACAAGTTTTACACATCCATTGCTGCACTAAAATGATTAAAATTAATTAAGTTGGTAGAGATGAGATCAAGAAATGTTTGCTTCGTGTCTCTATTCAATAATTTTGATGAGATATATAAATAGCAAAAATTAAACAAAGAAAAATCTACTACTATATGTTGCTGTGGAGTAATAAAATTCCAAGAAGATCACCTAGTCACTTTCAATCAAATTTAAGTTGACAATTACATAATTGATTATTCGGTTGAAAACGTCACAATCCCAAGTCTCTGCAAGGGAAGCCTTGGAAATGATCAAGCCATGGAAGCAATTATTAATGCTTGCATTATATTAGACTGTCTACATCAACGCACTATGCTTTTGTGCTCCTTTTTATTTAAGAAGGAAGAAAAGTTTATAAGAGTGATAACTGGTGTAAATACTTTGACGAAGACATTTCAAGTCAAGAATTGAAAAAGAAAAACACCTCTAGTTTGATGGAACCAATTTTTCAAGAACGTGTTTAGAACTTGGAGCGGGGGCTTTCTTTGGACCCTATCAAACTGTGTGTTTCTTAAAGGAGAAAGAAAAGTCTATAAGAGTGACAATTGTTGTAGACCTTGAATTCTTGAAAAGTCTTATGCTTTGTGCAAATTTTTTAGATTTAGAATTTTTGTTTTAAGTAAAAAATCCATAAAAACAAATTTTAATGGAAAAAGTAATTAAATTGCTTGAGTGATTCGCTAAGTAAAATAGTTATAGTTGAGTGACTTTGAAGTAAAAGATAAAGTTAAGTGACTTTTTGAGATAAAAGTCCTTAGTTGAGTGACCATTTGGACTATTAATCAATTTTGATTTTTAGAGGGGAGAGAGACTTTGACGAAGACATTTCAAGTCCAGAACTGAGAAAAATACCTCGAATTTGATGGAACCAATTTTCCACAGAAATGTACCCTACTAATGGAAGATAGATCATGACTCCAGATATATTGACATGTTGTTTATATATTTGATATCATTGATTCATTAAGTTCGACTAGACAAATAGTGTGAACCACAAATCAAGCAAAGAAAAATCTACTAAGGTTGTTTTGGAGTAATTAATTCCAAGAAGGTCACCTCGTCACTTTCAATCAAATTTTAAGTTGTCAATTACATAACGGTTTCATTAATGAAATTTTACTAAAAAATATTTTTTGACTACTAAAATATACGATTTATGTTGAAAGCAGTAAAAGCCGGATATTATTTAGAACGTGTTCAAGGTACATGGTGTTAATTACTCTAATTCCATTCAACTTCAAATTCTATATATCAGCGTGATATATAATTTTTCTTTTAATGATATCATGTTGCTTTGTCGCCTACTGTTCACATATCTTAACTTTGCAGATATTTACTCTGTGATTGTAATAGAAAATTTGCTGTAATTCGATTTCAAATCACTTGATAGTATGGATTTAAAATGATGGAAAAAAAAAACCTCAAGTCAATGCACGAGTCGTTGCCCAAAAATGAAAGATGAGTTTAATTAGACCCTCCACTTGGGGTACAGACCTTGACTACAAGCAACAACACGAAGGTCCCTCCACGAGCAAGCATTTATTTATATAACCTAATCTTACACGATGCAGAATAATGTTTCTTGAGAATATTAACCTTACAAGGAGGAACCAATTATTTAATTAATTTTAGTTTTTAGAGGAAAAGAAAAGTCTAGATGAGTATCAATTGGTGTAGAAATCTTGACAAAAACATTTCAAGTCAAGAATTAAAAAGGAAAACACCTCGAGTTTGATAGAACCAATTTTCCACGAGAATGTACTCTGTCGATGGAAAATAGTTCATATATTCTGCCACTGATTCATTTAGTCCAACTAGACAAATATTGTGAACTACAAATTAAGCAAAGAAAAATCTACATCTGCATATTGCTTTGGAGTAATCAATTCCAAGAAGGTTACCTAGTCACTTTCAGTCAAATTTGTCGATTACATAATGGCCTATTCAGCGGAATTCTACTTAAAAGATTTTTTCAGACTAATGAAATCTACCGTTTATTTTGAAAACTCAAGGTACATGGCATTATTTACACTAATTCCATTCAACTTAAAATTATACATGTGAACAATATAATTTTTTTTAGTTATATCATGTACTTGTTTTGCCACTTCCTGGTCACTTATTCAATTTTGTAAATATTTACTCTGTGATTATAATAAAAAGTTTCTTGTGATTTGTTTTTAAATGACTTGATAGTATGAAGTTAGTCTAATGGAAAAATATCTCTAGTCAATGAACGAGTCATTGCATAAGAATTCAAATGAATGCGGGAAAGTATCAAAAATTTCAAATTCTCAAGTAAAAGTCATTGCATAGAAAGTTCCTAATGATAGCTATAATAGAAAGATCCTATCACTTGTAATAATACAATTTTGTTTGGTATTTCCTCAGTTGAAGACGTCACAATTCCAAGTTTCTGCAAGTAGTCTAGACCAAATTGTTATGCACTATTAAGCTTATTTATCAAATAGTACTACTAGCTATAGCCATCCTACATAATGCAGAAAAATTCACTTTGTATATGATCTCTAACACAAGAAAACAGTTATTTGATCAATAAAAATTGTTTTAGGAAAAAGAAAAGTGAAGGGCAGCCTTGGAAATGATCGAGTCATGGAAGCAGTCACCAGTTTTTGCATTAGATTAGGCTGTCTACATCACACTCTTTGGGACAAGGACCTTCTCCGGACCCTGCTAAGCCAAGATGCTTTGTGCTTTTTTTGTTCAGGAGAAAGAAAAGTCTATGAGCGTGATAATTGGTGTATAGACCTTGACCAAACACATCAAAAATCAAGAAGAGCAAATTTTAATGGAAAAAATAATTAAATTTCTTGAGTGGCTCTCTAAGTAGAATAGTTCTAGTTGAGTTACTTTGAGAGTAAAAGACAAAGTTATGTGACTTTTTGAGATAAAAGTCTTTAATAGTATGAAGTAAAGTGATGGAAAAAAGAATCTCAAGTCAATGCTCGAGTCGTTACACAAAAATCAATGAATGCCGGAAAATATCAAATATTTCAAATTCTCAGGTCAAGTCATTGCATAGAAAGGTCCAAGCTTAATACAATGTTGTTTGATAATTTTCTGTCGAAAACATCACAGTCCCAAGTCTCTAAAAGTAGTCCAAACCCAATTGTCACGCACTATAATCAATTGGCCTCAATTTTGATTTTCAGAGGGGAGATAAAGACTTTGACGAAGGCATTTAAGTCAAGAATTGGAAAAAAGAAACATCTTGAGTTTGATGGAATCAATTTTCCACAAAATGTACCCTACATTAACAATTCATGACTCCAGACATGACATGTTTTTCATATATTTAATACCACTGATTCATTATGTTTGTTATAGAACGGATAGGAATAAGCAATACCACAAACAAAAAGAAACAAGAACACACAGATTTTACGTGGAAACCCTTGATGGGAAAAACTACAGGCAGAGGAGGAGGAAATTCACTATAATGGAGAGGAATACAAGGAGGAGACGAAAGTCTCAGTGACGTGTATGAAAACCACCAAAAACAACCCACTAAATCACACTTATATATAATACGCGCGTACAAATAAATCCTAGGCCCAAAAACATACAGGTCCATCGCTACGCTACCACCATAGGCCCCCCAAAAAAATCTCAAACATGGGTCGCACCACGATCTTTTCAGGGCCGGATCAACAAAATTCAGGTCACAAACTCTAACAGTGTCATGGTTTCTCCAAAGGTACCCTGCCTATAAGGTACCAAACCTTTGTCTTCAAAAAATGGAGTTGTATGGACTTCCAACTGCTGGTAGATAAAATCACACACAGGATCACAAGTATCTACTCTAAGACACTATCCTATGCAGCGAGGTTGCAAGTGATAAATGCCGTATTATTTGCCTTATATAACTTTTGGGCGACGGTTTTCATTCTGCCACAAGATGTACTGAAAGAGCTAGATAAGAAATGCCGAGATTATCTATGGGGCAGCAAAGATGACAAGAGGAAAATATCAGTTGTGGCATGGGGGAAATTGTGGAATGGATGACCAAAGAAGAATGGAGGACTCAACGTAAAAAGCTACAAATTGTGGAATATAGCAGCTGTGGGGAAATTGATTTGGCAGCTGCGTAAATGTTTGATTTGTCTATGGGAAACTTTCACAGTTTACCAAAAAAGGAAAAAATAATTTATGTATTAGTTCTATCAAGTTTAATAATTATACAATAAATTAAATTTCATAAGTTAAATACAAAGTTTAGGTTATAGGTTCACTCCACTAGTTCGGCTAGCTAATGGGCAGTTCTTTCCAACGGGAAGTAGGTTGGGTCCTACGAGCGAACATCATTTAGAACTTTCTTATTTTTTCGAAAAAAAATGTTCTCTTAACTTTTTATCAATATGAGGTGATCTTAATACAATTTATATAGAGTACTGATTCTATAATCCATACGAAATGAGGTCAGCGAGAATTAGTTATTGAGGAAGACAGACCGGTAAAGCCAATGCCAAAAAAACCACAACATATGCTTCAGCTAGGGAAAATGCAGACCATATTACTTGTGATTAGTCTGAAATTATTACTACAACAGATTATTTAGCAAGCAATGATAGAAGTTGATACAAGAATTACAAGGACAACACGAAACACATTTCAAAATCAGTCCACAAGATCAAAGATCTGTGGACCCTTTTGAAGACCACGCTCGGATTCAACAAACAACAACAAAAACACAATGTATTGATGTGTTTATCACCTAAAAACAGCTAACAACAAACTATGTTAACAACAAAAAGATGAAGAACAACAACAATGGAACAAGAACAACAAGTCACGGATTTGAATTACAAGAACACAAACAAACGATTACAACATAAACAAAATGGATAGATAGTTAGACCTTGGTTGGTATAATCTTAAGAATTCAAGAATATGGTAATCTTGGACCTTTAACACTACACAGAACGGACAAGGCAAAATGACAACAATGCCCTTAAAAGGTGGGGTGGCCATGGAGTGCATTTGGACCCAATGAAGTGACCAAAATACCCTTAATGAAAATGACCAAATCATGACCCATTAAGTGTTGTCCAAAACCGTGAATCCTCAAGTCTTCGATGCTCCAAGCAATCTTCCACACACGGCCTTGTTTTTTCTCAAAATGGGTCATCCTTGCATATTCTTGTGCCCTCGGGGTGACAAGTCTTGAGCCTTTAAATGATGACCTCCAATCATGTCTTCAAAAATTACGGTGGCCATTTGACTTGTATCAGAAGTTGGGCTAATATCTGTACAAGAACAACTTCAAATAAATGAAAACAATTCAGGTAGAGTCTCAAATTTAGAAAAAAAAAATGATGTCTTAATTCATAGAGTAACAAACACTTTGAAAAAAATTACAATCTATGAAAGATGAAGGCTTATATTTGCATCACCGGCGGCATATTAGAGTTGAATCCTGCAATGTCCAAAAATGAAGGATTAACATTTAGAGCTTTAAGGATGGAACGTAATGTTATGAAGGATAGAGATTAAGTTGAATACCTGCAAGTTACACACTAATATCTTTTCATTCTCGTAATAATTATGTGCTCAAATTTTACAACCATCCTCGAAACCCATATTGAATAGTGAGTTGACAACATTATGTATATTATGGACAGTCCAATAACCAGACCACAACCGAAACCCATGAGAACCGCTTGCCAACTGATCAAATCTCCTTCTTCTGCTTCTTCATCATCTAGCTCAACTGGAGTTGTCGCTTGTGGTACCCCATCATCACCACCACAATCTTTTGAGAGTGGCAATCCACGTAACCCATCATTCCCTTGGTATGAACTGTTATCAAATGTATCAAATTGTTTTCCTTTGGGAATGCATCCAAGAAGATGATTATGAGATAGATTTAAGACTGCAAGAAATGTGAGGGATGCAAGTTGTTGTGGAATTTCACCTCCTATTTTGTTGGAGGAGAGATCCAACGATTCAAGTACAGATAAATGTTGCAACGATGCTGGTATAACACCTTCCAAGCCATTATGAGATAGGTTCAGCGCACGAAGTCCAACGAGATCTCCAATAATGCTTGGAAGATAACCTTCAAATCTGTTCCTTGAGAGATCGATAATCATGTATGTAGTCAAAACTCGAGGAAGTTCTAGATCCAGTCCCTTTGTTGTAACTATCAAAGTATTCGCGTAATTACCAGAATATGGATCTGCAACATACTCTTGGGTTCCGCGGTTCTCACCATTGATTTTCATGGCTTGAAAATTCTCAAAAAAGCTCACTGGTAAATTTCCACTAAATCCATTGGATGAGAGATCTATTACTCGAATTTTAGCAAACAAGTTGTGTGTCCTTGAATCACTTATAGGGCCGTGCAACTTATTTGATCTCAAACTTAAAATCGTCAAATGAGGAAGGCCTCCCAACCAACTTGGAAATGTGTCATTCAACTCATTGTTGCCTAAATCAAGGAATTCCAAATATCTGCAATTGATCAACGATGGCGGAACTTTCCCCTTCAGCTTATTCCCGTACAAGTTAATGATGCGGAGTTGGTTTTCAGTATTAAAAGTTGTATTAATTGTTCCACTGAGGCTATTGTTCTTTAAACCCAAAACTATAAGTCGACTCATCTCACCTAAACATTGTGGGATTGCTCCGTTCAAATGATTACTTCCAAAATCTAGCAGTTCCAGTGTTTTCAGATTGCAGACGGTTGAACCAATCTGTCCGCTGAAATTATTTTGGGAAAGAATAAGAATTTGTAGTTCCTGCTGGTTTAGGAGTGACTTTGGAATAGGACCTTGCAGTTGATTTTGTTTTACAGAAACGAATTCCAATGTTTTGTACTTGAACTCCTGAATTTTTCCACTGAAAGAGTTATTGCTCAAGTCTAAAGTAGATAGTGATGGGAGGGAGAATATCCAGGAAGGTATAGTCCCATTCAAGTAGTTTGATGACAAGGCGAGTAATTTTAGGTTTTGGAGTCCACTTACGTTGGATGGAATTGGACCAGTTATGGAATTGGATGATAAAGTAAGGTCTTCCAAGTTGGAAAGGTGGAAAACTCTTTTGGGCAATACCCCGTGTAACTGTGTGGCTGGAAGGAGTAGAGTTGTTAAATAAGAAGAGAAATTCAGAGGAATGGTGGAAGAGATGTTCACAGAGTCAAGTTCAAGATATCTTAATTGGGTCAAGTTCTTAAGGAGCAGTTCAAAATTGTAAGGCCCGAGTCTAAGCCTATACAGGTCAACAGTCCATATACGAAGAACTTGTAATTTAGAAAGGTGAGAGATTTCTGCTGGGATTATACCTGTAAAACTTGAACGCGACAAATCAAGATGCATCAAGCTAGATAACTCACTGAATTTAGGTGAAATGAGAGACCCGGAAAAATCATTATAAGATAAATCCAGCCGTTTAAGACTGGAGAGCTGAAACAGGCTACTGTTGGTATGAAATTTTCCTTGAAGTCCACAGCAAGAGAGGTCAAGCACAATCACTTGTCCCATCACCTCGTCACAATAAACTCCATTCCATGAGCAACAATCTGTGGTCTTGTTCCATGAATGAGTTGTTGGATTGTAACAATAATCAGAAGCATTAGGATTATAGGTAAACATGTGCTTAAATTGTAGAAGAGCAAAAGCTTGATCTTTGGGACACAAATGAGGTAAGGATGAGGAGAAAGCAGGTTGACAGAGAAAGGGATATAGCATAAAAATTAGTACAAGTTTTACACAATCCATTGCTGCACTAAAATGATGAAAACTAATTAAGTTGGTAGAGAAGATATCAAGAAATGTTTGTTTTGTGTGTCTCTATTCAATAATTTTGATGAGGTTTATATATATTTATATATAGCAAAAATGGCAATTTAGAATCAATCATTTGATGTGTCACACAAATGAATGCCCGAAACTATCAGGCACATTCTCAAGTCAATGCATTTTGTCTGCTTCAGTCAATCTTAGACAAAGATGTCACAAAAAGGTCTTTGTTTTGGTTCCCTTAACAACCCTCCAACAAATAAATACACACAACTTTCCCTTTCTATTAACAAAAAAGAATAACTTTTCTTTTTATTCTTAACTTCTTCTCTTCTCACGATACACATGTCAACATATTCACCTTTTGTTTGTTAACAAATTCAAATTTTAAGTAACGAATGACACTTTGTTCCAATGAATATATCAAGATCGATTCAAATGTTTATTATATCAGGATGTCGTATCGTTTGTCGACGTTGGTCGAGACTCAGCACCTCTACTGCCGCGCTACCAACTTTCTACAGGAAAGTACAGCTTCCAGATGTAGTCAACGAGTAATCTTCAAAGAGCAACTTCATATGGGACCAGGTCCCATAGATACTGACTAAGCTGTCGATCAGGTCCTTTGTGGAATAGTTTGAGGATCATCAAAACGCCAAGGGTGCAACACTTCGTAACTACATATATAATGAATGGGGCATACACTTGAGGACTGAAAGGGGTACATACTCTTAATTCGTACTAATCATACTTTTTTGAAGGAAACTGTCAGCAGTTCACATTCTCAATTCAAATGAAGGCAACAACACAAAGGTCCCTCCACTTGTAATAACACATGCATATTTTCTGATACCTTATCTGTCACGACCCAAATGGCCATGAGTGGCACCCATACTAATCTTTCTGTGGGAGAATCATCTAAACCAAACCATTGCCCAAACATTTAGTCAATATTAGATGATATTATTATAAAATTCAACATAATAACAAATATCCAGGACTAATTATTATTAATGAGGAAATTCAAACAAACTACTTACTAAAATTCCCAAGACCCAAAAGTCATCATACAAGAACTACTAACAAAGATCATATGTAAAGTGATATCCAAAAATAAAGTAAATAAAGAATGTTTCATTGCCCCGAAAGATGGACAAGAATAAATAAGATGACCCATGGTAGCCTGGAGACGGAGTGCTCACCCTTGGATCAAGATCTACTCTCAAACTCTAGAGGTGAGGTCATGTCTGAGCCTAGAACAATTTCTGCACTCCGTAGACAACATAAATCAAATAACAAGTAGACATGCATCGTCACACAACAAATGTTCAATGAATCAACAATACAACAACAACATGCCAAACAGTGCTCACAAACAATCCACATAACCATCAAGAGTATCAACCATACTGTAAACATCCACAGAAATAAGACAAATATTTACACACATGCTATGGGACTTATTTTTGTCCAAATAGTTATGACCTGCAGGAAACAATCTATGTTCATGTACCGTACCGGCGTGGTACCTGATCCAACATAAATATAAACGTACCGGCGTGGTACCCGATCCAACATAAATATAACCAAGTAATATCAATAACAATTTACACAGCCTCACAGCATGCCACACAATGTACCAAGTTTACAAGTACACTTAAAGTCATAAGACAATTCCATCAAGTCAATTTTCAATAAACATTTATACACGAATCAACAATCCAAACATCAACAATTTCAAGCATGTCCGAATACCAATCCACAAGTATCCAATTTAGGAGCATACACACAATTAAGTCGAGTCTAAACTCCAATTAAATTGTAACCTACCTCAACAGAAGGATTCAGATGCAAGTTAATTTGTAAGGGCCTTTCCCTTCCGTAAAGCTTCTGGATAATCAAAATCTGTCCAAATATATAATCTCCATAAGAATACGACTCTAATGAAATCCTACTATTATAATTATTTTGATTTAATTAGGATTCACTTCAAAATTAAAGTGAACTATTGAAAAAGTGGCTGCCAAGAAAACCTGCTATCGTCACTGCCAGGAATCTACCAACTTAACCATTTGTTATGTTTAAAGAAGAATTCGCTGCCAATGATTTCCATTACTAACCCTTTTTGTTCTTATTAAGGAATTGAATTTTCATTAACTAATTCAACCTTTCACAAATTTCAACACCGTTTCACTTTATACATATATTAATAGTAATACTCTATAAGACATTCTACTCTAGTTGGCATAATAATTATAGGAAGCATGCTATAGCAGCAATTCCATAAGAAAAAAAACATCACGCATGAACTAACCTGGAGATGCCGAAATTTTCTATGAACTCGTGTAGAGAAAACAAAAGTAACACTGTAACCGTCTTTTCCCATGTTGCCCTATATCTAATTTTATGATAAGTGTATATGGTAAATCCTACCACTTAAAAATTATATTTATACATAGGTCTCAAGAAATTAAAAGAAAAACGTCAGATTTGGTCCATTAACCACCAATTAAAATAACATCTAAAATACCCAATAGACCTTACATATTACTCAAAATCTCGAGAAACAAACCAAATATGTATTTTGACTAAAAAGTACATTCCGCACTTATTGAAAATATTATGACACTAATCCAAGGTCGTCTCGATCAAAAGTTAACCATGATCAAACTTTAAATTTATTAAAACTCAATAATCCGACTAATGACTTCAATAACCTCCGAACTCCTCAAGAATTAGTACATCTCTCGTGAGTCATAATATACTTACACCAACTACGAGAAGGGCTAAAATAGAGAAGATGAGAAAATTTTACAAACGACCGGATGGATCGTTACATTATCATAGACAAAGATGTCACTAAAAAAGGTCTTTGTTTTGGTTCTCTTAATAACCAAAACAAAAAAAGAAGAAACTTTCTTCTTTGCTTTCTATGCAAAATGATTTGATTGATAATGTAACAGGTGATGATCATTCTAATAGCTAAGTCAACCCAAAAGAATCTGCATAACTTATTTTAACGTATATTTAATAGTTATTAAATCCCCTCGGTTAATTTCTCGGTGTGTTTATTTTCTTATTTTTCAAATCTCCCAAGTTAAAAGTTTCATCTCGGCCACTATCAGGAATAGGACATACCACACAAACTTAATTGGTTAGGATAAGAGTAATACTTGGTGTATAGACCTTGACAATAACATTAAAAGTGTGAAAACTCTACAATGCTTTTGAATCGGTGAGGTTTGTTTATAAATTAATATAATAGGAATAGGACGTCATTTTGCTAATGCATTAAGGTTAGTATGGAAATCGAGTATGCATACAATGCCTTACATAGTGTGCTAGCTCGAAGCAATTTTGCACGAGAATTTACCTGCTGATGGAAGACAGTGTAGGAGCCCAGACATGACATATGCTTCAACTTCTAAAGCATTCCATCCAACACTCAACTCACAACGAGTGACCGTCTTCTTCTTACCTCTTGTTGACACCTAATTTTTGCCCTCCATAACTAAGTTTAATTCGGAGTTTCTTCGATTTTCAAATAAAATTACAACATTTATCCTATCCGAATAAAGGATTTTCAAAATATTTCCTGTACTTAATTTTGTCATTTTAAGTAGCGATTGTATATGGTCGTATTCAAGTATACGAAATTATACAATTTTGATACTTAAATATTGGTTGTACAAAATATCTGATCGTAATCAAGACTTATCTTGAAGTAAGTTTGTAATGATTTAAAACCTTAATTTTAATATGATTCATTCTCAAGAATAGTTATTTGGATAAATATGTATTTTGATTTTAATGAATTGAGGAACTTGGGATTTAACAAAGGATTAATTCATAACTGATTTCATTTGAATTTAGTCAGCCCATTTAATTTGGGCCTTAATCAAAATTAATTCGGCCGTGATTACAATTTAATTGGTCGATCAAGTTCAGTTAGGCTATATTTAAATGCAATTGGCTGAATTTCCTTTGGCTATTTAATAAATAGCCAAAATGGCCTGATTTGCCCATCTTACCTTTACAATTTCCTCAACCCCTCTATTTGATCAAACTATCAGCAACCCACCTCAAACTACATCCACCAACAGCCCAAACATCTACAAAACCTACCCGGCCCAGCACCAGTTCTCCTTATCCCTTCTAGCACCACATACGGTCAAGCAACAACAAAACAGTACCAACTCCACAACACGATAAACCTCTCGAACAAATGACCAAAACCATTGCAACGGTAACAACATCGCGCGACCCGATCCGACCAACTATAAAGAGACCCGAAACCAACCCTTCGTGGTCTTCCTCACGTGTCCCACGCAAACTCATTTGTGAAAGCCTAGAGGCTTCCGAAAATCGGTGAGTTGGCTCCTCCAATGTTTCAATTCCGCAAATTTCGGGATAAGGGTACAATTCAGGTACATATTTGGGTTTTGTTATTGGTTGGGAAAGAGATTCATTTTTTCCCAATGGTAATTGGTCCACCTATTCGGAATCATCTGGGAGAGATTCCCAAATTAGTACGTTTGTTGATGAATTCTCAAAGGAGGGAGGATTTAGAATTTCAAATTCATGGGATCATATGGTTCCCCCCATTTCCTTCTTCTATATAAGGGGAGCTTTTTTTTTTTTTAGAGGGGGGATTGGGGAAAATTTGGAGGGTTCTAGAATTAGGGTTCATAAATTAGGTCCAGAAAATTTTTGGAGTTTGGATATTGTTCTGAGAGATTTTGGGGCTCAAAATTTCTAGGATTTGGAAATTTGAGAGGTGAGGAACTTTGGATCCAAAATAAAAAAGGGAGAAGAACCCTTAGAGCACAAGTTATTAAGTCTAAAGATCAAGGAAGAAGTGACAAAAAAAATCCAGTCTAAGGTTGTGGAGGTCACAAAATATTCGACGTGGCTAGCCAACATCGTCCCAGTGCCGAAGAAAAATGACAAGATTTGAATTTGTGTTGACTATAGAGACTTGAATAGAGCCAGTCCTAAAGATAATTTTTTGTTGCCCAACATCCACATCCTCATCGATAACTATGCAAAGCATGAAATGCAGTCATTCGTTGATTTTCTCCGGGTATCATCAGATATTGATGGATGAGGAAGATGCAGAAAAGATGACTTTTATTACGCCCTGGGGTGTTTATCACTACAGGGTAATGCCGTTTGGTCTCAAAAATGCGGGTGCAACATATATGAGGGCTATGACGATGATTTTCCATGATATGATCCATAAAGAGATTGAGGTGTACGTGGATGATGTAATTATCAAATTTCGCAAGAGTTCGGATCATCTGACCCATATGGAGAAATTCTTCAACAGATTAAGAAAGTACAGTTTGAAATTAAATCCTACTAATTGTGCTTTTGGTGTGCCATCAGGGAAGTTGCTGGGGTTCATAGTCAGCAGAAGAGGCATCGAGATAGACCCATCCAAAATCAAGACAATTCAGGTCTTGCCACTGCCGAGGACCAAGAAGGAAATTATGAGTTTCATGGGTCGTTTGAATTACATTAGCAGGTTCATTATGTGATCCAATTCTCAAGATTTTGAAGAAAAACGCATTGAATGAGTGGATAGAAGAATGTCAGAGGGTTTTTGACCGCATCAAGGAATATCTGTCTGCACCATCGGTTTTGGTTTCGCCAAGAGAAGGAATGCCATTATTGCTTTACCTGTCAGTCTCAAAAAATAATTTTGGATGTGCCCTCGGGCAACATGATGAGACCGGTAGAAAAGAGAAAGCCATTTACTACTTGAGTAAAAAATTTACGTCATATGAAGCCCGTTACACTCTTGTAGAAAGGACATGTTGCGCTTTGACTTGGGCCGCACAAAAGTTGAGGCATTATCTGTGTTCGTACACGACATACCTCATCTCAAGAATGGATCCATTGAAGTATATATTCCAGAAGGCCATGCTTACGGGAAAGCTAGACAAGTGGCAAATGTTGCTGAGCAAGTTTGACATCGTGTATGTAACTCAAAAAACAATCAAGGGGCAAGCTTTGACAGATCATTTGGCAGAGAATCCAGTTGATGATGACTATAAACCACTTCAAACTTACTTCCCAGATGAGGAAATTCTATTAGTGGGAGAAGACATTACAGAAATTTACCCTGGATGGAGGTTATTATTTGATGGAGCGGTCAACTTCAAAGGTTCAGGAATCGGAGCAGTATTAGTCTCAGAAATAGGCTAACATTATCCAATAACTGCTAAGTTGCATTTCCCATGCACCAACAACATGCCGAATATGAAGCTTGCATCCTGGGTCTCAAATTGACACTTGATATGGGTGTTCGTGAATTGCTACTCATTGGGGATTCAAATTTGCTGATTCAACAGGTGCGGGGAGAATGGGCGGTAAAAAATTCCAAGATTACTCCTTATGTTGAGCTGGTACAAGAATTTTGTGGAAAATTCAAAGAATTTGATTTCAAACATATCCCAAGGGTACAAAAACGAGTTTGCTGATGCATTGGCCACTATATCCTCCATGATTCAGCATCAAGATCAGAGTTACATTGATCCTTTGGAAATAAGATTGAAGGAGCAACCCGCACATTGTGCACACATTGAAGAAGAGCCCGATGGAAAGCCATTGTACTATGACATTAAAAGGTACTATGACATTAAAAGGTATTTAGAATTTGGAATATATCCTAAAGAGGCCAGTAATAACCAAAAGAAAACAATCCGGCGTTTGGCAAAGAACTACTTTCCAAGTGGGAAAATTCTTTTTAAGAGGACGCCTGATTTAGAATTTTTAAGATACATCGATACTGTGGAAGCCAATAAACTGATAAAAAAAGTACACATAGGAGTTTGCGGGCCCCACATGAATGGGTTTGTCCTTTCCAGAAAGATCCTGAGAACCAGCTACTTCTGGATGACTATGGAGAATGATTATAGTAAGTATGTGAAGAGATGTTCAAAATGTCAGACACATAGAGATTTGATTCGAATGCCTCCACACGAGTTTCATGCAATGAATTCACCTTGGCCTTTCGTAGCTTGGGGCATGGATGTTATCGGACCAATAGAACCATCGGCATCGAATGGGCATAGATTTATTTTGGTTGCTATTGACTACTTCACTAAGTGGGTTGAAGCTTCTTCATACAGAGCCATCACTAAGAAAGTGGTTGTAGATTTCATCAGGAATAACTTGATTTGTCGATTCGGAGTGCCAGAATCAATCATTACTCATAATAGGGCAAACTTAAACAGTCACTTGATGAATGAAATTTGTGGTCAGTTCAAAATCGTGAATCACAACTCGACTACATATCGTCCCTAAATGAATGGAGCCGTGGAAGTGGCCAACAAGAATATCAAGAAGATCTTGAGAAAGATGGTCGAAAATGATAGATCATGGCATGAGATGTTACCTTATGCTTTGCTAGGATATCGTACAATAGTTCAAACCTCTACCGAGGCGACTCCCTATTTGCTTGTTTATGGAAATGAAGCTGTGATACCTGCGGAGGTTGAATACCTTCCCTGAGGATTATTCAGGAAGCCGGACTAAGTAACGAAGAATGGGTTCGCGCTCGTTGTGAACAAATCATGTTGATTGATGAAAAAAGAATGGTTGCCGTGTGTCATGGTCAGTTATATCAGTACAGGATGATTCGTGTTTTCAAAAAGAAAGTGAGAGCTCGAACATTTGAAGTTGGGAAATTAGTTCTCGAATGCATACTCCGTCACCAAGAAGAGTATAAGGGCAAGTTCGCTCCAAATTGGCAAGGTCCATACATAGTTCGCAAGGTACTATCTGGAGGAGCTCTGATTTTTTTGGAGATAGATGGCCAAGAGTGGACCAAACCTATCAATTCTGATGCAGTAAAAAGATACTATGTTTGAAGGACGTTCTAGTTTTGTGGTTCTTAGTTTATCTGTAATCGTCGTGTAGTAATGTGTTTTATGATTGTAATTACCTAAAACCCTTTTCCCTTTATGTACGAACTACGTTTGACCTAAATTCTATGTCTGACCTGATTCCTGCTTCAATGGGATACGTAGGCTCCCCAATGGCTTGGTCATATAACCTCAGGAAATAGAAACTGGGGCAGAATTTTCGAGAAGGAATCTTGAAAATTCACATGAGAAGATCAATATCCAACAAAGAAGATGAAGATCAGTAAATGATTCAGATCCACTCGAGATTATCATCTCAGACTACTCTAAACTGGGGCAGAAATTTTGAGGGAGGCCTCAAAATTTTCACTAAATATTGGAATATATTTCAAATTCCCCGTCACCAAAGGTTAAAGTGAGGCTTTTGAAGCCACCAATTGTGACAAAGTCTAGGTAGACTTAATTTCTGGCTATAACAGAACTATTTGAAGAACCCTCCAACAATGATGATGAGTTTTGGAAATCCTCCATCAGATATAGTCAAAATCAAGAGGCAGATGTTCGTTGAGCTATTACATGACATGACTGGCAGAGATATTCTAAAGTTTTATATAAACTTTTGAAACTATCTTCTAAAAATTAAGACTACTTTTAAAATCTATATAAATCTTTTACTTAGTGATTGCCTAGACATCAATTGGGACGGAGAGTCATGAGTAGAAGAACTACCTGAAAGATGGCGAGGGGCAAATCAAGGATCGAAGGAGGTCAACATGGAGTAGTTTCATTCAAACTAATAATTTTTGTGGATGCAGGGATCGATACACAAAAATGAGCGTTTCTTTCAAAAAATCCCCAAGCAAGGTGGGAGCCATAACAGAGCATATAATGCTTAATAATGGTACTTTTGGTAGCCTAAAACCGGGCTGAACACCCATTTATCGACAACCTTTCAAATTGTCCATCACATTTTTTGAGATCATAGAGGACAAACAAAAGTGTCTTGTTTTCTTTACAAATATTGTATTTAGAATTTTTCTAAGAAATGGTCTCTAGCAAAAGTGACTTTATTTCTAATAATCGTCTACCTTGAGTACAGGTACATGTAGAAAGCAAAACACTGACAAATGAATTCAGGTGAAACTATTTTTAAACTACTGAAAGGACTATTACATGTCATCGCCAAGAGGGCCATTGCATATCATTACCAAGAGGGCCATTGCATATCATTGCCGAGAGAGCCATTGAATATCATTGCCAAGAGGGCCATTGCATGTCATTGCTAAGAGGGCCATTGCATATCATTGCTAAGAAGGACACTGTATGTCATTTCCAAGAGGTCCATTGCATATCATTGCTAAGAGGGCCATTGCATATCATTGCCAAGAGGGACATTGCATATCATTGCCGAAAGGGCCATTACACATCATTGCCAAGAGGGCCATTGCATATCATTGCCGAGAGGGCGATCTCATACCATTGCCCAAGAAGGCTATTCAATATCTATTGACGTGCTAGACAGAAATGCTAGCGTCGAGGATATCATCATCATTCAATATCTGTTGATGCGCTAGACAGAAATGCTAGCATCGAGGATATCATCATCATTTAATATCTATTGACACGCGAGATATAAACACTGGCATTGAGGATAGCATCAACATTTAATATCTGTTGACACGCTATATAGAAATGTTGGCATCGAGGATATCATCATCACTCAATATCTGTTGACGCGCTAGACAGAAATACTGGCATCGAGGATATCATCATTATTTAATATCTATTGACACGCAAGACATAAATGCTGACATTGAGGATATCTCATTATTTTATGAATCAGCATCTAAATGCATCAACAACACATGATTTGAAGGGAAGCGTTTAAGTTACTATCTAAGGATGAATGATATATAAGATTTCCTAGAAATTGACAATTTGAGAGTCATCTATAAGTCATATTATTTGAAATAAGATAGTGTGCAAGATCACCTGTGAGTTGATAGCCTGTAGGTCATCCGTAAGCCACAACAACATCTTAACTGGATAGTGTGCAAGATCGCCCAAAAATTGATAGTTCAAAGGTTATCCATAAGTCGCAACTAAATCCTTACCGGACAATATGCAAGATTATCAAATTGATACGTCCAAGGGTTCTCTATAATCCGCATCATATCCAAGATCGATTATGTGCAGAATTACCCAAAGACTAATAATTTGAGATATTATCTATAAGTCATATTATATCCAAGGTCGGATGATGTGCAGGAACACCTAAAAGCTAGTGATTAGAGGGATATCTGTAAGCCATCTCTTATCCAAAGTTGGATAATGTGCAGGATTACCTAAAATCTAAAAATTCAAAGGATATCTGTAATTCGCCATATATCCAACATCAAATAATGCGCAAGATTATCCAAAGATTGACAATTTGAGAGAAATTTATAAATCGATCATCGGCTATAACCGGAGAGGTTATCATTCCACATACAACAAGTGATATAGGTAACCAAAAGGGTTGCCACACCAACACAAGATTACACGATTGTAGGGACCGTTCTGCATAAAGTATCGCCGGTGTCCAAAAGAGCCACCTCACTTTAAAGACATATTCAACCAACAAATGTCATAATTATACAACAACCAAGAAGGTTGTTGTGTTTTTTGTTTCCAGTTATTTACTTCCAAATAGGTACATGAAGAGATGACTTCGCTTTTCAGGCCACAACGCACGTGGAGATATGGTAAAAGACTACATACCTCTTTCGAGAATTATGTTTAGCACTAACATTTTTTCTTGAAGCATTGTCGAGAGCATCCAAGAGGATGAAAATCTCAAATCAAAAACCATAGGTGCGGACGACCTCAGGTAGGACGCAACACAATGTGGAAATCTTTCTTAGTAGTAAAATGGGACATAGTCTAAAGAGGGACGTCAAAATCTTCGGACGCGAGCTAAAGGATGATCACCACCACCATCCAACCACACCCCTGTTAGAAGGAATATGGGTATTTCAGGATATTCTGGTTTCAGCTCCACCTTCGTGATATTTCTAAACTCACACCGAGGGTAACCTTCTCTTCCTTTCAAATTCGGGTGGCAACATATTCAGAGTTTTAGAAATTATGTTTAGGTAAGTTCTTGCCTATGGATGTGAAGGATTCCACATTCATGGTTAAGAGGTTACAAACCTATTTTCCGCAACTCGACCAATTTGTCACTCATTCCGAGCCAAAGATTATCTGAAATAGAAGACTATCTTTTTTACCGATAGAGTCGAACTACAAGCAGTCTGATTCCCTGAGTCTCAGGGATATGTAGGTTGGAATCTGTGTAGAAAACTCGATAGCATTCCAACCTCCCCCCAAATCCCTCTATTCCCAACTTTTTAGTCTTATCAAAAACTCCAAAACCGAGATGGCCGGTGAATTTTTTCTTGAAAATCGTTCTTAAAATCAAGATTTATGAACTATAAGTGGCCTAAATTCTCATATAAACTGAAATATGTAGGAAACCTGATGCCGAGGGCCTGCATTAACTCCTTAGGATCGTGCGTAACTAACCTCTTTCAGATATGAACTTGTGGTCAGACAAAATTAGGGATGTCAACCTCCCTTTGCCCAGAGTTACTTACATTCACCCTACCCAAAGGGAGGGGGCAGTTGTTGACACCTAATTTTTGCCCTCCATAACTAAGTTTAATTTGGAATTTCTTTGATTTTCAAATAAAATTACAAAATTTATCCTATCCGAATAAAGGATTTTCAAAATATTTTCTGTACGTAATTTTGTCATTTTAAGTAGCAATTGTATATTGTCGTATTCAAGTATACGAAATTATATAATTTTGATACTTAAATATTGGTTTTACAAAATATCTGGTCGTAATCAAGGCTTATCTTGAAGTAAGTTTGTAATGATTTAAAACCTTAATTTTAATATGATTCATTCTCAAGAATAGTTATTTGGATAAATATGTATTTTGATTTTATTGAATTGAGGAACTTGGGATTTAACAAAGGATCAATTCGTATCTGATTTCATTTGAATTTAGTAAACCTATTTAATTTGGGCCTTAATTGAAATTAATTCGACCGTGATTACAATTTAATTGGTCGATCAAGTTCAATTAGGCTATATTTAAATGCAATTGGCTGAATTTAGTTTGGCTATTTAATAAATAGCCAAAATGGCCTGATTTGCCCATCTTACCTTTAAAATTTCCTCAACCCCTCTATTTGATCAAACTATCAGCAGCCCACCTCAAACTACATCCACCAACGACCCAAACATCTACAAAGCCTACCCGGCCCAGCACCAATTCTCCTTATCCCATCTAGCACCATATACGGTCAAGTAGCAACAAAACAGTACCAACTCCACAACACGATAAACCACTCGAACAACAACAACAACAACAAACCCAGTGTATTCCCACTTAATGGGGTCTGGGGGGGGGGTAAGATGTACGCAGTCCATACCTCTACCTCTGATGAAGTAGAAAGGCTGTTTCCGAAAGACCCCCGGCTCAAGGCACAAGATATCACACAAACACATAGTAAAGCACAGAAGCAGATGACATAACATAAATACGGCACCCATAAGGAATATAAAACAGAGGAAAGCAGAGGAAAGCACACAGATTCGTAATAAGCATGGAACACTGAATACGGAATCATAACGGGAATAAAAAATAAAAAATAAAAAAAACCCCCACCAAGTAATTCCCTACACTAGCGACCCAATCTGGCCCTACTCTTCTGCCGTAATTCGCGTCTTCCAGACCTTCCTATCTAGGGTCATGTCCTCGGTGAGCTGTAACTGTTCCATGTCCCGCCTAATCACCTCACCCCAGTACTTCTTTGGCCTACCCCTACCCCGCCTAAAACCATCCAACGCTAGCCTCTCACACCTACGGACCGGGGCATCCATGCCCCTCCTCTTCACGTGTCCGAACCATCTCAATCGTGCTTCCCGCATCTTACACTCCACTGAAGTCACACCAACCTTCTCCCGGATAGTCTCATTCCGAACTCTATCCCCTCGAGTCAGTCCACACATCCAGCGCAACATCCGCATTTCTGCCACCTTCATTTTTTGGATGTGGGAGTTCTTAACTGGCCAACACTCCGCTCCATACAGCAAGGCCGGACGGACTACCACCCTATAGAATTTGCCTTTAAGCTTAGGTGGCACCTTCTTATCACACAGCACCCCCGACGCGAGTTTCCACTTCATCCATCCCGCCCCAATACGGTGCGAGACATCCTCGTCAATCTCACCGTTACTCTGGATCACGGACCTGAGATACTTGAACTTATCCCTCTTACATACCTCCTGTGCTTCCAGCTTCACTACTACCTCGTTCTCCCGCCTCACGTCATTAAACTTACATTCCACATACTCTGTCTTGCTTCTGCTCACCCTGAACCCTTTAGACTCAAGAGTTTGCCTCCACATCTCTAATTTGTCATTTACACCCCCTCGAGTCTCATCTATCAGAACTACATCATCTGCAAAGAGCATACACCACGGCACCTCCCCTTGAATACGCCGCGTCAACACATCCATTACTAACGTAAACAAAAAGGGACTAAGAGTAGATCCCTGATGCAATCCTGTCCGGACAGTGAAATGCTCTGAGTCTCCTCCCGCCGTCCTCACCTGGGTTTTCGCTCCCTCATACATATCCTTAATTACTCTGATATATGCCTGCGGTACTCCCCTCACCTCCAAGCATCTCCAAAGCACCTCCCTGGGGACTTTGTCGTAAGCCTTTTCCAGGTCGATAAACACCATGTGCAGATCCTTCTTCCTTTCCCTATACTGCTCCGCCAACCTCCGTACCAGGTGGATTGCCTCCGTCGTCGAGCGGCCGGGCATAAATTCGAACTGGTTTTCCGAGATAGACACTATCCGTCTCAGCCTCACCTCGACCACTCTCTCCCAGATCTTCATAGAGTGACTCAATAACTTAATCCCCCTATAGTTATTACAACTCTGAATGTCCCCCTTATTCTTATAGAGAGGGATCATGGTACTCCACCTCCACTCCTCGGGCATCTTTGCCGTCCTGAAAATTTCATTAAACAATCCAGTCAACCACCTTACACCAGCCTCTCCAACGAACTTCCAAAACTCCACCGGTATCTCATCCGGCCCCGTCGCCCTACCCCTACGCATCCTGCGGACTGCCTGTCTAACCTCTTCTACCTTAAAACGTCTACAATAGCTAAAATCCCGACACTCCTCTGAGTGCTCCAGTTCCCCTAACACAATAGCTCTGTCCCCCTCGTCATTCAAGAGCCTATGAAAGTACGACTGCCATCTCTTCTTTATGTGGCCGTCCTCCACCAACACTCTACCATCCTCCCCCTTAATGCACCTCACTTGATCGAGGTCACGACCCTTCCTCTCCCTAGCCTTAGCGAGTCTAAACAACTTTTTCTCCCCTCCTTTCCCCTGTAACCCTGCATACAAGCTCTCAAAAGCGGCCGTCTTAGCTGCCGTGACCGCTGACTTCGCCTCCTTCCTCGCTAGCTTGTACTCTTTCCTGTTTACCTGCTTCTCTTCTTCGTCCTTACTTTCCACCAACTTAGCATACGCCTCTTTCTTGGTCTCCACTTTCTTCTCCACCTCTTCATTCCACCACCAATCCCCCCGATGGTGACCGGCCCGACCCCTAGAAACACCCAACACCTCCCTTGCATTCTCCCTGATGCACCTTGCCGCCCTGTCCCACATACTATCCACGTCCCCCCTACACTCCCACACCCCCTTGCCCGCCAACCTCTCCCCTATCTCCCACGCATTCACTGGCGTCAAGCCGCCCCACTTAATTCTCGGTCTACACTCCTTACTCCTTCTCTTTCTATTCTTCTTTATACCCAAATCCATAATCAAAAGCCTATGTTGGGTCGAGAGATTCTCACTCGGGATGACTTTACAGTCCTTACACAATGCCCTATCCCCTTTCCTAAGCAACAAAAAGTCAATCTGGGTCCTGGCTATCGCGCTCCGAAAAGTGATCAGGTGCTCGTCCTTCTTCGGGAAGCCCGAGTTCACCACCACCAGCCCAAAGGCCCTCGCAAACTCCAATAGGGTCGCCCCCTTTTCATTTATCTCTCCAAAACCAAAACCACCATGCACATCCCCAAAGCCTCCCGGTAGCGCCCCGATGTGCCCGTTGAAATCCCCTGCTACAACAATCTTCTCCGAACTGGGCACGCCTCTCACCACCTCCTCCAAAGCCTCCCAGAACCGCATCTTCTCCTCCCCCTCCGCTCCCACTTGCGGCGCATAAGCACTACACACGTTCAGGGTAAACCCCCGAATGACCAACTTAATAGTCATCAACCTATCGTTGATCCTCTTCACCTCCACTACCTGACCTCTAAGCTCTTCATCTACTAAGATGCCAACTCCATTCTTACGCCTCTCGCTCCCAGAGTACCACAGCTTGTAACCATCCACATCCCTAGCCTTAGACCCTACCCACTTGGTCTCTTGGACACACGCAAGGTTGATCCTCCTCTTCCTAAGAATCTTCACAAGCTCTACGGACTTACCCTGAAGGGTCCCTATATTCCAAGACCCAACCCTCAGCCTACCGTCGCTATCCACACGCCCCCTACTACCTCCCCCTCGGCCCAACCTTGGCCTCCCGCCCACTCTCGACCTCTCCCCATCCCCCGCCCCCACCACGGCCCCACGCCCCAACCCCCTCGAACATGACCCTATCAACCCATTACCACCCACAGCCACAACTACCCGACAGTATAGGAAAATATAAAGATGAACCCGGTGACAGTATCAAAGTAGTAGCAAGGAAATACAAAGCTCACACACATTCAAAGTAATATTCCCGAAATAAAACTAAGAAACGACCACAGCAACAGCAACAACAGACAGCAGACAAGGTACAGGGGCTACTACGAGCAAAATACTAAGGATGGAATATGAAATAATGAAATAAAATCCAATAAGGATGGAATATGAAATAATGAAATAAAATGCAATACGAAATAATGAAATAACAAAGGTTAGAAGTCACCGGATTTCGCTTGGAGCTGCGGCTGCTGGAGACGGCGTAGCGGTTGCAGACGGAGTTTCGGCCTGTTGGAGACCGAATTGGCGGCTGGAGACCGGGC
>NC_061118.1:37164770-37267000 GCF_002878395.1 Capsicum annuum | reverse complement strand
GCCGAAGGTCAGCGACGGCGCCGGGGACCGGGGGCCGGTGCGCTAGAGATGGAGAGAGGGTAAGGAGAGAGGAGAGAGAGAGAGAGATATTCACTTCTCTCTAACAAGACAAATAGCAATAAAAATCATTAGCGCTGAGGAAGTGTGCAGGTAACCAGGGGTTAAAAACAAGTTTTAAAAATTGTTGATTTTTTGGTATCTGATGAGGATGTTGTTAGCGCTGAGGAAGTGTGCAGGTAACCACATTAGCGCGGTAGTTGCACTGTACAGTGACTTAAAAATCAGCTTTTCTTCACGATAAACCACTCGAACAAATGACCAAAACCACTGCAGCGGTAACAACATCGCGCGACCCGACCCGGCCAACTATAAAGAGACCCAAAATTAACCCGTTCATGGTATTCCTAATGCGTTCCACACAAACTCATTTGTGAAAGCCTAGAGGCTTCCGAAAATTGGTGAGTTGGCTCCTCCAACGTTTCAACTCCACAAATTTTGGGATAAGAGTACAATTCAGGTACATATTTGGGTTTTGTTATTGGTTGGGAAAGAGATTCATTTTTTCCCAATGGTAATTGGTCCACCTATTCGGAATCATCTGGGAGAGATTCCCAAATTAGTACGTTTGTTGATGAATTCTCAAAGGAGGGAGGATTTAGAATTTCAAATTCTAGGGATCCTATGGTTCCCCCATTTCCTTCTTCTATATAAGAGGGGATTTTTTTTTAGATGAGGGATTGGGGGAAATTTGGAGGGTTCTAGAATTAGGGTTCAAGGTCCAGAAAATTTTCAGAGTTTGGATATTGTTCTGAGAGATTTTGGGGCTCAAAATTTCTAGGGTTTGGAAATTTGAGAGATGAGGAACTTTGGATTCAAAAGAAAAAAGGGAGAAGAACCCTTAGAGCACAAATCGATTCTTTTAGTAAATAATTCCCTTTATTCTAGTGAGTTCGTTAGCTAATCGAAGCTCCAAGTTGACTACGACACATCTCCGGTGGTGGTGAAATTCGACGCCAGCTCGTAGCCCGTTTCGCTGCTCTCGAAAAGGTAATATCATACACCATTTTAATCTTTCGATTGCTTCTTCTTCATCTCAACATTCTGTAGTAGAAAGCTATTATTCTAATGATCCTGCACTGGGTGTTTGCTGTAGATTATTGATTGATTTTTGATTGAATGCTCTTATTTTGTGTGTTGCTTAAGTTTTGTATGGTTGATCCCGTTAAAGTTTCATGCTTTTACAGTGTTTGGGTTGATAGCATCTTGTTAGGTCTGGCTTTTACGTTAAACTTCTGTGCCTTGGATTTTGTTTCGAGTAATCGGTATCCTGTTGAGGTTGGTTTCGTCGTTTAGAGTTCCATGGTTTGATCCTGTTTCGAGCTGTCTGAATTTTTTTAAGACTGGTTTCATAGTAATTTTTCGTGTTTTGGTTTGGTATAATAAGTTTCAGGTTGTTGGAATCTTATTTACCTGATTTTTATGGTTAAAGTTTTGCAATGCGATTTTGTTCAATACGTTTTGAACTGCTGAATTTTGTTTACCTGTTAACCCTGCTCCATTTGTTGTGGAATTGGAAAGTTTGAATCTTTGTTTCTTTTTGGAGTTTGTTTCAAGTCGGTATTTCGTTTGTTTGATCCCCGAATAAATGTGATGGCTTTATTGTAAAAGAGAATGGATAGTGTCTCTTTGATGTCAAAAATCATTATGTCAAGTTTCATTGAAAAGGTTATGATCTTTTGTTTGTTTAAACAGCTCTTATGTCAAGTTTCATTAATTCTTGCTTAAGTTGTTGATTGTATGTTAGTGTTTGCTATCCAAGTTGGAAAATTTAGGTAAAGTATGTCAATAATTCGTGTCCTTTTAAAGGAATGGTACAGTGAAGAGCTCTGTTTTACTTCCCCTGAAAAGAATGGTTCTTTTCTTACTCAATGTCATGAATTGGTCACTTTTGAAGTTGATTTTAACCCCCCAACTCTAGTGTACGTCTCATTGATGGCTTGTTCTTGCTTACGAGAATCCTTAGAAATTTAGTCTTAAGCTCTTTTTTTTTAGTTTATATGCGTGTCCATGTACCAGTGATAGCCGTAATTGCGTGACTTTTTCTTGACTTTTTTCTATATCTTGACGTACTGTTTGCTATGTCATTTCAAATTACAATATTGTTTTTGTATGTTGATTTTGTTACGTCACTTATCTATATGGAGTTCTGTACTTTGGATATGCATATTAATCTCTCTTATTTTTGTTTCTTGGATTTGAATTGCTTGAGTCCTACATGGAATCTTTCCCTCTTGCATATTCATCGCGGGCCAATGAGGCCCATCTTATTGAGTCAGCCTCAAAAGAAAGTCTAAAAGTTAGTAGCATGGCACACGGGTACAAGGAGCCGAAGGAAGAGGGAAATGGGTTGAAATTCCATATTCGAAGCGACAAAGGGACTAAAAGTCTCCCTTTTGTTCATTCGTTCATATTTTTTTTACTTGCCGTCTTTATCTATTTTATTTATTTATTGCATTATTCATGTATTTTGGACCTCGAAGCCAAAGTTGCATCTAATACAGGTGAAGTGAAAGCTCGAGCCAAAGGCTCAAAAACATAGAACTAGGATAGGTGATGTGGATCAAAGACCCAACTAGATTAGGACAGGGGCGATGGTTTGGGCATAAAAAGCCTAAATCACTATTTGTCCCTTTTCCCTTTTCCTTTTCGCTTACTTGTTTTACGTGCTTCTTGCGAACCTAGATAAATCCCTAACTAAGTCGCTAAAAAACTGATTTTGCAAAAACTTTTCCCCATTCAATCACTTTTTCAACAAGTTGATTTTTCAGAAGTTAATTAAAAGACGTTTTCAAACCGTCCGAATAACCGCAAGTTAGCGGACGTTTTAGGTGCCTAACACCTTCCTAAAACATTAATAGGAACCACTTACTCGGAATCTCTAACTTAAAATGATTTTCCTGTTTTGAATCGTTTTAACTAGCTCTCTAAAGGTTTCTTAATTCCTTTTCAAAATTAAGTGGCGACTCTCTTTCAAAAGTCAAAATTTCTGCAAAACACCTCTCATAGAGGAATAAGCTACGGATAAATGTAGACCATCTTAGCTTTTAGGAAGTCTCATGTTGACATCGAAAACATGGCATTCCTTTTTTTTGTTGCAGCTACTTTCATTGTCTGGTTTATATATTTGTAAAGTCAATTTTAGGCAAAAAAAAATTCTTCTAGTTTTGTGTGTTTGTAACTTCCTAATTTAGTAAATCATATGTGCAATACTGCAATTCAGTATTCACTTTAACCATGACAGTATAAATCGTTACATTCATCGCGTGTTTGCCCATTCATTAGTTATGAAGGACAGCATGTTGATGTGCAAGTTATGGCCATGAACAAAGGGAGAAGCAAAGTTTTCTTGCTATTGTTGGTGTGTTAGCATAACATCTCAGGCCCATTGCTTTGTGAGGTATTTTAAGAGTAATTTTGTCTTTTCATTTTACAATTTATTTCATGAAATTAAATCCCTCTTAAGTTATCAGTTACAAGCATTATTTCCCACAATGGAACATTAATTTTTCTCAGCCAAATACGCGTTAAACCATCAGTTACATGCGTTAAACCAGTCACTCTATTTTCCACCTGTTCATACGATTAAAAGCCTCACTTCTCCATCAGTTTTGAGAAGTTTTCCATTAGCATATATCTCTATTTTTCCTCTCAATCACAACTCATAAGAAACACAAATCGGTGAGAATCACGTTGGAATTTCTTCTTCCAATCTCAAAGTTCTACGTTTAAGAGGTATGTAGAACCATCCCTTTACATCTGTAAGTTCTGTTGCTTCACTCATAATCTTAACATGTCTTAAATATGTTTTCTGTGAAATCAGGATTTCTTTAGCTTCATCCGTTATGTTAGTTCTTTAAATATTTTTTCTGGGAATCTGGAAATTCACTGCAGATCATGACTACCTATTCAGTTTGTTTTGTGAAAATCATCAAAGCTTGCTTAGATAGAAACATTCTTCCCTTTTGTATCACAAGTTGATATGCCAAATCTATGTAAGTTAAACCAGTATGTGTAACTGCTAGTGTGGTTTTGGTTGTATCTGTCCATCTCTGGTAATTGATAACAGAACTAACAGGACTTATCATGACAAAAAGAAACTTACAGAAAGATATGAGAGTTGCGAGAGCACAACAACTTTTCATCTTGGAAAAACATTAAGGAATCTAAGTCTCAACAAAGTAAAAAGAATAGTCACCAATTACAGAATATTTTATATGCGAAACTACTGCATCTGTGGGTTCAATTGGACAGCTTTCAATGATCTACCTTCTCTACTATATCTCTTTTTATTTGCCCAATTACTGTCTCTATGGACACGTTTACCTTTCAGGAAATTTTTCAGTTCCTAATAGTCCAAAACTGGTACATGTAATTGCTCCCATAAAGTGGTGTCACAATTCTCTTTTTGAGCTGCTTCCAGTGGATTCTTTTAAATGCTTTCCAATACCTGCTATTCCACACTCTTGGACGTGAACGACCATAATTGTCATAGCTTCTAGTAACCCGTTTTGTGCGCTCACAGTCAGCAAAGACGTGTAGACAAGTCTCACAAATCTACCTATTCCATAGGTTATAAGTAATATCATCACACTGGATAGTCTTGTGAACTAGCATTTATAAGTCATATTCACGAATTATAACATAGTGAACCGTAAAATTAACTATCATGACTCTCCAATATTGATAGTGTTAACTCATGAATATTTAAATATTACGGTTAACTCTCAATATGAGCCTAAAGTGGATATACATAATTATGAGCCTAAAAAGGCTAAACCATGAGCATGAGCCTAAAAGGGCTAAACTATGAACATGAACGTAACAAGACTGACATTTTGATCAACAACTAATCATATAAATAAGAAACTTCATGATCATAAGGGAGTTAGTTAGCTGACCGTGAAGGCATAGGTTGAAACGACAAATGCCCGAAAATATGTTTGCCGACATAGGATTGAGATTATTCCACAAGTCGGATGACTCTTTTTTTTATGTGTCCCGAAAAGGGGCTAACCATGTATACTTGCTAGCAATCATGTCATGTCATGTCCTATGCCCGACAAGGTATAGGGTGGCTTAGCTGATCGGCCTGAGATCAGACTTCATGCACTCACATGGTGGTTTATGACGATTCACTACTTTCTCTCACAAATAATCAAAGGAATTAAATCTACCTTACTTGGTCGATTATAAATTTAGTACATATTCTTGTTCCTTTCCGGTGATCTTCATGCCTATTTGAAATTTATTGCCATTTCTAACCTCTTGATGTACTACCCCTCTGAAGTGGTTTTGCAGACCATTCCAAGTATTGATCGTCTTTGGCGCTACATCGTTTCATAATGTAGGTTCTTGTCACGACCCAAACAAGACCCTGGTCATGATGAGCAGCCCGATCCATGAAGGCCCGAGTACCCCTTTGTTAACATTCAGTCATACACACGTTCATACAACCGTAAAGAGAATGCGGAAATGGATTCATGCGGAAACATGATCAATAACATCATACAACTGAAAAGTCAAAGAATTCAATAAAACCTTCAACATTATTAACAACTGTCTGCGAAATCTCTAGTACATCAAAACCAGTCGTCACAACTAAAATTGGGACAAGGCCACCAGTGGACCTAAACCAAAATAAATAACATATGACAGAAAAATAGGCCTTTCGGAATAAAGAAGGCTCACCGACTGCACACACACATCACTTCTGGCTGAAAACTCTACGGCTTTGCAGGACCTCTAGACTGAGCCTCAGACCCTGAAATATAGGGGGTCAATACAATTGTACTGGTGCGTAAAGTAATCCAAAAATAAAATACAACTTTTATATAACATAGGTGAGAGGTATTATAAAACACGTTAACGCAAAATCGTTTGAAAAACACATGGGCATAGTATAATGATTTTTCAATAATAATGCAGCACCATTGAGCTAGATGGTACACCCTACAATTTTACATTTTTACCAACTGCCAAATCTCGGTTTCTAGCAACATTGGAGTATTAGCGAGGGAAGAACACACAAGATTACACAGCAGGGTGCCACAACCCCAATCAAGTCAATATGTCGTGGTTGGGCTCAAGACCACAAAGTAGGGCTCCTAACCATTGGTCCCAATTTGGGATGACATAGTACTAGGTACACAAGATCACATAGCAGGTTACCAAGTTCCCGTATTGACAAATCACGGTTTCCAGCATAGAGTCATCTGACTCGTGCTTTCTTCAGGTAACCATCTAACTCACATCAATTTAAGCTTTAACTTTGATATAGGACAAAACATGCATCATACTCACAATATTATTTTCTTCTTTATTCGAGGCAATTCCTCTGCAGGGTATCGTCATACTCCGACTTGCAAGTTATCAGTACCACATCAATTCTCAAAACCTCTTATGCAAATCATAGTATGAACACCAATAAGACTCCCATACACCAAACACATGCATAAAGATTCCCAACACATAATAGTCAAGAAACATCATCATTTATAAAGTAGTACAATAGTAGTTACAAAACTCATGTTCTCAGTAGTTTAACGCAAGTATCATGTGGGGTACATAAACATCATCATGGGGGATTAAAGAAATTCATAATTCATATTCATAAAACCTTTTAAAATTCAAATCACATGTTCACAAATTCAACAATTGAGATATATAAGCAAACAACCCCATGATCTTTCAATATTCTTCTCAAAACCATATCACAAAGCATGCTTTTTGTGTTAAAAATGAAACCCCACTTATAATGGCATACATACTTATGTAATTATTAAAAATCTTGTTTAAATTGGTATCAAAATCATGCCTATGAGATTTAGGACAATCCCATGTACCTTAGATTAATTAGTTTAGAGATAAGAACTCGAATCTCGATTCGTTTCTCGAAAATCTTGAACTTAGAGTTTGGTTCTTGATTCCTTGTTCTTGGGAAAAAAATCCTAATTTTGATGTTATGGCTGAATGAGGAGTTAGGTCCTTTTATTTGATGTAATTAGGTGTTAAAAAGGGTGGAATAAACCCAAAAATCCCTTTAAAAATGGCTTTAGATCGCTAAAAGGAGGTGCGGAGCGGTTTTTGTTATAATTTGGAACTATGGAGAAAAGAAAGAGTTTCCGCAGTAGCTTTCATTCATACATTTATCATACATACATACATAGTCAACATCTTACAAAAGACTACACTTATAAGCTTTATGAGTCTTACAAGACACACTTTATAAGTCTTACAAGACACACTATCTCAAAATAAGGACTACCATTTTAAAAAAATTAAACATATAATATTAAAAGAAACTATTAAATAAAAGACTATCTAGAAAAATCTCATAGTATAACACTCTTCCTTGAGATTTTTCTTGGATACTTCCAACATAACCCTTAGAACTTCAAATTTCCCCTTAGGAAGAGCCTTGGTCAAAATGTCTGCATTCTGCTGATTGGAGCTACAATGAACAAGATTAACTTTGCCATCCTTCTCTGCTTGCCTGATAGCGTGAAACTTCACATTTATATGCTTACTACGACCATGTAGCACTGGATTTTTGGCCATAAAAATTGCTGACTTGTTGTCAACCTTAATGATAGTAGCTTCAATTTGATATTTCTCTAGATCACGTAGAATTTTTCATAACCATAGAGCCTGATTAGATGCACCAGCAGCATGAATATATTCTGCCTCTGCAAATTATTGAGCTACCACATTTTGCTTCCTTAAATTCCATGAGAACATGCCTGAACCAAGTGTAAAGGCATATCCAAAAGTACTCTTCATATCATCAACACTTTCTGCTCAATCACTATCTAAATAACCCATCAATTGCCCTTGCTCTTCCCTTTTTAACCAAATAACATAATCAACAGTTCCCTTGATATACCTCAATGTTTGTTTAGCAATACAAAGATGAACTTGACTTGGAGAATGCATAAACCTTGACAAAAAACTTGCCGCGAACATGAGATCAGGTCTTGTTGCTATCAAATATAGCAAACTACCAATTAAACTTTGGTAAACTGTTAGATCAACCCTATCATCTCCTTCAAATTTTGAGATCTTTTCATTGTGAATTAGTGGAGTTGACACATATTTACACTTCTTCATCTTGAATTTTTTAAGAACATCCCATGCATATTTTCTCTGGGGAAATGAAAATTCCATTAGTAGCTTGATGAATCTCCATTTCCAAAAAGTAATTCATTTCACCCAAGTCTGACATCTTAAACTTAGTCTCCATTTCTCGCTTGAATTGATTCACCATAGCTTTATTGCTTCCGATTACCAGAAGATCATCAGCATAGAGTGATACCACTAGCACATCTACACCTTTAGCCTTCTTCATATATAAAGTGGCTTCATTTTCACTTCTTTTGAAGCCATAATGAATGAGATGATCATCAATCTTACTGTACCATGCTCGAGGAGCCTGTTTTAATCTATACAATGCCTTATGTAGTCTATAAACTTTATCTTTCATTCCTGTAACTTGAAAGCCACTCGGTTGGTCGACATAAATTTGTTCCTGCAATGGTCCATTTAAGAATGCCGATTTCATATCTAGATTATACAACTTCCAATTTGATTGAGCTACCAAATCAACTAGAGGTCATATCGTATCATGTCTTACAGCAGGTACAAATGTGTCTCCATAATCCAGACCTGCAACTTGCATATAACCTTTCATAACAAGCCTTGATTTGTGTTTATTAACTGAACCATCTAGATTAAGTTTGGTTCTATAAACCCATTTCACCCCTATTATATTTCTGTCTTTGGGTTTATCAACCAGCTTCCAAGTGTCATTCTTCTCTATCATACCAATCTCCTCCTTCATAGATTCATTCCAAACTTCATGTTTTAATGCTTCTGTATTGGGTTCCATGATTGCAACATTGCATCTTTCATATATCTCGGAAAGGGACTTTGTCTTCAAAATTGGCGAATCAAGTGAGGATTCACTATCTGATTCTTCAGCTTCTTCCTGATTTTTCAGAGCCAAATGGTTGTATTTCAGGCAATGGGTTCAAGTTCAAATAACCTGCATTTTCTTTTTCAACTTGCTCCTTTTCCCAGTTCCAATAAGCATGCTCATCCACCACTATATTTCTTCTGATGGAAATGCCTTTTGTTTGCAAGTTGAAAACTCTATAACCTTTGGCTTGTAATGAGTAACCAATAAATATCCCCAATTCACCTTTTGGTTCAAGCTTGCTTCTTCTGAAGGAAGATGAGAATAGCATATCGAACCAAAGATTTTTAAGTGCTTGGCCGATGGCCTTTTTCCACTCCATGCCTCAATAGGAGTTTTATCACCCACAACTTTAGTTGGTAGCCTATTGAACAAATAAAATGAAGTAGAAACAGCTTCTTCCCAAAAACTTTGTGGTAGTTTCTTTTCAAGTAAAAAACATCTAGCCATTTCAACTACCGTCCTATTCTTCCTCTCTGAGACTCCATTTTGTTCTGGTGAATAACGTACTTGTGATCAATCCTTGCATCTTCACAATACTTATTGAACTCATTTGAAGTATATTCACCTCCATTGTCTGACCTTAAAGCCTTCAGCTTGCAGCCACTCTATCTTTTAGCAAAAGCTTTAAACTTCTTGAAAAGTGAAAATACCTAAGACTTATTACTGACAAAATACACCCCAAGTCATCCTTGTGAAGTCATAAATGAACAACAAAAATATTTATTTTGACCCAAGGATGATGTCTTCATAGGTCCACATACATTAGTGTGAACAAGTTCAAGCTTTTCAGTTGCCCTCTATGAAGCACTTTTAGGAAATGGTTTCCAGTGAACCTTGCACATTTGACATGACCCACACACTTCTTTACAAAGTGAGATCTCAGATAAATCCTTAGTCATGCCCTTCTCATACATAGATTTTAAAGTAGCATAGTTAAAATGCCTATATCTTCTGTGCCATAACCATGAATCATCCAATTTTACAAAATTGGCACTATCAAACTTTCCATCTACTAGAAAGATCCTATCCACCATTTCTACTTTGTCAATCAAAGTATCATCAATATCAAAGATCAAACAATGTTTTCCCTTAAAAAGTAAAGAGTAGCCTTTAGACATCATTTGGCCAACACTCAACAGGTTACATGCTAAAGAAGGAACATACAATACATCATGTATAAGCTTTGTACCTTGTTTAGTTTGAAAGAAAACTGAACCCTTTCCATGTTCTTCTAATGTTGCACCATTTCCCATCCTAACTTTAGCTTTAAGTGACTTGTCAAGTGTGTGAAACATGAGCTCATTAAGTGACATATGACTCGTGCACCCACTATCTAGGAACCATTTGGATTGGTTGGATTTGTTTTCTTCATGAGAAGCCATGAAAAAGCTTTCTTCCTTTTCTAACTCTTCTGTGAAGTTTACCTGCTGAACATGTTGTTGTGGCTGATTCTGCTTTGCCCTGTAATTATTCTCACTATGACCCATTTTTCTACAAAATCTGCACTGAATTGATGGCTTTCCTATGAACCAACAATCCTTTTCTTGATGGTTAGTTCTTTTACCGTGGACGCAAGGTGGAAAATTTCCTTTTTGTGAAGATTCAGTCCATGACTTTTTCTTTGTTGCTTTATCTCCTTCCATTCTCCTATTGTCCTTCACAGGTTGCTTGCCTTTGTGCTTTGCTTGAAATTCCACTTCTTCTACTTCTTCATCTTTTATACTTGTTCTTTGTTCTTGGGCTTGCAACTTGCTAATCAGCTCTGTGACAAATAAAGTTTTCAAATCACACGATTCCTCTACTACTGAAATCTTAGACTCGAATCTTGCCGGTAAGCTTATCATCATTTTCTCCACCACCTTTGAAACTGGAAAAATTTCACCAAATAATCTTATTTTCTTTATAATTTCCAGAAGTTTGGCAGAGTACTCCTTCACGGTATCTCCTTCTTTCATCCTTAACATCTTAAATTCTCTTTTGAGAGTTAAGAGTTTGATAGTTTTCACTCTGTCACTTCCATCAAACTCCTCTTTCAGCTTCTCCCATACTTATTTAGGTGTTTCACAATCCTTTGTTCATGTGAAAATTACATCTGAAAGTGTTGAATGAAGAAAAGTAAGAGCTTTTGGTTTCTTGGACTGTCATGACCTGAATCGAGGCCCTGGCCATGATGAGCAATCCAAACCATGAAGGTCCAGACGCCCATCTAACTTG
Source organism: Capsicum annuum (assembly GCF_002878395.1). Taxonomy (NCBI): domain Eukaryota; kingdom Viridiplantae; phylum Streptophyta; class Magnoliopsida; order Solanales; family Solanaceae; genus Capsicum; species Capsicum annuum. The sequence goes on along the minus strand of NC_061118.1, from coordinate 37,255,752 downwards.
TAATCACATACACCATTCATATACAGAAAATAAATGTGGAAATATAACTGAGTATGGGATCATGGTCATGCTCTGAAATCAACAAAATGTTAAAAACTGTAATTCAACAACATCTAAATTAATATCTGACTCTGTCTGCGAAACCTCTACTACATATGAAACAAAGATGTCTAAAAACTGGGACAAGGCCTCCAGTAGACCAAAACCATAAATGTCTGAATTAAACAGGCCTTCTGAAACATAAAAGGCTCATCAACTAAACTCTGCACTTCTTTCTAGAAAGATCTACTACTTAGCCGGACCGCAAGATTGAGCCTCAAACCCTGAGAGGTAGGGGGTCAATAAAGTTGTACTGGTATGCAGAGCAAACCCAAAGTAATATTTGATATTCAACATATAAGAGAGCAATTTAAAAAATGGCTCATAAATATGTCACATAGTAAAAGTCACATGGGCGTGGTTAAAAGACTCTATAAAACCATCTGCACTTTGTGACATACTCTTTGTTTTACTTCTGCACTAGGTGGTATACCCTACAATTCTGTAATTCCACGGGCTATATGGAATCTTCCCATAACTCGGCAGCCAAGCCCCCAACCCAAGTTTTCCGTAAGGGTCGGAGTCTCTGAATCTCTACTACACCACAGGGCCGTCGCTAGCGTACAAAAGTAACATACCCGTATCGGCAAAACACGGTTTTAGGCTATGAGTCGATTGACTTATGCCCTCTTCGGGTAACCACCTAACCCTATTTAAGCCCATTTTTAATTCTTTACAACATGCAATCTTTGAAAATCAAACTCTGAAGACTCTAGTTCTGTTATGGCATATATTTACATGGTATCGTCATACCATTGACTTGCAAGTCACATTATCTGAGCCATTTATAGCAAATTATGTCTCTATTCTCAAATCATGGAATTCAGGACCACCGTATCAACAATTATTTTCAAGAAACTCATTCTTTAAAACTCATGTGAAGCCATCCAAGCAATTCTCTTTATCAACAATTCAATAAACAACTCATGTGGTCATGTCAAAATTCTTAATTTCATGTATTTCTTTCTCTTTAACACAGAACATAGATATCTCAAGAAACACCCTCTCATCATCTCTAAATCATGTTCAAATACTATGAAATTGAGAAAAATACTTTCACATCGTAAAACATGCATTTTAACTCTTTTACGACAAAACCATAAACTTTAATTCAATACACGAGAGAAAATTCATAATTTGTGCTCTCAAACAATCTCAAATCTCAATTTTCATACATATACATATACATATACATGTAAATCAATTTAGGGGAAAAGACCACAAGGCCAAAGCAATAGTAATATTGTAACATTCAGAATACATAATTTAAATATAGATTCCAAAACCCCTTTAAAATTCATGCTTAATAATCTTTAAATCATGCTCTAATGTTTACAAGCCCATATAGTTTTTAGGATAAACTCCACGCACCTTAGACTATAAGAGTTGAAAGATGGAATCTAGATCTTGATAGATGGAACCCGGATCTTGACCCTTTTCTTAGAGTCTTGAACTTAAGATCTTGATTCTTGATCTTGAGGGAAAGGACTTAGGGTTTTAATTTGAGAGAAAAAATTTAATTATGGAGTGTATTATGCTTTTGGGGCGTGAATCTTGTGTTATGGACAGACCTTGGGTGAGGTGAAGGTCCAAATTGCCCTTAAAAATGCAAAAATAGAACCTGAAAATTAGGTGCGTGCGACGAAGCGTGCGTCATACGCTAATCGCGTGCAACTACTGCCTCTCTTACAAAAATGGCTGTAACTTTTCTCTTGGGTATTAGATTTTGGCGAAATTGGTATCATTGGAAATATACTTCGAAGCCATTTCATTTGATATATAGTAGGCCCTATAATTTGATATATACAAGAAGTTATGGTCAATGAAAGTTGACCCAAGTTTAAACGTCCACTGAAACTTAATCGCTAGAAATGTTTTCAACTCATCTTAGAGTTAGAGTTAGGGGATTTTTGTGACCTCAATTCATATTCAAAGGTATTCTCACACTATAGGATTGATAACCACTCATATGTTAACAAGGAATTATCTAGTTCAGGTCTAAACGCGTAGGAACGACGGTCTAGATTCTATCCCGAAAGTACGGGGTGTTACATTATCTCCCCCTTGGGATCATTCGTCCCCGAATGATGGGTAGGGACCTTCTGAAGCTCTAAGAGTGTAGAATAAAGAACGTAACATTGATTTGAACATTTTTCCTCAATAAAAATATGCAAAGGTATCACATGATCTTCATGATAACCCCTAGGGAAATGAGTAAGCACGAAACCTGAGACAACAAAACTTGACATCGACATGATCTTGGCATGTGTTTTATGTCACATGATCAAAACATTGCAAAACATAACTTTTTCTAAGAGTCCTCGGCCTGATTAAGATCGGTACAAGACATTAGATAAGTTTCTTGCAGAACACGGGAGTATTAGCATTCTCTATCTTACAACATACAGAGAAAAGACTTAAACTTAGCAACACTTCTTATCTATACTCTGACATTAATCAACATACTTCATCATTCCCAACTTACAATTCTCCCGTAATGCATCTAACCACAAGAATTTGTGCCCCTCCGTATAATACTACTATGTTTAAGCCTAACTCAAAGGAAAAAAGGGCTAACTTAAACTACGGGGCCCTGCACCCTACATCACAATAAGAAATCACCTCACCTCATCACTGTAATCCAACAGTCTCAAGTCTTAATTCAAAGAATACTAACCACATGGCACATAGGTTTGTGTTTTCATAATTTTGAACATTCAAGCCTAATCATTACTACAACAACTACATGGATCTCCCTACTAAGGCCAGCAATTTCAATCGCTCTCAAAACTATTTCCGCCACATTTCTCCTTCATAGCTATTTCACACAACAAAAGTTCATCTCCTTCTTTTTCCTTCAGCTATAACCTTAGCTCGACAACTACATCAAAATCTTCACCTTCAAGAACATCTACTCCCCCACTTAACACACTTCTACGCTTCTACAACCACCATCATACTAGCATACAGAGGGCCATTAAAGGACCTGAGCAAGAGCATCATAAAGAGAGTAACACTATTCGGTTATAACATATACTGATTTCCATACTCAAGGTGGGACATGAATTGAAGATACGATACAAGCACAGAGTATTTCATATATCAAGTATTTGGATCACAAGTGAAGAGTCATTTTGGCACAATTTCAACATAGCACGAGTTCTTAGGACAACCACAGTGAGAAACATGAGAGCTTACATTAAGAGTCTTATAACATGAGTGTGGAGTTCATGAAGTAGACGATTTTGGCAAGGACTTATACTTGGAGCTATCGCTTCCCATTTTCAGAACTAAATTAGTCATGAGTTCGTACAACTTTATCATTTTGGCTAATCCTGGCATAAAATGAATCATCAACATATGAAAAACATAGTTCCTTAGAACCAATCATAATTTGGGACACAGATTTATCAGTCATGAGCAACGTCACATATATTCTGGATGCTTTAAATATTGGATCACCAAGGGACATTATTTCTTCTAGTTTGGAAGTTAGGACATGTCATGAATTACACCGAGTACTCAAACCTTAGACATAGGTAGGACTTGGATACATAACGTAAGGCATTAGCAGAGTGACCTCTTAGATTGAAGCAGGAGGAACATGCTTGAATAGGAGTAGGTTCATCATGACTCTTCCCCAACTTGCACCAATGAGAAAATTTAAGGAACTAACCTAATTCCTCATCTTCCCCTTAGATCAAATTCACAACTCTCAACATAAAAGAGACATCACCATATACTTAAAATCTAACTCTCTCTAATGATCTATACCCCGAAGGCCCTGCTTTTCTGTAGATGACACTCTTAACTTTCGCCAACCATTATAGCCATCACTCTACAACCCCCACTCCCATGAGTGTATGCATTCACACTCTTTATCACCAAGGGATATCAATGTGTACATGAATACAACTCCTCTCAATAATTTAACATAAAGACGCTAAATTCCTTTTGGGATATCCCTCAGGGATACTAATCAACTTTCTCTAACCCCAAAGTCATCAACTCATGACTAACATCATTATGGGCATGGACATCCCCGCTTCTAAACACTTAACACTCTATCTTCAACTCCTTAGAATACTGGTATTACACCTCTAATCACATAACTTACAACTTAACAAACTTTGTAAAACCATACCCAAGGCTCATATTGCCTACCAATATTTCCTCAATTCAACTCTAAGAATATCGTCCAACAACTCACCAGACTCCTCCATACTATAATTTAGAACACAACCCAGGTATGTAAAACACATCTACATATAAAAGCTAAACTTCCCCTTTCTAAGTAATCTCTAAAGTCATTGATTTCCAAGAACGCTACTCTTAACTTTTGATATCTTCTACTGTCATCAACCTACAACATATAGTCTTATGAGCATACACTTCCTCGCTTCTTATCACATAAAACTACACTCTCCACTACTTAACCTTCTACCATATGATCGTTAATCGCATAATTCATATCATAAAATCTTACTTAACGTCATACTACCCGGGGGTAACTTATTCTTATATACTTACGCCCTTATCCACTTAATGACTCACCCACATGTCATCATTTTAACACTCGTTCTCATATACACATATACCTCACAATTTCTACTTAAACCTTTCATCAATTATCAACCTAGGCTCTTTCACAAATCACTTCAAGCCTACTAATTCATCCCCATAAAACATACTTCATTAATCTTAAGCTACTATTCTTACCACCACATTCTACATGTAGAATCCAATCCTATAGTCTAACATCAATCATCTACCACTAATAAAGCAAAGTATGCAGCATAATGTACCAGTCCATCAAATTGGGAAAATAACTCCAAATTCTCATTTTATTTAACTACTACCTACAATCACAATCCCCTCCATGACATCACTATTATAGCTCAAAATCCACTTCATACGTTCTAACTTGAAGTACTAGTTTACAACCACTAAAGAAAAGAAGGTCAAGGGGTAAAGTCATATAATAGACATGGTCAACCTTAATCTTATATAATAACCCACCTTACATACAATTCTCACTTGGATGTTATAGAATAAGACATCAAGAAACATTAGCTCACCAGAACCTCATAACAATAATATTCGACCATAATCATATGGCCTATCTTATTTATAATCCATTAACGCATCCTCTTTCTACACATTATTAGTATTTATCTATCTATACACCTAAACTTCTTTTATAGCTCTATAAGTTTCAACTAAACTCCTTCTTGCAACCTCAAGGAACCCTAAATTAACAACACTCATCCACCAAGTACTTTCACCAATAAACTATACTTTTCTAGCACAACAAACACCATCATCAAATATTTTCATATTTCAAGCAAACAACAATTTACCTTAACCAATAACTCCTTCTCCACCTTCTACTAACCTAACACATAAGGATATATCACTTTATTACTAACTCCATCATATGCAACAAGAAAAAGATTCGGCTACATATATTCAATAAATCACCCTTACCACTTTTATTTCCACTACACCTCTAAACCCCCAGTTCCAACCAACACAAGAACAACAAGATGAACAACAGGTTGCTAGTGAATAGAAATAGGCCTCACACGACTTCACTAGACTTGATTTTTGTGTTTTGAACCAGAAAATGAAATGAATAACAAAGCAATAATGCTAGTGAATCGAAAGAGCCCCACACGGCTTCACTAGACTTCTAGTTTCAACAACACAATGATAACAAGATTACAAGCGACGGAAATTTAACACACAATATTCAATGACCTAAGAATACACATCTTACTCTTGTCTTAACTGAATGCCTCATAAGAACGAGGAAACAAATTTAAACTTGAGAGACTTACAACACACTAGGGAGCTCCTCTCAAGCCCTTTGTATGACTTCTGAAATTTCTGCTAGTAAATCTGAGAGCATTATCTTGGAACACCATAGTAAGGAAAGAATTAGGATAACTATTCTTTCATATGGGTGACACCATAACACGAATTAGAGTATGAAAGAGGAATATTTTGACTCCATAGAACGAACTAGAACATAAAGAAAGAGAGACATTCCTAAATGCCTTGTAGCCTCCTGCTTATAAGTGTGGCGCGCTACGCACCCATAAATAAGAATCTATCCGACTTAATTTCACGTATATCCTAGGACCATGAATCGTGCTTTGATACCAAGTTTTTCACGACTTGAACCGAGGCCCTGGCCGTGATGAGCAATCCAAACCATGAAGGCCCAGACACCCATCTAACTTGTAATCACATACACCATTCATATATAGAAAAGAAATGCAGAAATATAACTGAGTATGGGATCATGATCGTACTCTGAAATCAACAAAATGTAAAAGACTGCAATTCAACAATATCTAAAATAATATCTGACTCCATCTGCGAAACCTCTACTACATATGAAACAAAGATGTCTGAAAACTGGGACAAGGCCTCCAGTAGACCAAAACTATAAATAAATGTCTAAAATTAAATAGGCCTTCTGAAACATAAAAGGCTCATCAATTGAACTCTGCACTTTTGTCTGGAAAGATCTACTGCTTAGCCGGACCGCTAGATTGAGCCTCAGACCTTGAGAGGTAAGGGTCAATACAGTTGTGCTAGTACACAGAGCAAACCCCAAATAATATTGGATATTCAACATATAAGAGAGCAATTTAAAAATGGTTCATATATATGTCACATAGTAAAAGTCACATAGGCGTGGTTAAAAGACTCAATAAAACCATTTGAACTCTATGACATACTCTTTATTTTACTTCTGCGTTACGTGGTATACCCTACAATTCTGTAATTCCATGGGATATATGGAATCTTCCCTTAACTCAGCAGCCAAGTCCCCAAGCCAAGTTTGCCGCAAGGGTCGGAGTCTCTGAATCCATACTACGCCACGGGGCCATCGCCAGCGTACAAAAGTAACATACCCATATCGGCAAAACATGGTTTTAGGCTATGAGTCGATTGACTCGTTCCCTCTTCAGGTAACCACCTAACCCTCTTTAAGCTCATTTTTAATTCTTTACAACATGCAATCTTTGAAAATCAAACTCTGAAGACTCTAGTTCTGTTATGGCATATATTTATATGGTATCGTCATACCATTGACTTGCAAGTCATATTATCTGAGCCATTTATAGCAAATTATGTCTCTATTCTCAAATCATGAAATTCAGGACCACCATATCAACAATTCTTTTCAAGAAGCTCATTCTTTAAAACTCATGTGAAACCATGCAAGCAATTCTCTTTATCAACGATTCAATAAACAAAGGTGGTCATGTCAAAATTCTTAATTTCATGCAATTCTTTCTCTTTAACACAAAACATAGATATCTCAAGAAACACCCTCTCATCATCTATAAATCATGTTAAATACTATGACTTTAAGAAAACTACTTTCACATCGTAAAACATGCATTTCAATTTTTTTTCGACACAATCATAAACTTTAATTAATACACGAGAAGGAATTCATAATTTATGCTCTCAAACAATCTCAAATCTCAATTTTCATACATATACATATACATATGCATATACATATACATATGCATATACATATGCATATACATATACATATACATATGCATATACATATTCATATACATATACATATACATATGCATATACATATACATATACATATACATATACATATACATATACATATACATATACATATACATATATAGGTAAATCAATTTAGAGGAAAAGACCACAAGGCCAAAGCAATAGTAACATTGAAACATTCGGAATACATAATTTAAATATAGATTCCAAAACCCCTTTAAAATTCATGCTTAATAATCTTTAAATCATGTTCTAATGTTTACAAGCCCATGTAGTTTTTAGGAAAAACCCCACGTACCTTAGACTATAAGAGTTGAAAGATGGAACCTAGATCTTGATAGATGGAATCCGGATCTTGACCCTTTTCTTGGAGTCTTGAACTTAAGATGTTGATTCTTGATCTTGAGGGAAAGGATTTAGGGTTTTAATTTGAGAGGAAAAATTGAATTATGGAGTATATTATGCTTTTGGGGCGTGAATCTTATATTATGGACAGATCTTGGGTGAGGTAAAGGTCCAAATTGCCCTTAAAAATGCAAAAATAGAACCTGAAAATTAGGTGTGTGCGACGGAGCGTGCGTCGCACACTAATCGCGCGCAACTACTGCCTCTCTCACGAAAATGGCTGTAACTTTTCTCTTGGGTATCGGATTTTGGCGAAATTGGTATTGTTGCAAAGATACTTCGAAGGCCTTTCATTTGATATATAGTAGGGCCTCTAATTCGATATATATAAGAATTTATGATCAATGGAAGTTGACCCAGGTTTAAACGTCCACTGAAACTTAATCGCTAGAAATGTTTTCAACTCGTCTTAGAGTTAGGGGATTTTTGTGACCTCAATTCATATTCAAAGGTATTCCCACACTATAGGATTGATAACTATACATATATTAATAAGTAATTATCTAGTTCAGGTCTATACGCATAGGAACAACAGTCTAGATTCTAGCCCAAAAGTACGGGGTGTTACATGGACTTTGCATCTTCATAATTCTTCATTTGTGCAACAGTTGGATTTGGTCCCAATGGAGGGGGATCATTTTCACTTTCAACTGCTTCCCATAGACTAAGAGCTTTAAGATAAGCCTTCATCTTTATCACCCATATGTGATAATTTTCTCCTGTAAACATAGGGGGACCTACACCCAAGAAGTTGTTGGATGCCATGTTACTGCTGTTCAGCTCTCTCGACTTAGAAGAACTAATTTTTTTTTAATCTTTTAAGCCTTCACAGATCCCTCAAGAGGATTATCTCTTGATACCACTGTTATAATTTGGAACTATGGAGAAGAGAAAGAGTTTCAGCAGTAGCTTTCATTCATACATTTATCATACATACATACATAGTCAACATCTTACAAAAGACTACACTTATAAGCTACATGAGTCTTACAAGACACACTTCATAAGTCTTACAAGACACACTATCTCAAAATAAGGACTACCATTTAAAAAAAACTAAACATATAATATTAAAAAAAACTATTAAATAAAAGACAATCTTAGAAAAATCTCATAGTCTAACAGTTTGGGCGACGAACCGTCACCCCAGGGAAGGAATGTCCCTCAAACCGTCGTTTTATGGATAGAAAATGGGCTTATTGCTTTAGTTGCGATGGTTTGGGCGACGGTTCATCGCTGCCGCGATGGTCCATCGGCCTTCCCATCGCACTTTGGCAGCTCGGATAGCTCACTGTAAAATGGTCATAACTTTTTACCCCGATATTGGATTTAGGCAAAATTGGTGGCGTTGGAAAGAGGAATCAAAGAAATTTCATTTGATATATAGTAGACCCTCTAATTCGACATATACCAAAAGTTATGGCCGATTAAAGTTGACCCAAGTTTTGACGCTCACTAAAACTTGAACAATAGGAAAGCTTTCAACTCGTCCTTGAGTTAAGGGACCTCTATGATCTCAATTCATGCTCAAATAGATTCACACACTACATAATTGATTAAAACACTATATCTACATCACATTAATGGCTTTTGGAACATCTAGGCATAAGAATGACGGTTTAAGTTCTAGCCCGAAATGTGGGGTGTTACATTATCTCCCCCTTGGGATCATTCATCCCCGAATGATGGGTAGGGACTTGTTGAAGCTCTAAAGGTATGGAATAAAGAGTGTAACCTCACATTAAACATTTTTCCTCGACAAAATATGCAAAGGTATCAAAAGAAACTTCATGATAACCCCTAGTGAAATGCGTAAGCACAAAGCATGAGGTAATGAAACTTTACATAGGGATGACCTTGTACATAAGTTCTATGAATCATTATCACCATAAAATAAGGCGTGAGTTTATTCGGTGATCATAGGACCTATTTATATCGGTACTAATCATTAATTGAGATTTCACAGGAGATAGGATTTAAAAGCATTCTCCACCTTACAAAATACAACGAATGGACCTTAAATGTAGAGACAGTATTCATCTATGCCCCAACGTTAATCAACATACTTCATCATTTCTAACTTACAATTCTCCCATAAAATACCTAACCATAATAATTTATGTCCCACCGGATAATACTTCCATGTTAAGCCCAACTCGAAGGAAAGAGGTGCCAACTTAAACCATGGGACCTGCACTCTACATCACACTAAGAAATCACCTCACCTCATTATTATAATCCAACAACCTCAAGTCTTAATTCAAGGAATAGTAACAACATGGAACATTGGTTTATTTTTTTTCACCAAACACAAAATTCAAGCCTATCATTACTACACCCTACTTCATGGATCTCTCCACTAAGACCAGCAAATTCAATCATTCTCACAAAGATTCTCTCCATATACTTCCCTCCTAACTATTTCACAAAACGAGAATTCATCTCCTTCTCCCTTTTTCTATTTTAACCTTAGCTCAAGAAATCACCTCAAGATTTTCACCTTCTAGAACATTTAATCCCCTTCCTAACACACTACTACACTTCCACAACCACTATCACACTAACATACGAAGGGTCATTGAGGGACCCGAGAACAATCATCATGAATGGAAGTAACACTTGTCAGACCATAGGTTATACTTATTGCACTACTCATGGAGGGACATGAAGTGAGGATATGATAGAATAGACATGGAGTGCTTCAGATATCAAGTGTCTGGATCATAAGTAAAGAGTCATTTGGCATATCCATAACACAACATGATTTCTTAAGGCAGACTACGGTGAGAAACATGAGTGCAAATATCTCATGCTTTGTATAACATAAGGGCCAAATTCATAAAGTCAATGATTGAGATAAAGATTAATACTTGAAGCTATTGCTTCTCAATTTCAGAGCTGAAATAGTAATAAGTTTGCAAAACCTTATCGCTTTGGCTAATTCTGGCATAAAATGATTCAGTGACATATAAAAACATATTTTCTTAGGACCAAGCATGTTGTGACACATAGGTTTGGATCACGAGCAACATAACATATGGCTTGGATACTTGGAGTATTGGGTCACTGAGGGACATTATTGCTTCTTGTTTAGACGTTGGAACATGACATGACTTACATAGAGAACTCAAACCTTAGACATCGGGAGGACTTGAATACATAAGATAGTGGTAGAATGAACTCTTAAACTGAAGTAGGAGGAACATGCTTAAATAGGAGTAGGTTTATCATGAATCTTCCCTAACTTTCCACAATGAGAAAATTCGGGAACTACCTTAACTCACCATCTCCCCATTGGATCAAAGTCACAATCCTAGACTTGAGAACATAACTTCTTATCAATCTATAGTGACAATTCTCAATACAATAAGGGGTATCGGTATACACATGAACACAACTTTCCTCAATAATTTAACATAAGACACTAAATTATTTCTAGGATATCCCCCCTCAGGGACACTAATCATAACTTTCTCTACCCCAAAATCATCAACTTATGACTAAAATTATTATGGGCATGGACATCCATGCACTTAAACACTTAACACTCTATCTTCAACTCCTTAGAATGCTCACATTATGCCTCTAATCACATAGTTTACAACTTAACAAAATTTGTAAAACCATACCCAAGGCTCATATTTCCCACCTATATTTCCTCAATTCAACTCTAACGAACACCGTATGGCAACTCACTAGACTTCTCTAGACTATAATAACAAAAACACAAACTAGGTACGCAAAACACTTATACACATAAATGCTAAGCTTCCCTTTTTTTAAGTATACTCTAAAGGCATTGCTTTCCAAGAATGCTACTCTTAATTTTTGCTATCCTCTATCGTCGTTAACCTACAACTCGCAGTCTCATGAGCACACACATCTTCACTCCTTATTACATAAAAATAATCCACTCTCTACTACTTAACCTTCTAACATTAGATCGTTAATCACATAACTTATATCATAAAATCTTACCTAACGCCATACTACCAAGGGTGCAACTTATTCTTATATACTTACACCCTCATCCACTTAATGACTCACCCACAATTCATCATTTTAACACTAGTCCTCATATACACATATAACTCATGATTATCACTTAACTTTTTCATAAATCATCAACCTAGTCTTTTTCACAAATCCCATCAAGCCTACTAATTGATTCTCACAAAAAGATACATCATTAATCTTAAGCTACTATTCTTACCACCACATTCTACATCTAAAATTCAAGCCTATAGTCTAGCATCAATCATTTACCACCAATAAAGCATGCAACCTAAGATACTAGTCCGTCAAATTGGGAAATTCAACCCAAATACCTCATTTCACTTAGATACTACCTACAACTAAATCACCTCCATGACATTACTACTATACCTCAAAATCTACTACATACCTTCTCATAAGTAGTACTAGTTTACAACCTCTAAAGAAAAGAAAATCAAGGGGGTAAAGTCACATAATATACATGGTCAACCTTAATCTTATAGTATAGCCCAATACGATCTTATCTACATACTTTACTTTCTTACATCATACTTACTTACCCCAACATACCTTTAAACTACCTTCAAATTCCACATACAACAATGAATTTATAATTATAACTTATTGGCTAATCTAACCATTTCCATTCACAACCTATAAGAGGTTTCTATTGTTTCGAAATTTCACTTAACCCCCTCAACTTAGACTTGTTCCTATTAGACACTTCAATTTTAACAAATAAATACCTATTAAACATTTTTCTGACAACAACAACAACAACAAACCCAGTATATTCCCACATAGTGGGGTCTGGTGAGAGTAAAATGTACGTAGTCCATACCACTACCTCCGAAGAAGTAGAGAGGTTGTTTCCGATAGACCCCCGGCTCAAGACAAAAGGATAGTAGACAAAATCTTTGAAGCTTCCACCATTCCTCTGAATTTCTCATCTTATTTAACAACACTACTGCTTTCAGGTGCACAATTACGTGGGGTATTGCCCGAAAGAATTTTCCACCTTTCCAACTTAGAACACCTTTTTTTATCATCCAATTCCCTATCTGGTCCAATTCCATCCAACGTAAGTGGACTCCAAAACCTAAAATTAATCGCCTTGTCATCAAACTACTTGAATGGGACTATACCTTCCTAGATATTCTCCCTCCCATCACTATCTGGTTTATGCTTATGCAATAACTCTTTCAGTGGCAAAATTCAGGAGTTCAAGTCCAAAACATTGTATGCAGTTGTTTTAAAACAAAATCAGTTGCAAGGTCCTATTCCTAAGTCACTCCTAGACCAGCAGGGCCTAAATTATCTCATCCTTTCTCAAAATAATCTGAGTGAACAGATTGCTTCAACCGTTTGCAATCTAAAAACACTGAGAGTGCTAGACTTGGGAAGCAATCATTTGAACGGAACAATCCCACATTGTTTGGGTGAGATGAGTGAACTTCAGGTTTTGGGTTTAAACAATGATAGTCTTAGTGGGACGATTAATACAACTTTTAGTACAGGAAACAAACTCACCATCATTAACTTGTATGGGAATAAGCTGAAGGGGCAAGTTCCGCCATCGTTGATCAATTGCAGATATTTGGAATTCCTTGATTTAGGAAACAATGAGTTGAATGGCACATTTCCCAGTTGGTTGGGAGGCCTTTCTGATTTGAAGAGATCAAATAAGTTGCCCAGCCCTATAAGTGACTCAAGGACAGACAACTTGTTTGTTAAAATTCAAGTAATAGATCTCTCATCCAATGGATTTAGTTGAAATTTACCAATGAGCCTTTTTGAGAATTTTCAAGCTATGAAAATTATTGGTGAGAACAGTGGAACCCGAGAGTATGTTGTAGATAAATTTTCTTCTTATATTTCTTTGATAGTGGCAACAAAGGGACTGGATCTGGAACTTCCTCGAGTTTTGACTACATACATGATTATCGATCTCTCAAGGAACATATTTGAATGTTATCTCCCAAGTATTATTGGAGATCTCGTTGGACTCCGTACGCTGAACCTATCTCATAATTGCTTGGAAGGTCATATACCAGCATCATTACAACATTTATCCGCACTTGAATGATTGGATCTCTCGTCCAACAAAATAGGCGGTGACATTGTACAGCAGCATGTATCCCTCAAATCACTTGAAGTCTTAAATCTCTCTCATAATCATCTTGTTGGATGCATCCCCAAAGGAAAACAATTTGATACGTTTGAGAACAGTTCATACCAAGGGAATGATGGGTTACGTGGATTGCCACTCTCAAAAGATTGTAGTGGCAATGATGGGGTTCCGCAAATGACAACTCCAGTTGGGCTAGATGATGATGAAGAATAAGGAGATTTGATCAGTTGGCAAACGGTTCTCATGGGTTTCGGTTGTGGTCTGCTTATTGGACTGTCCATAATATACATAATGTTGTCAGCTCACTATCCAATATGGTTTTCAAGGATGGTTGTAAAATTTGAACACAGAATTGTTACGAGAATGAAAAGGCACAAAAGATATTAGTGTGTAACTTTCAGGTATTCAACTTAATCACTTTCCGTCATAACATTACGTTTCATCCTTATAGCTCTTAACATTAACCCTTCATTTTTGGAAATTGCTGGATTCAAGTCTAATATGTCGCCGGTGATGCAAATATAAGCCTTCATCTTGAATTGTTTTCATTTTTTTTAGAGTTGTTCTTGTGCAGACAGTAGCGCAACTTCTATTACTGCTTTATATATACGTAGTAATAATTTCAGCATAATTATTAATTGAGTAATATGGCGTTGTGTTCAGAATAAATTTTCTTCGCTGCCCAAGTTTGCATTAACAAAATGACATCCTAATTCTAAAATACAATGAACCACACATTCTTGATTCCATATACACTGGCTGGACTCATTTGAGCCATTAGATACAGGCCTTGTACATCATACCGTGTAGGGAAACAACAACGGACTAGCTTAAAAAGTACACACAAGTCATCGATAGCCACTTTAAGTTATCCCAAAACTTCACTTGGACCCCTCAACTAATGTCTGTACCTATTGAATACCTTTACTGCTGGCCTTATACCCATTGAACACTTTTACTACTTGAATTTGAATCATTTAAACACATTTTTAACAATCATCTATAAATGTAAAGTGTGTGTAGTGCAATTGCGGTGTCGTGGCAATACAACAAATTAAACGATGCCACTTGGCATGTGACCCCCAAAAAATATTAAACAAATCATAATGGTGACAATTTGAAAAGCAACATTTTCCTCTACCTTCCCTCACCCCACGCCGCCCCTCTCTTATCATCTCCTTCTCCATTTCTGTAAAAAAAAAAAAAAGAAATTCAAAATTCTTTTAGCAATTTATCACGACCCAAAACAGGCCCTGGCAGTGACGGGCATCCCGGAACCTAATGGCCCGAGCCCTCTTTTCTTTTGGGTAACCATATACGTCAATCGAACAATATAAGAGATGCGGAAGTTTCAACATACGGTCATATGGTCATTATAATAGATCAACTGAAAAAAATTCAAAGATGAAGTTTCATAAACTCTTAACAGTACTTAACATCAGTCTGCGAAATCTCTAATACATCAAATTAACGTCTTACTAAAAACTGGGACGAGGCCCCTAGTTGGACTAATACTATAAGGAATTAACAATAATCTAAGAATGACCTTCCGAAGTAGGGGAGGCTCACTAGTAGCATACTTCTGTCTATCAAATCTACGGTTTAGCAGGACCCTGAACTGAGCCTCAGACCCTAAAATATAGGGGGTCAATATAGAAGTACTGGTCGCAGAGTAATCCAAAAACAAAATACAACTTTTTCATAAGAATGGCCTTCCGAAGTAGGGGAGGCTCACCAGCAGCACACTTTTATTATTGTTTACCATCAACTCTTTCATGGAACAAGAGCACAGATTGTTGCTCATGGGATGGAGTTCATTGTGATGAGATAACGGGAAAGGTAATTGATCTTGATCTCCGTTTTAGAGGACTTCAAGGGAAATTTCATTCCAACAGTAGCCTGTTTCAGCTCTCCAGTCTCAAACAGCTAGATTTGTCTCTTAATGACTTTTATGGGTCGCTGATTTCACCTAAATTTGGTAAGTTATCTAGTTTGATGCATCTTGATTTGATGTATTCAGGTTTTACAAGTGTAATCCCAGCAGAAATCTCTCACCTTTCTAAATTACAAGTTCTTCATATATCGATTGTTGATCCGTATGGGATTAGACTCGGGCCATATAATTTTGAACTTCACCTTAATAACTTAACGCAATTAAGAGAGCTTGAGCTTTACTCTGGGAACATCTCTTCCACCATTCCTCAAAATTTCTCTTCTTATTTAACAAATCTATGGCTTTGAGGAACAGAGTTAAGTGGGGTATTGCCCGAAAGAGTTTTCCACCTTTCCAACTTGGAATCCCTTTATTTATCATTGAATTCCCTAACTGGTCCAATTCAATCCAACGTAAGTAGACTCCAAAACCAACGTACACTCTATGTTACGACCCAAATCGAGGCCCTGGCCGTAATGAGCATCCCGAACCATAAAGGCCCGAACGCCCTTCTCTATCTGGTAGTCATGCACAATATTCACATAATAACAGAAGATGTGGAAATGTAATATAATACAGAGTCATGGTCATACTCTGATACAACTTAACAATGAAGAATAAAAATCCAACAATAACTAGACAACATCTGAACTAGTCTGCGAATTTTCTATTACATACTCAAATGACAACTGTCTTAATCTAGACAAGACCCCTAGTGGACCCAAAACAAAATAAATAACATAGTCTGAAAGAAACAGGCCTTCTGGAATAAAGAAGTCTAACCACTGCACAGTGTGCTTCTGTCTGAAAACTCTACTGCTTAGCCGGACCTCTAGACTGAGCCTCAGACCCTGAGAGATAGGGGGTCAATACAATTGTACTGGTACGCAGAGAAAATCCAAAATAATAATTTATATTCAACATATATGAGAGAAATTTAAAAGAGTTGATAAATATATCGTATGGTAAGAATTACACGGGCATTTTTAAAAGACTCTATAAAAATCATCTGAACTCTGTGACATACTCTTTGTTTTACTTCTGCGCTAGGTGGTATACCCTATAACTCTAAAATTCCACGAGTTTTATGGAATCTACCATTAATTCAGCAACCAAGCCCCCAATCCAATTTTGTCGCAAGGGTCGAAGTCTCTGTCTCTACTACGCCACAGGGCCGTCGCCAAATTACAATAATAATATACTCGTATCGGAAAAATACAGTTTTAGGCTAAGAGTTATTTGAACTCAAGACTTCTTCGGGTAACCACCTAACCCTATTTAAGCCCATTTTTAACTGTTTAAGACATTTCATTCTCTGAAATCAAAACTCTGAAAAACTCTAGCTCTGTTATGGCATATATTTATATGGTATCATCAGACCGTTGACTTGCAAGTCGCATCTCTGAGCCATTAATAGCATATCAAAATCTCTTCTTTCAAAACATAAGGTTTGGTACCACCATATCAATAAATCAATTCAAAGAACTCATTCTTTAAACTCATGTAAACACATGCAAGAAGCTCCCTCTTTTTCAACATTTCAATAACATAAGGTGGTCATGTCAATTTACTCAATCATATGAATTCTTTCTCTTTAAAACAAGGATATAGTTATATAAAGAAGACTCGCTCTCATCCTCTCTAAATTATGTTCAAATACTATGAAATCAAGAAAACCTACTTTCAAACCATAAAACATGTATTTCAAATCATTCCCGGTAAGATCATAAACTTCAATTCATCACAAGAGAGGGGCTTCATAATTATTCTCTCCATCAATCTTCAAAACTCAATTTCATACATATACATAACATATGTGTATAAATCAGTTTAAGAGGAAAGGCCTCAAGGCCAAGACAATAATAGCATTGAAACATTCAGGATGCAATATTTAAAACATAGATTCCAAAATCCCTTTGTAATGTCATACTTGATAAACTTTAAATCATATTCAAGTGTTTTAACAAGCCCTTGTAGTTTTAGGATGAACCCCACGTACCTAAGATTATATAATTAGAAAGATGAAACCTGAATTTTGATCCATTTCTTGGAATTCTTGATCTTAGGGATGAGTTCTTGATATTTGGGGATGGGATTAGGGTTTTGATTTTGAGAGGAAAATTGAATTAGGGAGTGTATTATGCTTTTGGGCCGCAAATCTTATGTTATGGAGGGACCTTGGGTGAGGTAAAGGTCCAAATTTCCCTTAAAAACGTGAAAACAGAACCTAGAAAATTGAGGCGTGCGACAGAGCGTGCGTCGCACGCTAATCGCGCGCAGCTACTGCCTCTCTCACGAAAATGGCTGTAACTTTTCGCTCGAGTATCGGATTTTGGTGAAATTGGTATCGTTGGAAAGCTAATTCAATTATCTAAAATTTGGTGGGTTTGAGCTGGAAAATTTTAGGTGTATAGAAAATTATATATGTTCAAAGTAGACCTTGTAGAATCGAATATCAAACTTTGGATGAATGATTGACTCTTGGCTGAACTTTGCTTTAGGCCATTTCTATGAACATTTTTCACCTCATAATCACTTCATATACTGGGGGAAAGATCATGACACATTAATCAAAATATAAACCATGGAAATTTTGAGCTTACGCATGTAGGAACAACGATTCAATTTCTAGCTCGAAAAATGTGGGGTGTTACATTATCTTTCCCTTGGGATCATTCGTCACCGAACGATGGGTAGGGACTTTTTTGAAGCTCTAGAAGTGTAGGATACAGAACATAATTTTGCATTGAACATGTTTCCTTAACAAAATATGAAAAGACATCAAACAAGCTTCATGATAACCCATAAAGAAACGTGTAAGCACGAAATATGAGAGAACAAAACATGATATCAACATGATCTTGGCATGTGTTTTATAGCGCATGATCAAAACATTGTAAGGCATGAATTTTTTTTCCTAAGACTCCTCGAACTGATTATGATTGGTACAAGACATGAGATGGGATTCTCGCCGGACACAAGAATATTATCATTCTCCATCTTACAAGATACAATTAAAAGACTTAAGCTTGGAGACACTATTTGTGTATGCCTAAATAATAAAATACATGCCTCATCGTTTCCCATCTTACAATTTTCCCCATACACATCTAATCACATGAATTTGATTCCTACTATAATATACTTCTATGTTGAAGCCTAACTCGGAGTTACAAGGTGTTAATTGAAACTATAGGATCCTGTATTTTACATCCCATAAAAAAATATTGTCTCACCTTATCACTATTGTCAAACACCATTGGATTTTATTTCAAGGAATACTAACTATATAGTACACGGATTGTGTTTTCATCAATCACGACATTTAATCCTATCATTTCTACACCCACTTCATGGATCTCCCCACTAAGACCATCCAATTAAATCATCCTCACTAAGATTTTTTCTACATAGCTCCTTCTTAACTATCTCACGAAATAAAAGTTCATCTCCTTCTTCCCCCTTCTTCTATAGCCTTATATCAAGAAATCACATAAGAAATTTTTACCTTTAAGAACATCTACTCCCCTAACTAACATATCACTATGCTTCCACAATCATTATCACTCTAACATACGGAGGGTCATTGAGGGACCCGAGCATACACATCATAAATGGATGTAACCCTTGTCAAACCATAACTTAAACTTATTGCACTACTCAAGGAGGGACATGAGGTGAAGAAATGATAGAATAGACACGAAGTGCTTCATATATTCAGTGTCCGAATTTCAAATAAAGATACTGTAATACCCCACATATTTCTAATCCTGTGATTCATGCTTGAGTACATGACTTACAATGAATATCCTTGTGATAGGATAGCTTATGATCCATTAAGCATGTTCATATGAGTCACTTAAGGTAATACAAGCTAAGAGTGTTTGAATCCATCAAGTTTTAGTGTTTGATTTTTCAAGGGTCATCTTTGAATGAGTATAACTCGATGTTAATATGGTATTTTGGCTAATTTAGACCCACCAAATTGTAGAAAAATCAAATTAGCTTTCCAACGATATCAATTTCGTCTTAATCCAATACCCGAACGAAAAGTTATGCCCATTTTTGTAAGAGATAGTAAGCATAGGCAATTGGTTAGGCGCCGCCTAACCCAAGCATAGGCGATTGGTCAGGTGCCGCCCAACCCAAGCATATGCAATTACTTAGGCGCCGCCTAAGCCAATTCCTGGTCTTAAAAACACTCCGTCTTGAGTTATTTTAAAGGGAATTAAGTCTTTAAATACTCCTTACACGTCCCTAAACTTAACCCTACGAAATTTATATCTTCTAAACATACTGCAACCCTATTTTCATCTCAAAGCTCATCATCCAAGAGCACTAAAGGAGAAAAACGACTAGGGTTGCATAAGTAAGCTTGAAGATCCGATTTCATGGAAATTCCTCTGTCAATCATCAAGAATCTTCCTTCTAAGGTATGCGTAGTGTTCATCCACAGATTTCTTTCGTCTATGGAGTTCAAGAATCAATCTTTAAAATACAAAAGCTTGGTTGATTGTGGTGATATGATCATACCCATGTTAATGCTTGTTTGTTTTCCCCTTTTCCATTATAAAAGTATGATTTCTATATTGTTGGGTGTTGATGATCATTTTGTTGATATTGGGTGATTCCCAAGATGGAATCTTTATATGTCTTTGTGAATTCATGATATCATATGATTTGGAAACATGTAAATTTGGTTGTTCATGATGTATAATTTGATGAATTCACTTATGCTTAAGATGTGCATGTAAGGTGTTTGATAAAATGCCTAAGGAACTAGAAATCATGCAATATAGCTAAATTGTGACTAAGTGAAGGATTCATGATATGCCCTTACGTCCCAATGACTTCTATGATTGATAATGTGCCTTGTAAATGTTGTTGGAATACTCATGAACTATTCTTATGAGATTATGCTATGTTTCCTTGCAAATCCTACTTATGAACAAGATGCATGATAACCATGCAATCCACATGAACTTCCATGCTATTAGTATGAGTTGCCAATATGATTATGCAATGAAAATGATATTAAGATTGTGCAAGTACTTCCATGTGATATGAAATCCTTTCCATGCAATACATTGTTGATAACCATGCATAGTATGAGATCCCTACTTATGATATTATATGTTATGAACTCTATTCTTATGATCAAGTCAGTCATGTGTGTCAGTTTCCTTCCATCGAGTCCTAGGGGTACTTGTTCCTAAAAAATATAGCTGTGTGCCTAGAGCCATGTCATGTTTTCACGATACTCTTAGTCAAGCCATGATCTATAGAATTCAGTCGGTCATGTGACTCAGGAAAACTCAAAAATCTCAGTAATCTCAATAGTCCAGTAATCTCAGTAATCTCAGTGCTCAGTAACCTCAGCAACCTTAGTATTCATAGTCAATCTCAGTAAATTCAGTACTCTCAACCATTCCTTAGAACTCAGTACATTCCGTCAGTCATTGGAATCCAGTAAACTTAGTTTAGCTCTGGTAAAAAATACCACTAGTATCCGTCCAGTTAATCAGTATCAATTTAGCTAATCAGTTCAATTCAGTTATTTAGTTTAGCTTAGTTATTCAGTTCAGTGTCCTTCAGATGGGAGTAGAGGTTAGCACCGAGTGAATTCAAGGATGGGAACTCACCCGCCAGTTCAGGGTGTGATTCTTAGTAGCAATCCTTGTGTTCCAGAACTATGTAGCTAGCGTAGGTTGAGACATCTTAACCCATTAGCTTAGGATTGATAAGGTGGATTAACCCATCAGTTTGGGGTTCCCACCGTTCTCATTGAGTACGCGCCAGATTAGGTTCACTCACAGTTATCCTTACTAGTGGTGCGGTATTGACACCCCTCCAGTCGGGGTAGAGATTGGACCCCAGCTTAGCCATAACGGCATACACGGAGTATGTCGATTAAACACTATTTGCCATAGTTTCAGTATCAGTCTCAGTAAAAGAACTCAGAGAGTTCTTTAGATTTCATAATATACAGGACTGTCAGATACAGTCCTCCATGTTAACAGTTTTAGTAACAGTCTCAGTAAAAGAACTCAGAGCGTTCTTCAGATTTCAGTATATACAGGACTGTCAGATATAGTTATCCATGTTATCAGTTTCAGTATCAGTCATAACAGTTATCAGTAAACCATGTATTAGCTTACAAGTCATGCTATCACGTATTCATGGTCCCAGTTTCTATATATGTGTGTTTACACTCCCACGTTCATATTAGTCAGTCAGTGTTGTTCATGCATGAAACCCTTTATGTTCAGCCTACCTTCCTCGTATACTCAGTACTCCAGTTGTACTGATACATTTGCGCTATGGTGCTTTCTTTTCATGTTCACCATAGGTTCTGAGACACGAGCTCCATCCCAGCAGTAGCGGTAGCATTCCAGTCTCAGAGAAACAGTGAGTCCTCATTGATTCGAGGACAATATGATTTTATTCATTTATTTACTCTTCAGTTCAGTTTTACGGAGTTAGTTGGAGACATGTTCCTTCAACTCCTTATTAAGACAGTTTAGAGGCTTTCAGATTTATGTTCAGATTTAGTTGTTTTGGGTATGTTCGCCCACAGAATATCAGTCATGGGTTAGCTTGTGGTCCCTCGGGTTCATGAGCACCGTGTAGCATTTCGGTTCAGCAAATCGAGGTGTTACAACATCTAAAGTTAAAGTGTATTGCTACAATCACGTACCACTGGTAAAGCATGTAACATCTCATACTAGTCCACCGAATTGGGAAATCAACTCAAAATACTCATTTTATTTAACTACCACCTACAATGACAATCCCTCCATGATATTACTATTACAGCTCAAAATCCACTACATACCTCCTCATATGAAGTACTAGTTTACAACCATTAAAGAAAGAAAGGTCAAAGGGATAAAGTCATATAATAGAAATGGTCAACCTTAATCTTATTTATTATAACCCAATACGATCTTATCTACAAATTCTACTTTCTCACATCATACTTACTTACCCAAGCATACCTTTAGACTACCTTCAAATTCCACATACAACAAAGTAATGAGTCTATACTTATAACTTACTGTCTAATCTAACCATCTTCATTCACAACCTAAAAGGGATTTTTGTAACCACCATAACTATCAACTCTGGACTTTTTCCCTATTTTGAATAAATTAAAAAAAAACAAAGCCAAACACTTTCTCCACACACCACCATACAATCTACAAGTCTTGCCTCAATATTAAACAACCACCATAAAAGAGAGAGAACCACCCCTAAATCAAAGGGTTATACTACTAAAATTACTTATTTATGCAATAGTCACCCTTACTCTAATTGCTAACCTAGTGACTTCATGTCTCCAACTTCTGGATCATCTCACTACCATTGGGACATGACACTTTGACATACACTACTACTCGGGTGAAAATACAGTTCCAACATTCTGGTACATAACATTCCTTGCAATAAATTTTTTTAAAAGGACTGGATACACTTAATACCTCAGGCAGAAAAGTATGATTTCATCGGGATCAAAGTTTACACTAGAATTAATACACCTATAAGTACTAACGGACTCCTCTCAAGTCTTTGCACAATTTTTATTATCTTTTATGGCTCAATCAGAAAGGACCATACCATTTAGATTCTAAACTTCTACACCTGAATCAACTCAACAATGAGACATATCTGAGAACATTAGAGTAAGGAAAGAATTGGGATAAATTTACTTTCCTATGGGTGATACAATAGCACGAACTAAAGATGAAGAAGGAACATTCTAACTTCATAGCACGAACTAGATCATGAAGAAAGAGAGAGATTCCTAAACATCTTGTAGCCTCTTGCTTATAAGTATGGCGTGCTACACACCCATAAACATGACTCTACCCGATGCGATTTTGCAGAAACCTGAGGACCATGAACCATGCTCTGATACTAGGTTTGTCACGACCCGAACAGAGACCCTAGCCATGACGAACATACCAAACCATAAAGAGCCGGATGCCCTTCTCTATCTAGTAGTCATGCACAATATTCATACCATAAAATAAGATGCGGAAATATAATATAATACGGAGTCATGTTCATACTCTTAATACAACTTAACAATGAAGAATAAAAATCCAACAATAACTAGACAACATCTGAACCAGTCTATGAAATCTCTATTACATACTCAAATGACAACTATCTGCATCTGGGACAAGGCCCCCAGTGGACCCAAAACAAAATAAATAACATAGTCTGAAAGAAATAGGCCTTCTAGAATAAAGAAGGCTCATTACTGCACTTCTGTTTGAAAACTCTACTGCTTAGCTGGACCTCTAGACTGAGACCCTGAGAGATAGGGGGTCAATAAAATTGTACTGGTACGCAGAGCAAATCCAAAATAATAATTTATATTCAACATATATGAGAGCAATTTAAAATAGTTCAAAAATATATCATATGGTAAGAATTACACGGCCATATTTAAAAGACTCCATAAAAATCATCTGAACTCTGTTACATACTCTTTGTTTTACTTCTGCACTAGGTGGTATACCCTACAACTCTGAAATTCCACGGGCTATATGGAACCTGCCATTAACTCGGTAGCCAAGCCCCCAACCTAAGTTTGCCGCAAGAGTCGGAGTCTCTGTCTCTACTATGCCACAAGGCCGTCGCCAGCGTACAATAATAATATACCCGTATCGGTAAAATACAATTTTAGGATAAGAGTTACTTGAACTCAAGCCTTCTTCGGGTAACCACCTGACCCTCTTTAAGCCCATTTTTAAATCTTTAAGACATTTCATTCTCTGAAATCAAACTCTGAAAAACTCTGGCTCTGTTATGGCATACATTTATATGGTATCATCATACCGTTGACTTTAAAGTCGCATCTCTGAGCCATTAATAGCATATCAAAATCTCTTCTTTCAAAACATAAGGTTTGGGACCACCATATCAATAAATCAATTCAAAGAACTCATTCTTTAAATAACATAAGGTGGTCATGTCAATTTACTCAATCATATGAAATTCTTTCTCTTTAAAACAAGGATATAGTTATATAAAGAAGACTCCTCTCATCATCTCTAAATTATGTTCAAATACTATGAAATCAAGAAAACCCACTTTCAAACCATAAAATATGTATTTCAAATCATTCCCGATAAGATCATAAACTGCAATTCATCATAAGAGAGGGGCTTCATAATTATGCTCTCCATCAATCTTCAAAACTCAATTTCATACATATACATAACATATGAGTATAAATCAGTTTAAGGGGAAAGGCCTCAAGGCCAAGAATATAATAGCATTGAAACATTCAGGATGCAATATTTAAAACATAGATTCCCAAATCCCTTTTTAATTTCATGCTTGATAAACTTTAAATCATATTCAAGTGTTTCAATAAGCCCATGTAGTCTTAGGATAAACCCCATGTAGAGGTCCAAATTTCCCTTAAAATGTGAAAACAGAACCTGGAAATTTGGGGCATGCGATAGAGCATGCGTCGCACGTTAATCGCGCACAGCTACTGCCTCTCTCACAAAAATGGTTGTAACTTTTCGCTTGGGTATTGGATTTTGGCGAAATCAGTATCTTAGAAAGCTAATTCAATTATCTACAATTTGTTGGGTTATGAGATGGAAAATTCCATGTGTATCAAAAATTATACACGTTCAAAGTAGACCCTTGTAGAATCGAGTATCAAACTTTGGATGAATGATTGACTCTTAGCTCAACTTTGCTTTAGGCTATTTCTTTGAACATTTTTCATCCAATAATCACTTCATATACTAGGGGAAATATCATGACACATTAATCTAAATATAAACCATGGAAATTTTGAGCTTACGCACGTAGGAACGATGATTCGATTTCTAGCTCAAAAAATGTGGGATGTTACACTCTATTAGTCATCAAACTACTTGAATGGGACTATACCTTCCTGGATATTCTCCCTCCCATCAGTATCTAGTTTAAGCTTAAGTAATAACTCTTTCAGTGGAAAAATTCAGGAGTTCAAGTCCAAAACATTGTATGCAGTTGTTTTAAAACAAAATCAGTTGCAAGGTCCTATTCCAAAGTCACTCCTAGACCAGCAGGGCCTAAATTATCTCATCCTTTCTCAAAATAATCTGAGAGAATAGATTGTTTCAATCATCTTCTATCCGAAAACACTGAGAGTGCTAGACTTGGGAAGCAATCATTTTAACGAAACAATCCCACCATGTTTGGGTGAGATGAGTGGACTTATAGTTTTGGATTTAAACAACAATAGTTTCAGTGGAATAATTAATACAACTTTTACTACTGAAAACGAGCTTACCATCATTAACTTTTATGGGAATAAGCTACAGGGGAAAGTTCTGCCATCGTTGATCAATTGCAGATATTTGGAATTCTTTGATTTAGGCAACAATGAGTTGAATGACACATTTCCAAGTTGGTTGGGAGGCTTCCTTATTTGCGGATTTTAAGTTTGAGTCAAATAAGTTTCACGGCCCTATAAAATATTCAAGGACAAACAACTCGTTTGCTCAAATTCGAGTCATAGATCTCTCATCCAATGGATTTAGTGGAAAATTACCAGTGAGCCTTTTTGAGATTTTTCAAGCCATGAAAATCATTAGTGGAACCCGAGAGTATATAGCAGATTATTCTGGTAATTATGCAAATACTTTGATAGTGATAACAAAGGGACTGGATAGGGAACTTCCTTGAGTTTTGACTACATACATGATTATCGATCTCTCAAGAAACAGATTTGAAGGTTATCTCCCAAGCATTATTGGGGATCTCGTTGGACTCCGTACGCTGAACCTATCCCATAATGGCTTGGAAGGTGTTATACCAGCATCATTGCACCAATTATCCGCACTTGAATCGTTAAATCTCTTATCCAACAAAATAGATGGTGAAATTCCACAACAACTTGTATCCCTCACATCACTTAGAAGTCTTAAATCTCTCTCACAATCGTCTTGTTGGATGCATTCCCAAAGAAAAACTATTTGATACTTTTGATAATAGTTCATACAATGGGAATGATGCGTTACATGGATCGCCACTCTCAAAATATTGTGGAGGCGGTGATGGGGTACCACAAGCAACAACTCTAGTTGAGCTAGATGATGAAGAAGAATAAGGAGATTTGATCAGTTGGCAAGCGATTCTCATGGGTTTCGGTTGTGGTCTGGTATTAGACTGTCCATAATATACATAATGTTGTCAACTCACTATCCAGTATGGTTGTAAAATTTGAACACAGAATTGCTACGAGAATGAAAAGGCACAAGAAAAGATATTAGTGTGTAACTTACAGGTATTCAACTAAATCTCTATTCTTCATAAGATTACGTTTAATCCTTAAAGCTCTTAACATTAATCCTTCATTTTTGGAAATTGCAAGTTTCAAGTTTAAAATGCCGCCGGAGATAAAAATATAAGCCTTCATCTTTCATAGATTGTGATTTTTTCCAAAGTGTTTGTTACTCTATGAGTAAAGACATGATCTTTTCCGAATTGTCTGTCACTCTATGAATAAAGACATGATTTTTTTCTTTGCTTATCCCATTTACTTTGTTCATGACCACAATTTGCACATCAGCATGTTGCCCTTCATAACTAACGAATGTGGCAAACACACGATGAATGTAACGAGTTATATTGTCATGATTAAAGTAGATACAAAATTGCAGTATCTCACATATGATTAACTTTAAATTGAGAAGTTACAAACACACAAAACTAAAAATAAATTTTTTTCCTGAAATTGATTTTACAAATATATAAACCAGACAATGGAACTAGCTAAGATGATTAACTAGTAACTCGATTATGTTGTTAGTTGCGTTAGGCATGTCCCTCATACATCCGATAACCCATTATCTGATCTCTTGTATTCATAAGCACACCCGTTGTACCTCCTACCCCATCGTTATAGAGGGAAGAGCCATCAGTGTTCAGTTTCTTTCTATATGTCTAGCTGGAACTGAACTGTCTTCCAAAAGTTGTTCCATTCTTGATTCTTGTTTGTCCCTTATACGTATCTATATCTCATTACTGTATAGAGTTTTCCCATTAGAGAGTGAAGTTGTTTCTTCTGCAAATGCAAACTTGCTTCTGGTCCCATTTGGCATTCCACGCGAATCCAAGAATGTTGCGATAACAAACACAGACCTATGGATGAAAAGAGAAACTCAATCATGATAACAAACCAATGATGTTACCTTAAGAGTATAGGATGTATACATTGTAGTCATTTTTTTCTAAAATAAGTCAAATTCAAGATGATTGTATACACCATCTTTGTGTGGAAAAAAGTTAGATTATTGAATTGGAAGTCAACAACACTATTATCCTGACCAATCAAGTCTTTTGGAATTTTGAATTGAAATGTTGTTTTACTCAAAGTCTATATACCAATTATTACTCTTTTTTCTGACCAATGAAACTTTTTTGAATTTTAGACTTTTGAGAGGTTTTTGCCAAAGTCTATACACAATCTAATGATCCACAAACTCCTCTTTTCTCCAAGAATTTAAACTTGACTACTATTAGACTCGTTTAGTCACTAGGAGGTTAGGATTCAAGCTGTGGAAACAACTATAAAGATGAGTAAAGTATAAAATATTCTGTTGATTTCATTGACATGTATGTGTATATATATACAAGAGAATACAAACTAAATAAGGAAAGAATCAACTAATAAAGAATTGTGATCTTCTCCTAAATAGAAACTAACTCTGTATGGGATACTGAGATATGAAAAATCTATTGAGATAGGGAAGATCACTCATGATATATCTTCCAAGATAGGATGTATGCGCCAATACGACCCCCTCAAGATAGCCAATGTGTAGCAAAACCTATCTTGAATAGGTTTTTATCAAAGACTGGTTTTGGTAGAGCTTTAGCTAGAGTATCCGCTATCTGTTCTGCAGCATGAATATAAACAATGTGAACTTGATTCTGTTGAACTTGTTTGCGAACAAAGTGAAAGTCTATAGCAATGTTCTTCATGCGGCTATGAAAAACTGGATTTGCACACAAATAAGTTGTACCAACATTGTCACAGTAAATGGTTGGTCTTTAAGGAAGTGAAACATGTAATTCTTATAGTAGATTTGTCACCCAGTTGGTTTTAGCCAGTGCGCTTGCAACAGCACGATACTTTGCTTCAGTTGATGAGCGAGCAATTGTTCTTTGTTTCCTGGAAGACCAGCTCACAGAATTTAGACCAAAAAGCAATATGTAACCACTATTGGAAGCTCTATCACTCAGAACTCTAGCCCAATCTGCATCAGAGTACATGTGTAGGCTGAAATCGTTACCTCTTTGAATATGAAGAGAGAACTGAAGCGTTCCTTGGAGATACCTGAGTACTCGTTTGAGTTCTTTCCAGTACACTTCACATTGAGAGTGCATAAATTGAGACAATTTATTCACAGAGAAGCTAATGTCTGGACAAGTAAAAGACAAGTACTGTAGTTTTCCAAGAACTCTCCTATAGCGAGTGGCATCAGATGGTTCCGCTCCATCATGTAGTTGAGGCACTTCAGCGGCAAACATTGGAGTTTTTGCTGAATTACACTCCTTCTAGTTTTCGTCAAGAGAGGATTTCATTGATGTAGTTGGACTGTGATAAAGTGATTCTTTTGGTAGTTCGGAGCACCTCCACTCTAAGAAAGAAGTTTAGATTCCCAAGATCCTTAATGGAAAAACGTCCAGCAAGACGAGCAATAATCCAATTAACCTCTGAGTTGTGATTCCCTATAAAAATGATATCGTCCACATAAACCAGTGCATACAAAATATTGTTTGACACTTTGTGAATAAAGAGTGAGGCATCATATTCTGACTTGACAAATCCTAAATAAAGAAGAAATGTCATAAGTTCATTGTACCATGCCCGAGGGGCTTACTTGAGGCCATATATTTCTCTCTTTAGATGACATGTGTAGGAGGGAAACTGCTTGTCTGCAAAACCTAGAGGTTGGACCATGTAACCTTCTTCTTCTAGACAACCTTGCAAGAACGTGTTGTTAAAATCAAGTTGGCGTAGGGGCTAATTCCACTAGACAGCAATAGAGAGAACCAAATGTACAGTAGTTAGTTTGATGACCGGACTGAACGTGGCATGATAGTCAACTCTAGGACACTGTGTAAATCCCTTTGCAATAAGTCGAGCCTTGTAGCGATCGATTGTCCCATCAGCTTTTCTTTTTAACTTGTATAACTATTTGCAAGAAACAATGTTTTTTGTAGGGTCATATGGTACCAAATCCCATGATTATTCAATAATGCATCAAATTCATTTTTCATTACTCTTTGCCACTCTGGGTTTGTTTTCTTATTTGAAGTTAGTCGGGGTGATGGAGGGGGATAAGTGAGCCATGAAGTCAAGAATGGTTTTTGGTTTGTAAAAATTGTGTTGTGAATGGGTCATAACATAATTTGGAGTGGGAAGAGAAGGTTGTTGAGGTTCTGTGGCTTAAGCATGGTTGGGGGAGGTTGTAGCGGAAGTGAGGTGGAGGGACGGGCAATGGTGTTTTGGCTAGCAGATGAAATTGTTTTGTTTTTGCGACTGTATACAATTGGAAAAACCGATGATTGAGGCAATGGGGAATAAGAGTGGGTGTCACGGAGAACAACAAAATTTGTAGGAGGAGAAGAGTTACCTGAACTTGCGGATTTTGTTGGAGCATAGATAGAGGAGACTGATACCAAAATGTAACTACAAGAGCACAAAGCAGTCCACAAACTCACAAAAATAGTCCACACATACAAGACATCAAACAAAAACAACAAACACATAAACTTGAAAGATAAGGAGATAGATAACTTGACACAAAGAGAATATAAAATATAGCAACTAAAGAGTGTATCAAACTATAAAACCTTTACAAATCATATTAACAAGCACCAAGTTCTTACGGGAACACAAGAGGAACTCGGTTCACTCAAGCACTCTCGTTTCTAGCTGTCTCACAACACAAGTGGAACCTGTCACTTGTGAAGCTTAAAATGTTTGGTGGTATACTCTCTTCTTGAGAGAAAATATGGTGTTAAATGTTACAAAGTTATTTTAAAATGATCTAACTAAGGAACAAAGCTAAAGAAACATCTTAAATAGTCTTTACAAAAGGATAGCAAAAGGACCCCTTTACCCTTAATGAAGGGGTGGCAGGTATGGACTGTTTGGGGAAGCCTTGGGGTGTATTTTGAACACCTAAGGTCATCTCCCACATTTCAATACGTACACTCCCTTGCACAAGTTTTCAACAAGCTCAACTGCGTCCATTTTCATAAGCATGCCTTGAAGTCTTTGTAGTTCACGAGCTTGACTTCTAGTAAATGGTCTCAAGCTCATGACACCCGTATCATCCTCTCCCTCTTGAGAAAAGTGTGACCTCAAACTTATGGGTTCTTCATCTTCAATAGTATCAATCCGTGCGAGATCACACATGTTAAATGTGTTATAAACTTGTTATTCTGGTGGCAAATCGATCTTGTAAGCATTATCATTGATTCTTTCAAGAACTTGGAATAGACCGTCACCTCTTGGAATCAATTTTCCCTTTATTTGTTTGGGAAATTGATCTTTCCATAGGTTTACCCACAACCAATCTCCTGGCTCAAGCACAAGATGCCTTCTCCCTTTGTTAACTCGTTTGGCCACCTCTTGTTTCTTCTTCTCAAGCCGCAACCTCACCTTATCATGCAAGATTTTCATGGCTTCAGCCCTCTTATTTCCATGTAAGCTAAAAACAACATCATTTGGCAAAGTATTTAGATCCAAGTGGGTTAGGGGATTGAAGTCGTAGACACATTCAAAGGGTGTGATGCCCGTAATTGAATGGATCACCTAATTGTAAACAAATTCTATGAGAGGTAGGTGATCTTCCCAAGATGTCAACTTACCTTTAACCATGGAACATAGCATGGAACCCAAGGTTTGATTCACTACTTCCATTTGGCCATCAATTTATGGGTGGTAAGACGTAGAAAACAACAATTTAGTTCCGAGCCTACCCCACATTGACTTCCAAAAGTGACTAAGGAACTTAGAATCCCTATCACTTACAATGGTCCTTGGGATGCCGTGTAACTTAACAACATTCTTACTAAACAAAGAGGCTACACTAGCCACATCTTCACTATTTTTGCAAGGAATAAAGTGTGCCATTTTGGAGAAACGATCAACAACAACGAAGATTCTATCCCTACCCCTTTGAGTCTGTGGCATCCCCAACAAAAAATCCATAGAAATATCAAGCCACGGGCGTGATGGAGTGGGAAGCAGGGTGTATAACCCTTGAAGAAGGAGCCTAGACTTAGCACTCTTACAATCCATGCATTGGCCGCAAATTTTTACAACATCTTTGCGCATCCGTTGCCAATAGAATTGTTCCTCCAATATTCTGAGAGTTTTATCAATTCCAAAGTGACCCATGAGACCGTCGTCGTTTGGTTTCCTCACAAGCAACTCTTTATAAGAGCTAGAAAGTACACACAACCGTCTTCCCCAAAACAAAAACCCATCAATATGGCATAAGGGATAAAATTCGAGGGCCTTCTTTCCCTACCAACGACTTCACTTTCCCTAAAGATAGGAGTGAAGTAAGGGTCCTTGGGATACAAATACTTGATCCTCTCAAACTCTATTAGCTTGGATGACAAAGTGGGCACAAGAACATGCTTTCTAAACAATGCATCGGCTACCACATTATCCTTTCCCCTTTTGTATTGAATCACATAGGGAAAGGTTTCAAGAAATTCAATCCATTTAGCATGCCATTTGTTAAGTTTATCTTGTGCCCGAAGGTTCTTCAAGGATTCATGATCCATTTGGATTATGAATTCCTTGGGCCAAAGATAGTGTTGCCAATTGCATAACACTATAACCAAGGCAAACAACTCCAAATCATGTGTAGAGTAGTTTAGAGTTGCTCCTTTGAGCTTTTCACTAAAGTAAGCAATGGTCTTTAAATCTTGCATCAAAACTGCCCCTATGCCTACTTTACTAGCATCACATTCAACTTCAAACATCTTATCAAAGTTAGGAAATTACAATAATGGTGCCGAAATAAGCATATCTTTCAAGGTCCTAAAGGCCTTAGATTGCTCTTCACCCCACTTAAAAGGTTGGTCCTTCCGGATGATTTCTGTCAAAGGAGCAGCAGTGGTACTAAATCCTTTGACAAACCTCCTATAAAAACTTGCCAACCATGGAAGCTCTGAACTTTCCCCACGGTTTTACAGGTTGGCCAATCTTTAATGGTGGTTATCTTAGATTCGTCTACCTCCACTCCCCTAGAGCTTATAAGAAATCCTAAAAACACTACTTTATCAACACCAAAATAGCATTTTTCAATATTAGTATACAACTTTTATTTCCGAAGAGCATCAAATGCACTCCTTAGATGCAAAACATGTTCATTAAGGGACTTACTATAAACTAAAACATCATCAAAGTACACAACCACAAACATGCCAATAAACGGATTCATCACGTGATTCATTAGCCGCATAAAGGTACTAGGAGCGTTGGTAAGACCGAATGGCATGACCATCCACTCATATAGACCAAACTTAGTCTTGAATGCGGTCTTCCATTCATCACCCAATTGTATACGAATTTGGTGATATCCACTACTAAGATCAACCTTATAAAACACACAAGAGCTATTGAGTTCAATAAGCATATCATCTAGCCTAGGAATAGGATGATGATACTTTACTGTAATTTTATTTATTACTCGGTAGTCCACACATATTTGCCACGTCCTATCCTTCTTCAGCATAAGCAACACTGGGACCAGGCATGGACTCATGCTTTTCTTGATGTATCCTTTGTTGAGGAGGTCCCCAACTTTCCATTGGAGTTCCTTTGTATCCGTGGGGTTTCTCCTATAAGTCATCTTATTTGGTAATTGGGACCCTGGAACAAAGTCGATTTGGTACTCAATTCCTCAAAGTTCAGGAAGTCCTTGCGGAAATTCACTTGGAAATACATTATCAAATTCCGGCAAACATTAGAAATAAAAGACGGGATAGGGTAAGGGGACGGGTTAGCATTCAAAACATGAGCCAAAAGTAGCATGGGAGTAGTATTATCATACTTTTTGAAGAGGTCGCCCTTTCAAGCTAACATTACTATCGAATCCCTACACCTCAATGCCGAAACTCCCTCCTAACTCTCACCCCTCCCACTCTTGGATTCCTCCCCTTACCCACTTGTTCCTTCTCCTTTTTTATTTTTCTTACAAACTCTTCATTTTTTGATGTACCTCACACATTTGTGATGGTGGTAATGGTCGGAGGTTGTACTTTTGACCCTTGAACTCAAAGGAATAGTAGTTGGTTCGACCATCATGCTTGATCGACCTATCATATTGCCATGTCCGACCCAATAAAATATTACAAGCTTGCATAGGAATTATGTCGCAAAGTACCTCGTCCTCATAATTTCCAACTTTGAACAGAATCACCACTCAACGAGTCACCTTCAATTCTCCATAATTATTCAACCATTGGAGTCTATACGGACTCACATGTGGAGTAGTCTTCAATTTTAAGTGATCCACCATTAAGGCACTAGATATATTAGCACAACCTCCGTTATCAATAATCAAGGAGCACACACTCCCTTTAATGAGACACTTAGTGTGAAAGAGGTTTTCTCATTGTCTAGGATCATCCAACACTTGGATAATCATAACTCTCCTTACCACATAATTAGGTACTTCAAGTTCACCTTATTGAGGCCAAACCTCCTCTTCATCATCATCACTAGGCCTCGCGGCCTCCCCTCCCTCTCTATCTTGAGAGACTTTCTCATTTTCAACCATTTCAAGTCCCAATTCTTCTCCCAAGAAATATAATTTTCCTTTCCTCAATGTCATATTTCTCTGATTAGGACAGTCACTAGCCTTATGTCACCATCTATGGCATTTGAAGCATTGTAATTTCTTAATATTGGAAGATACATTCGGTTTGCCCTCAAACCACGGAGGAGGTGGTTGGGCACTCTTGCTCACTGGTGGAGAGGTCTTTACTGGTTGTTGCTTAAATTTGTTCCACCTCGAAGACGATGGAACCACTTCTTTCCCCTTGGTCCAACCCGAGGATCCTGGGTAGGCTTTGGTTTTGTATGCCGGCCTTTCCTTGTTCTCTCGTTCAATCTCTAAAGTTGCTTGAAAGATCCCTTCAATAGTTTAAAACTTATGAAGTGTCATGTGAGTAGACATTTCCTTATTTAGGCCAACCTTGAACCGGATGATGTCTTTGCTTACTTGCTCTCCTCTATGATCAAGTTTCAAGATGAGTTATTAAAACTCGTCATAGTAGGCTACCACACTTTGGTTTCCTTGCTTCAAGTTGTACAATTTTTCAAGGAGTTCATGTTGATAGCTTTTGGGGAGGTACTTTTACCTTATAAGATACCTTAATTGAAACCAAGGAAGGGGTTACCCCTCAATTAATATGTTGCCAAAATGTTTGACATACTCCCACCATGTCGTAGCTTATCCCTCAAAATGAGCAATGGCATAGCAACTCTTCTTCTCCTTTGTGAGATCATTCACTTGAAAAATTCTCTCGCATGCAGATTCCTATGTGAGAAACACTTTGGGATTACTTTCTCCCTTAAAGATCAGAAGCCCCATTTTTATGGTGTTGAGGGAAACATTCCTTTCCCAAACACCTTGGCTGCCTCTACCATCAAGCCCCCGGTTCTCCCAAGGTTCTACCCTTTTACCTCTCATCCCATCTTCCATCAAATAAGGATCGTCATACATTCCATACCCTCTTCTTTGGTTCTCCATCACAAATCCCTCTTATCGCATTAGTGGGTTTTAGATATTTGGAATTTGGTATGGAGAATTGGCATTTAGTGGTGGAGGTCATTGGATTGGCTGATTTTGTTTTGGAGGAGTAGGATTGAAGGGTGGAATTTGGGTTCCAAATCCATTATGTGGGACTTGGTGATGTGGAGAATGGCTAGGTCCTTCGAGGCCTCGGGGGTACATTCTGTGGTGGGTGGCTTCGGGGGTTAATGGTTGGGGATGTGTTTTGGGGAGTTGAGGGTCGAGAACTCTGTTGAATTTCTACCCTTTCCATTCGGCCACTAATAGAGGCCATTTCCACTCCCAACTTCTCAACCGTAGCATTCACTCTAGCCACATCCCAAGACAAGGAATCAAGACTAGCTACAAGGGCATTCATAACATTATGATCCACGGTTTGTGCATTGGAAGTTTTAGGTTCCATGTGTGGTTTTTCCATTTGCAAATGTACCTACAAAATGAGCAAACGCTAGCTGAAAATACTCTCACACACTCTTTTCACTTGGCTCACCCACTTGGCCCTTCAAGTGTTTTAAGACGGCTATCAATTCTTGAGTGCTAAGGAACGAGTCTACTCTTGAGTTAGAATGGATTTTAGTTTTGAAGACTCAATAAATCTTTGTACGCCCTTGAACCAAGAACAACTACAAATTGTAAACGAGCAAAGCACCACAAAGAACGTTAACATGAAAGACGTACTCAAAAACTAGTTCACAACTTAGTAGGTTGTTTGTCACGACCCGAACTAGGCCTCGCCGTGACAAGCATTTTGAACCATGGAGGCTCGAAACACCCCTATCTGTCTAGTAACCATGCACCTAATTCATATGATCAAAGTAATGCGGAAAAAACACAATAATTCAGAAACATGGTCATAAATATGAAAGAAACAATAATGGGGAGATAAGGTTCCCTCAACATCAATTAAACTCTAAACAACTGTCTGTGAAAATTTCTAACAAATGAATGAGTCAAGTAACTGCATATAAACTGGACAAGGCCCCCAGTAGACCCCAAAACTAAATATAAGAAAAAAGGACTGCAGGACATAAGACCTTCCGAAACATAGAAGGCTCACCACTTGTCTCTGCAATTCTGTCTGAATGATCAACTGACTCTCTTGACCCCTAGACTGGGCCTCTGAACCTTAGAGGTTGGAAAGGGGAGGGGGTTAGAACAAAAGTACTGGCACACAGAGATATAAAAAAAAAACATAATATTTTTACAATATATAGTTGAGAGCCATTATAAGAAAATTTCGTATCAAATCATTTGAAAACACATGGGTGTAATGCAATGGTTTTCTCAACAAAAATGAAATTCAATTGAGCTAGGTAGAATACCCTACATAGTTTACACCAACTGTCTAACCTCGGTTGCCGCCGAGATTAGAGTATAAGTGAGGGAGAGACACACAAGATCACATAGCATGGTGTCTCGACCCAATGGTAGTGCCCAAGATCACTTAGCCCGGGATCCTACCTATAGTCCCAATTTGGTGATGACATGAAGTCAAGTACACAAGATTACTTAGCCTGGTACCAATGTGCCCTTATATCTCAAATGCCTTCTTCGGGCATCCACCTTTCTCATGTAAAATCAATGCATTCAAATTTTATCTAATTCAATCACATATCACGTTCTGTAGGGTATCATCATACCCAACTTGTAAGTCCTCAATATCACTTCCACATACGCATAACCATGTAAAAACCAAGGCGCTTCATCATTTACAAGTGGTGAACAATATTTATTTCAAATTCATGCTCTCTTTTGTTGATCACAATATAATATGGGGTATCAAGACATTATCATGGGAATTTGAAAGCAATTTATCATTCATATTTATCAAACTTCCATGAAAAATCTCAAATCACATATGCATGGTTTCAACCATTGAAGTATATAGGCAAACAATTCCCATGACATAAAGTAAATGACTTAGAAATCATATTGAAAGAAAGATATTAGCATTTGATTGAAAACCCCCATTTAAAAGCATGCATGTTCATAAAAACTACACCCATGAGATTTTTGGATAACCCCACGTACCTCTATTTCCAAGGATAATAGATGTTTCTTGAAGCTTGTGGATTGGTGATTCCAAATATGTAATTATCTTTGAAAACCTATGGTAAAATCTTGAGCTATTTGGGTTTTTATTTTGAAACCCTAAGGATAATCTTTGAGCACTTTTGATGAATGAATATGTATTTTGGGGTCCTTGGAACTAAATTTCATGTTTTAGGGCTAAGTAAGGGTGGAAAAGGACCACTTTGTCCTCAACACGGAGTATTTAAGTCACTAGAATTCTTTACATAGGTGCCACCCATCCCATTGCCTATGTTCACATAGGCGCCACCTAGGCTATCACCTATGTTTACATAGGCGTTGCCTAGGCTATCGCCTATGTTTACATAGGTGCCGCCTAGGCTATTGCCTATGCTTTCCAGTGGCCATGGGCGATTGGTTAGGCGGCGCTTATCACTTTGAAAGGCCATGACTTCTTGCTTGGGTGTCGGATTTTAGCCAAATTGGTATAGTTGGAAAGCTAACTCAAATACCTATCATTTGACACATAGTAGGCTTCCTAATTCAACATATATAGAGAGTTATGGTCGATGGAAGCTGACACACTTTACAATATCCACTAAAACTTAGTCGATCAAAATAGTTTCAACTCGTCCTTGAG
Source organism: Capsicum annuum (assembly GCF_002878395.1). Classification (NCBI taxonomy): domain Eukaryota; kingdom Viridiplantae; phylum Streptophyta; class Magnoliopsida; order Solanales; family Solanaceae; genus Capsicum; species Capsicum annuum. The sequence goes on along the minus strand of NC_061118.1, from coordinate 37,217,095 downwards.
TTGAAGGACCTCTATGGTCTAAATTCAAGCTTGAGTGGATTCACATGCTACACGATAATTAACATGCCATATTGGCATAGGATTTTATGGTTTAGAGATTAACAATGCATCGAAATCATGGTCTATATTGTAGCCTGAATTGTGGGGCATTACAACTTCTCCCTCTATGTATTATTCTTGAGATAACATGATTCGCAAGTTCCAGTTCTTCCCTAGATAATGCTTTTATATTTTCTAGCAGAAATTTCAAAAGTTACACAAAGGGCTTGAGAGGAGCTCTCTAGTGTGTTAAGTTCCTTGAGTTGAAAGTTATGCCCTCATTCTTATGAGTTATTCAATTAAGACAGAGTAAGGTGTATTCTTAGATCGTTGAATGTTGTGTGTCAGGTTTCTATCTCTTGTATTATGTAATCTTGTTATCATTATGTTTGTGAAAAATCAAAGTCTAGTGAAGCCGTGCGGGGCTCTTTCGATTCACTAGCATAGCTTTTTTGTTATTCATCTTATTTTCTTGTTCAAAATACAAACCAAAGTCTAGTGAAGCTTTGTGGGGCCTATTTCGATTCACTAGCATAGTTACTTTGTTATTCATATAATTTTCTTGATCAAAACACAAAACCAAAGTCTAGTGAAGCCGTGTGAGGCCTATTTCGATTCACTAGCAACTTGTTATTTATCTTGTTGTTCCTGTGTTAGTTGAAAGTGTGGGTTTAGAAGTTTAGTGACAAGAAAGGTGGTAAGGGCGATTTATTGAATATGTATAGCTGAATTTTTGCTTATGATTGAATTAGTAATGAAGTGATATACACTTGTTGTTAGTTTAATAAAAGTTAGAGGAGGAGTTATTAGTTAAGGTGGATTGTTGTTTGCTTGGGGTAAGGAAAGAGTTATTGATGGTATTTGTGGTGTTAGAAAAGTATAGGTTATTGATGAAAGTACTTGGTGGATGAGTGTTGCTAATTAAGGTTTTCCTGAGTTGGAAAGAGGGAGTTTAGTTGAAACTTATAGAGCTATGAAAGAAGTTTAGGTGTATAGATGGGTAAATAGTGATGATGTGTAAAAGGAGGATGTGTTAACGGATTGTGCATAAGATAGGCCATATGATTATAATCAATTGTCATTTTATGGGGGTTCTAGTGTACTAGTTTTTTCTAATGTTGTGTTCTATAGTTTCTAAGTGAGAATTGTGTGTAAGGTGGGTTGTTAAATCATTCTTAGCACTAGATGTTAAGTTTGATCGGTGGATGGTCATCAAGGTGGATGTAAAGATAGTGTAGCTAGTTGTATAAAAGTAATCTAGTAGGCTTGAACAGTGTATATAAGAGTTTATTTATTCGAAAGTTAGTATGATGTTGCAGGTATGATGTAGAGGTGCGCCCAGGGTGATATGGGGCTTCCTTATTTTCGAAATTTGTTAAGTGTTGTGTGGTTAGTTGTACCCTTGAGTTGATAAGTATGAATGAGGCGATGTGGTATACGAGGTTCTTGTCAGTTAGCTTATGAGTTATAGGTTGATGATGTTGGGTATACTGGTGTAAGTTTAGGGATGTGATATTAGTAGACTACGAAGGAAGCATTAGCAAAGAGTTTTACACTTTCAGGTATAGTCCTTTGGGATAATTTCTACTATTTACGTGTAATGTATGACCCCATAACTTTCCTCGTTGTTAAAGCCTTCGAAATGAGTCAAGTTGATCTTAACACTTAGAATTTTTAGCTGAGAGTTTAACACTTAGTTTATTTTGAACCCTTTATCTTTGTTGATTTTTTTGGTGACCTTCCCGACATTTGTTTCTTGAAATTTTTGTTTTGATACGATAGGGCAAGGTTGTAGCATGTTCCGGGTGAGTTTCGGAATTTTTTGATGAGCCTAAGACCACGTTTGCTTTTCATTCCAGTAGCACCCCGCGATTAGCAGGTGCCACCTGGGATAGTGCACCGCTCTAGAGTGGGCGCTGCCTGCTGGATCGCACCAGGCCAAATTTCAGCTTCTATTTTTTTTCATTTCATTAAGGGCAAAGGAGTCTTTTTCCATGCCAATCCATCTAAACATAAGATTTAAGCCTATTCTAAACACATTAGACATGTTTTCATTACTTTTCTCCCAAGCAATTCCCTAAGAACTCCAAAGCTCTTCTTCAAAGAAGTCCAGATCCTCCATTGTTACTCCAAGAAAGCTTTGTATTAAGGGGTTCCGCAGTTTTATAATGATGGCTTAAAGATAAGGGGGAGATGATAGAATGAGTAACAAAGTTAGACTTCCTAATTTTAGTAGTGATGCTAGTGTAGTGTAGAAACATCGAGAGAGTGAGGATGGGTCTTAACCCATTTTTATTTTAGTGTGGGTATTTCAGTTATTTCAATATCTACTTATGCCTTACGTGTCAGTTCAATGATCATAGTTCATATTCGCGTGCATAATAGAGAATTATGTATCTTTCCAATTCTTAATATGGAGAGTTTCAAATCATTTAGAAGTCGAAATCACCTTCCGTAAGTTATGAATTCCAAAAATTTATGTCATGTATCTCCTGACTCATGTACCCATGCAACACTTTTAACGATCAGTGAAATTCAAATTTATATCAGATACGTCTTCAGATTAGATCTCTTTAATGAATCCATGCCGTGAATCCTCTACTCCACGGGCCTCAGTAAGGTGTTAAGTTATGCTTAGTATCCTTCCATGTTTCGAATCCCAATATTCCAACCTTTCAGTGACCTTTCCTTAGATCAAGATAGTGATGATGAATGATTGTGCAGATAGAAATAAGTAGTTATGCCATGTTGGGAGAGATTTTTGTATGGCTTTTTTATGTAAGTCCATGAGTGGAGAATATTGAGGTAAAGTCCTGTGTATGATTTGTTTAGTTGAGAATAGTTTATGTGTGTCTTCCGAAAAATTGAATGGTGTAGATGTTGATATGAAAATAGGCTTGAATGTCATTTCGGCATGTAAAAAGTTGAATTTAATGGTTGAAGTGATGAGGAAAATCATCCTAGAGTAGTTATGATGGTGCTCAAAGTGTTGAATTCATGGCCAAGATTTGTATTATGGTGTGGAGTTACATGTAGCACCTTGTGGTTTTGAGTTAGGCCTTACCATAATAAAGGGAACTAGTTCATTTTAGAGTTTAACAGATGAATTCATCAATGCCATATGAAAACTTTAAGTTGAATCAAGCGAGTTTTATATTTGAAGGGAATAGCCTAGTCAAACAAGAATTTGATCAGTGTTGCTAAGCTTGAAAGTAAGAAGTCGCATTTCTTAAGGCCTAGTAATTCTATCCTAGCTTATGATTTATGGTCCGATGTTTCAGGTCACATAGGGATAGCAATGTTGTAATTCCTTATTCAAATGTTTTATTCAGATTATGCTCAAAGCTTTTTACCCCCTAATAGCGTCAGTTTCAGATTCAGATATTAAGCCATGATTCAGTTCGTGAGTATCCTGTGTATCATCTCGATCTTCTTTAGTATTTCAACCAAATTGAAATCATTCGGGGACGAACGATCCCAAGAGAGGGATATTGTAATACTTAAGTTTTCATTTTTATAAACCTCCCATATTTTCTCATGCGATTAGGTCTAGTGCAAAGTAATGGTGACTCATGAGTTGACACTCTCATTCCTATCTTAGCCATATAGCTATTTTCATAAGAATTCGTGCACTTGCGGATCAATTCAGTGGCTCATTATGTTGGAGATTCAGTGATTCAGTTTATATCAGTTGTACATGATAGGACAAAGACCAAGATTCCTCTGTGTTTGAGTTTAATTATTCACATTCGAGGACGAATGTTTCCAAGGGGGAGATAATGTAATACTCCGTATTTTCGTGCTAGAATTCTAACCGTCGTTTCTACGCGTCTAAGCTCTAATCCAAGCGACTCTCATATGAATATAGTTTTCATGATCATTATCCTAGTCTATTAAGTATCTTTGAGGTAAAAAATGTTCATAGCAATGACTTAGAACAAAGTTGAGCTAAGACCAATTGATTCGTCCAAAGTTTGACATTCGATTCTACAAGGGTCTACTTCAAATGAATATAAATATTTATATACATGAAATTTTTCAAATAAAGACCTATAAAATTATAGATAATTGAATTAGCTTTCTAACGATACAAATTTCACAAAAATCCAATACCCGAGCGAAAAGTTACAACCCTTTTAGTGAAGAGCTGTAAGCCAGGGCGATTAGGCCCACGCCGCACGCAGATCGCACGCGCCAACACTGTTTCAGACGCGAATTTCAGTTTTTTATGAGCTTAGGGGCATTTTGGTCATTCCCCCACACCCAAAATCCATCCAAACACTATATTAAAGCCTATTAGAAGTATTATATGTTATATTTCATCAAATTCTCCTACATCCAACTTCAAGAACCTCCAAAGTTCACCATTAATTCTGCAAATTTATTCAAGATTCCAAGTTCCCAGTTCAATAACTCCAAGAACCATCATTCAAAGGCACGATTAACATCTCAAAAAAGAGTATCCATCTAAAGTTCATTATTCAAGGTATGTGGGGTTTTTCAACAAGAACACCCTTTCGGTCTTGTGCCCAAATTGATTTTTCTTTTATGAATATATATGATTTTACATGTTTTGATATGAATTTGAAGCATGAATTTATACCCTATATGGTTTTACATAAGATTATGATACTCTCTATGTTTTGGAAGTTTAATTGAATGAGAATGATGACATTTTTGTACATAAAGCTGAATTTTCCAGATTTTAAAGTAAGTTATATATAATTATGATGAAAAGCATGAATCTTGAGAAAATTTAATATGATTTTGATGTATGAGACCTTGAGTCCTAATTGGGATTTTACTTTGAGAAATTATGTGCTATAAGCACAATGAGATTTGAATCCCAAAGCTAATTTTCTTTACCAAGATGTATGATTATAAAGCTGAAATTTTAAGTTTTAAGTGATTATTTTTGTGCTTATTTCATAAAGTATGAAACTTTGGAAGGTTTTTTGGTGATATTGATGTATGGGTTTTTGGAACCCTATTTTGAGATTATTATTTTTAGAAAATCATGTGTTATAAACACCTTGAGTTTAAATAATTTGAGATGATAAAGAAGCTTTGACCTTTTGATCGTAAAAAGGGTTGTTTTTGAAACCGAGATGAGAAAAAAAATCCACTTTTATTGATTTATTATGAAAGGAGTACCATGATGGCTCCCTTTGTGAATTGTTGAAATATTTATTAGTGGATTTTCTTTTGAAAAGATCTGAGCTAAGTCTGGGAGTAGTCTTTAGCACCGAACGGGAGGTATAGCAGGATTGGTACTTTCCTAGAACTACGTACCCCCATAGGTTGTAAGCATGAGGCTGATTTATATATAGTGATCACTAGTGAATAAAATATTAAGGTCCTACTCTGATGGCAAGGATAGGACAGCTCTCCCCAACGTGGGTTGGATGTTGGACTCCATGTAGCTCACATGGATTATGTCAGTTATGAGAGACTCCCAATGTGTGTGTGTACTCTTCTATCTGAGATGAAAATATATTTGTTTAAAAGGATGAGTTTGAGAAAGTCATTATTCTTAAAAGATTTAATGAATATATTCTAAAGAGAATTGACATGAGATTTGATTGTTTTGATGATTTGAAATTGAGATGAAAGTGAATTGAGAACGTATTGTAATGACTCACTTGTTTTACTTTACATGTATTATTCATCCATGATTTCGATGATTTAATTCGAGCTAAGTGAGTCATCTATATCAGCATGCATAGTTTTATAAACTGTGATGATATTAAAATATTATTTTATATATGCATTGCACCCCCATATGCTCGGTACTTTTCCATGGTACTAACCCACATATTCGTATGTAGGATAAATTTTCTCGGAATGTAGATACAAGGTATAGTTGCACCTTCAGATCTCGTGGTATCCAGTCAGTAGGTGATAAGTCCTTTTGATTCAAGGTATTGGGTTAGTTATGCAGAGTTTATAGTGTTGTATTTTCTTTATTCAGTCGTATTGAGTTGGGGTAGTCGGGAGTCATGAACCGGCTACCTACAGTCAGTAGAAGTTGATGTATTTTGTTTCAGTTTTGGTTGTAAAGGAAGAATTGTAATCCTGTAAAATTCAATTTTTTTATTGATCAGATTCAGAAAAGAGTTAATTTCTGCTGATTTGTATGGATTTGTATTTTTATTTAGTTTCTTATGAGTTATGCCAGTAGAAGGGTTAGCTTGGGGTCACTTGTGACCCTAAGCACCGTGTGACATCTCGGGACCCAATTTTGGGGTGTTACATGATCTCTATGAACAAAACTAATTGCAATATTTTTACCACACAAGATGTTCAAAGAGACATGCGCATTATCAAGATCAATTCTATAGACACCATCACTAACTTGAGAATTTTTAAGCACTCTATTTACATGATCAAGTAGTGAACTACATATAAGAGTAAATTAATCATCATGCACACCAAGAGTACTACCAAGAGTACTCATTTCCGAGACTACACATTCCTTGCCCATAAGAGTACTCTTATCTTCCAAGAAGAGATTTTTATCATTAGGCGGAATGTTGTCACACCATAGTGGGTTGGCATATCGAATATAGCCTCCAAGATAAGCTATACCATCATTTTCACCACTAGGTCCATTAGGAGTGTTTATATCATCTTCAAACAAGACATTAAGCCTAAAGAGATCATGATCTATCTCGCGGATAGATTTGGAACTAGCAAGTGCTTCACTCTCTATAAGTTCACTATCAAGTACCAAATATATTTCAATCTCCTCTTTACCTTGGTGTGGGATGGGTTAGCCCACCTCTTCCTTAAGGAAGCTCTTGACACAAGGTGTTTGAACAAGGAAAGTTGGATTTTGTGGGATAAGCTTAGGTAACAATTAGCATAGCCTTTACAGGTGCCATTTTGTTTCTTCAATATCGTCATTGATGCGATCAAATGTGGCCTCAAGATTAGTGGAAGCCATGGTACCTAAAGAAAAGGACAATAAGAAACAACAAAACAAACTTGTTAGTTCAAAATACCTCACCACACTCTCACTCTCGATTTTACCTCACACTTGGTTTCACCAGTGTTGAAAGTCGGCTTGTACTTCGCGAGTGATTGAGGGTCGAGTCTACTCTTGCCCGGAATAGATTTTCATTTTAGTTGACTCAAAGAAAATTTGTTTGTGGACTTGAACCAACAAGATACAACGAATTCACAAAAGAGAAAAGCACACAAAGAATGTTAACACGAACAAACGGACACAAAACTAATTTACACTCTAGTAGGAGTTTACTAGCTTGTCAATTAGAGTTCGGACCAATCAAACAAAACTACGGAATAATAAAAAGAAACTAAAAAAATCTCAAATTTGAGCCAAAATTGTTGCGTGAATAGTAACAATGATGATGTGGCATTACATAATTGATTGCGGTTTCTAACAATTTTTGTTGTCCAATTTCAAGTCTTGGTCAATTTACAATTTAGGAATTGGTGGAATTTATTTTAAGGATGGAAATTCAAACAAGTCTTGGAGCCTTTTCAAATTCAAGTTTTCAAGACTTTGACTTTCTTGTACTTCTCCTTATAACATGGACCCTTGTTTTATGGAAAGTTGTTGGAAAGTGGTTGAGATGTGATTGACTATTTAATGAGTGATGGTAAGTCTTTCAAGACAAACAAAGCTTCACCGCATTTTTTTTCTTCACCTTTATAGATCTAATGGCCACTTTATATTAAAAAGCTATAAAGGTTGTGAAGAACTTCAAGAACAACATGAACAATCACCAAGAACAACCAACAACAATCTCCAAAAACACCACAATTTTCACACGGCCAACTTCCAATTTTCACTATACAATATCTTCAACACTTGGCCAAGACAACTATAATTTCAACAAAATGGTTCTTAGGCCAACAATGAACAACTATATCATATGACCAAGCTTATAACAATAACAAGATGACAACCACAAGGCCAAAACAGTCTACCACAACAATGTTTTGAACAACAATTCGGTCAAGCCTTATGTTCACGAAAACAACACCAAAAATGTAAGCTCAAATTTAGATTTAGACTCAAGAGTGTTAGAGATGAAGAAAACTAACACTAGAAACAACAAAACAAGTAAAAATCTCAGCCAAGACGCAACAATAACACAATTTTGGCCAAGAACACAAAATGGACAGATTTGCTTCTTTTTTTCTGGAATTTTCAGATTTCAAATTTTTTTTTCAAGTATTCTAGACCAATATTTGATCTTGTAGGAACAAGATCAAGTCATGATTTGATACCAAATGATACATAAAATACAAGAGAAACACGAAACAACTCCAAAATACTCTGCAAATCTTAAGGGTCCGAGGACCTTTTTGGAGACCACTCTCGGATTCACTACAATAACAAGAATACAAGGATGTTTTTGAAACCAAAATAGTAGCCAACACAACAAGAGCAATATGAACAATAGACAAATTTCGGATTGCACATTAAAAACACAAACACACGGTTACAATATCAACACTACTACACGATTACAAAGAAACAAAAGGATAGATAGTTAGACAAGTTGAAGGTATAATCTTAACAACCCAAAATCCTATTCCACTCTTGGACCTTTAACATCATACACAACAAATACCTAACTCTTAATTTGGCACAAGAGTGACCTCGATCTCCCAAGCATCCAACATTTCCAAGCTTGAATCCAACACGAGTGATTCTACACTCAAGTTGAAAGCCCTAGTTACAAGTTTCGGCCATGGGGGCCATTCTCATAAGAGAGTGTTTTAAATGTTACAACTTTCAATATTCAACAAAAACTAATACTAAAAACCCTAAGAGGTTCTATATATAGTGTATTACAAAATAGAATACAAAATGACCACAATACCCCTCAAGGGTGAGGTGCCCATCAAGTGTAACTTAGGGGCTATTTTTAGTGCATTTAGGCCCTCTTTTACACTTCACTTGTGTACTTTCTTGGACAGATTCAATACGCACTCATTCTCGTCCATTCTCATAGTCGTACTCGTATCATATGTGATCTTGTGTACCTAGTATCTTGTCATCCCAAATCGGGACTGTTGGTTTGGAGACCTACTTTGTGATCTTGAGCCCAACCATGACATAATGACTTGATTGGGATTGTCGCACCGTGCTGTGTGATCTTTTGTGCTCTTTCCGCACTAGTACTCCTATCTTGATGGCAACCAAGATAAGGTAGTCAGTGAAAACTGTGAAATTATAGGGTGTACCACCTAGCACAAAAGTAAATAAAGAGTATCTCTGAATTCAGATGATTTTACAGTCTTTTAGATATACCCATGTAATTTCTTACCATATAATATATTTATGATCTGATTTAAATTTCTCTTATATATGTTGAATATAAATGATTATGTTAGATTTGCTCTATGTACCAGTACATCTGTATTGACCCTCTTCCCTACCTCTCAGGTTCTAAGGTTTAGTCTAGGGGTCTAGATAAGCAGTAGATAATTCAGACAGCACATTAGATTTTGCAGTGGTGATCCTTCTCTATTGTAGAAGGCCTGTCCTTTCAGATTATGTCATCTATTACAGTTTTGGTCTATTGGGGGCCTTGTCCTAGTTTTTAAATAGTTGTCAGATTTTCATGTAGTAGAGATTTCACAGTCTGTTCCATATGTTATTTAGTTGATTTTGGATTTCATTCCTTATTGTTAAAATTAATCTAGTGTATGACCATGTTTCCATATTAGATCATAAATTCACTTTTTTTTTATTGTATGAATGTTGTACATAACTACCAGATAGAGTAGGACGTCCAAGCCTTCATGGTTCGGGATGTCCGTCATGGCCAGGCCCTAGTTTGAGTTATCACAAACTTGGTATTAGAGTACGGTTCGTGGTCCCAGGGTGTCTGTGAAATTGTGTCGGGTAGAGTCTTGTTTATGGGTATGAAGTGCATCATACTTATAAGCAGGAGGCTACTAGGAATTTAGGAATGTCCTTCTTTCTTCATGTTCTAGTTCGTGCAATAGAGTCAGAATGTTCCTCTTTCATATTTTATTTCATGCTATGGTGTCGCCCATACGAAAGAAAAGTTATCCATTTTTTTCCTTACTCTGGTGTTCCCAAATAATGCTCTCAGATTTACTAGTAGAAATTTCAAAAGTCACACAAAGGACTGGAGAGGAGCTCCCTAGTTTAAAAATTGTGTCCTCGTTCTTATGAGGTATTCAATTAAGACAAGAGTAAGATGTGTATTCTTGGATCATTGAATATTGTGTTTCAAGTTTCTATCTCTTGTAATCTTAATATCATTGTGTTGTTGAAAACAAAAAGTCTAGTGAAGCCGCGTGGGGATCTTTCTATTCACTAGCATAGTTGCTTTGTTATTCGTTACATTTTCTTGTTCAAAACACAAAAATCAAAGTCAAGTGAAGCCGTGTGAAGCCTATTTCGATTCACTAGCAATTTGCTATTCATCTTGTTGTTCTTGTGTTTGTTGGAACTGTATTTCCACCTGAGTAGTAGTATAAGTTAAAGTGTCGGTGTCATGACCTATTGATAGTGAAATTAGACCAAGAAGTTGGCAAAATGAAGTCACAAGTTTAGAGGTCAGAGTGAGGGTGACTTTTGTGTAACTAAATAATTATATTTGAATAACTGTTGATTGAGAATGAGTTACCATTTTATGGTGGTTGTGGAATTTGAAGGTAGTCTAAATGTATGCTTGGGTAAGTAAGTGTGATATGAGAAAGCCGTATAAGTAGATACAATGGTATGGGGATACAATATAAGAGTAAGGTAGACCATGTCTATTATGTGACTTTACCCCCTTGACCTTCTTTTCGTTGGTAGTTGTAAACTAGTACTACTTGTGAGAAGGTATGTAGTAGATTTTTGAGGTATTTGGATAGAATGTCCCAATTTGATGGACTAGTATATAATGTTGCCTTCTTCATTAGTGGTAGATGATTGATGCTAAACTATTGGCTTGAATTTAATGTAGGATGTGTATGTAAGAATAATGGCTTAAGATTAATGATGAATGTTTTGTGAGAATTATGTGTCAGGTTGGGTTGTAAGTCATGTTTAGCACTAGACATTAAGTTTGATCAGTTGATGTCCATGAAGGTGGATGTGATGATTTCTTGATTAATGATACTAGTTATATGGAAGTGATCTAATAGGCTTGAACAGTATATGCAAGAGCTTAAGTTTATTTGGTTTGTGGTGAAGTATGATGTTGTATGTATGATGTAGAAGTATGCCCAAAGTGATATGGATTTGCGGCATTTTCTAATAATATTACATGTTGTGTGTGGCTAGTAGTACCATTGAGTTGCTAGGTAGAGAAAGACTAGTAAGATGGTATATGGTGTTCCAAATAGCCAAGTTAAGGAGTTTTGATTGATAGTGTTGAGCCTTTTTATATGATCTTGATTCTCATGGTAGAGAGATATAAGTTTGGGGTCGCAATATTGGTAGGATATGATAGAATTAGTATGGTTCAATAAAGGCTTGGTGATATCCATGCTAAGGGTTAGAAGCTAAGATTGAGTTCTTGAAGATTGAGCTCATAGAAATAAGAGTTGAAGCATTAGAGGATGTGCACTCCTACTATAAGGATACTTATGAAGATCCAAAGTAAGTAAGTGTTCCAGTATTATGTAATGACTATTGGGGCTATAGAATGATAGAGTTGTGTCTCAGAAGGTGGTATTAGTAGTGGGTTTTCCACTTCCAAGTGTAGTCATTCTGGTTAAGTTCTATTAATTACGTGTATTTTTGTATTCCAGACCCAGAGTGCAGTGAGTGTAGTTTAGGTTAGAGTCTAGTAAGGGATCTCTTAAACTTAAGATGATGGTTTAAAGCTAAGGGGAGATGATAGAAAAAGTAGCCAAGTCAGGATCTCAAATTCTATTAGTGATGCCAGTATGACATAGAACATCAGAAAGTGAGGGTGAGACTCAACCCATCCTTATCTCAGTATTTTCAGTGATCCCAATACCTACTCATGTCTTACGATTCAGTTCCATGGTCATAGTTTATATTCATTCTTATGATTTAGAGTCATGCATTCTTCCAGTTTTGAAATAAGGAGTTCCAGTTCATTCAGTAGTCGGAATCACATTCCATATGTTATGAATTTCAAATTGAGGTCAAGCAGCTCATGACTTATGTACTCACACTTTATAGTGTGCTCATTTCCCATAATTCATGCTATACTCTTTATGATTGACGAGATTCAGCTTATAGTCACGTATGCCTAATTCAGATCACTTTGATGAATCCCTGATGTTGATTTGCTATTCCTTCGGCCCCAGTTAAGTGTCAAGTCTTGTATAATATCCCTCCATGCTTCAAGGTCTTATGTTCTAACCTTTTAGTGACTCCTCCTTATGCAATAATAGTGGTGATGAGTAGATGTTTCTTGTTGATGAACAATCATTGTATGCTTGTCTTAAATAAGACCATAAGTGTGAAGTAAGATTTGGGGCCAAGTCTTGAATACATGTGATGGTTAGTGGAAATTGTGTGTGTATGTTCTTGGGATTGCATGTGGGAGTTATATCAATAGTGGTTTAGAGAATTTATGAAGTATTCCTTTATGGGTGTTTTCCTTCAAGTTAATATGTGGTCATAAAGATAGTCTTGAATGATATGCTGGAATTTTAGTAGAGGAACTCAATATACGTTAGTAAATCCATAGTAAGAGTTCAGAGATAGTCATTGAAGTGGTAAGGCACTTTATTCTTAGTGTGTGATCTTTAAAAAGATATAGAAGGTTGAATCATGTGGTGTAGACTAGTATCGTGGGGTGGCATGTTGTATTTTGTGATTTAGAATTAGGCTTGATCACAGTGAAAGGATTTAAGCTACTTTAGACATTAGTAGAAAGATTTGTCAATGCTCATATGAGAATTATAAGTTGAACCAATTAGTGTGGTATTTAAGGTGAATAGTATAGTTAAGGGAGTATTCGAGGAGTGTGCTAAGCTTGAAAGTAAGAAGTTGCATCGCCTAAGGCCTAGAAATTCTATCCTAGTTTATGAGTTATATGTCCTTATTCCATTCTATAGAGTAGTGTCATTGTGGTGATTCCTTAGTTGGATGTCTTGTGTAACTCATGCCCAAGATTCTTTGCTCCCTAATGCAACTTGAAATTCTTTAGAAAGAGTGTTGTAGAGATACTCCAGTTAAGTATAAGTGTCCTGTATAATTCAGTCTGTAATTCCGTTTAACAGTCGGGCAGACAAGTTACTGTGGTTTTCCACCTTTTCACCCAGTCCTACTATCCGAAATCTTAGGCGTATTACCATCCCAAGGGATAATCTATTCCATCCATGTAAATTGTGAATCCAGTTCAGTCCAAGCATCATGTTTTACATTCAGATATTTTTATGACTCAGTTCATAAGAGTTCAGCGCATAGTCTCAAAATTTTTCCAAGTATTTTAGCTCAGACAGTGTAGTACCCTGGTACGATCTAAATCTTGTTGTCTCATGATTCGTACTTGCATAAGTTATCACCCCCAATTCAATATGTATGATTTGATCATGAACACTTCAAGAGAATCCTGAACTCTTAGCATGAATCAGCTCTTTAAAGAAAGTAAGAGCAAGTTAGCTCAAAATTGAGTTTCGGGCTAGAACAAAAAATCATCATTTCTATACGTAGATGATCCAAAAGCCATAAATCCTATGCAAATTTGTCATGTTAATTAATTATGTAGTGTGGGAACCTATTTGAGCATGAGTCGAGATCATAGAGGTCCCTTAACTCAAGGACTAGTTGAAAGTTTTCCTATCGTTCAAGTTTTAGTGAGCATCAAAACTTGGATCAAATTCAATCGACCATAACTCTTTGTATATGATGAACTGAGTGGGACACTCTATATCAAATGAAAGTTATTTTAGTTCTCTTTCCAACTCCACCAATTTTACCAAAATCTAATATCGGAGTAGAAAGTTATGCTCATTTTACTTCAAAGTGTCTGTCTGCCAAAACGTGATGACGAGGCTGACGACTTATCAGCTGTGTGATGGCCCATCAGACCTGGTCGTCAGCCTAAGGTAGTGAATGGTGAAAAACATCCCAAAAGTGACAACCTGGGTGACGACTTATCACCTGAGTGATGGCCCGTCAACCCTAGTCGTCAACCGATATAATTATGCATTTTTTTGGGTTCCTTAGGGGTATTTTGATCTTTCCCTCACTCCAAAAACCTTTCTCACGAATTAAATGACCCCTTAAGTGTTATTAACCAATCATTATCAGTTTTACAATATCAAAAACTTCCTCTTCACTCTCAAAATAAGATCAAATTAGAGTTTTCCCCAAGAACAAGAAATTCAAGAAAATCAAGCCTTAAGTTCAAGATCTCCAAGAAACAAATCAAGATTCAAGTTTCATCTATCAAAATCTAGGTTTCATCTTTCAGATCTTATAATTTAAGGTACGTGGGGTTTATCCTTAAAACTACATGGGCTTGGAAACACTAGAACATGATTTAATGATTTTCAAGCATGATTTGAGAAAAGGGGTTTTGAATACCTGATTTTATTATGCAATATGAATGTTTAAATTCATTGTTGATTTGGCCTTTAGGCCTTTCCCCCCTAAATTGATTTACATCTATATGTATATGTATGAAATTGAAGATTGTTTGAGAGCACAAATTATGAAACCCCTCTCTTGTGATGAATCAAAGTTTATGATCTTATCGGGGAAGAGTTGGAATGCATGTTTTATGTTTTGAAAGTAGTTATCTCAATATTAAAGTATTTGAACATGATTTATGGATTATGAGAGGGAGTTTCTTGATATGATTATGCATCTTGTTTTAAAAAGAAAGAATTTGCATGTGATTGAGCACTTTGACTTGACCACCTTATGTTGTTGAAATGTTGAAAAGAGAAAGTTTCCTGCATGTGCTTACATGAATTTAAAAGAAAGAGTTCTTTCAGTTGATTTATTGTTATAGTGGTCCCAAACTGTATGTTTTGAAAGAAGAGATGATACTATGCAATAAATGGCTCAGAGATGTGACTTGCAAGTCAATGGTATGATGATACCATACAAATGTAAGCCATAACAGAGTTTGATTTCAGAGAATGCACATCTTAAAGAGTTGAAAACTGTGTTAATGCGAGTTAGGTGGTTACCTGAAGAAAGCACGAGTCAAGTGACTCTATGCTGGAAATCGTGATTTGCTGACACGGGAACTTGGTACCCTGCTATGTGATCTTGGGTACCTAGTATCTTGTCATCCCAAATCAGGACTGTTGGTTTGGATCCCTACTTTGTGATCTTGAGCCCAACCATGACATAATGACTTGATTGGGGTTATGGCTCCCTACTGTGTGATCTTGTGTGCTCTTCCCTCATTAGTACTCCTATATTGGCAGCAAACGAGATAAGGTAGTCGGTTAAAACTGTGAAATTATAGGGTGTACCACCTAGAACAAAAGTAAATAAAGAGTATCTCTGAATTAAGATGATTTTACAAAGTCTTTTAGATATGCCCATGTAATTTCTTATCATAGAATATATTATGATCTGATTTAAATTGCTCTCATATATGTTGAATATAAATGATTATTTTGGATTTGCTCTGTGTACCAGTACATCTATATTGACCCTCTCCCCTACCTCTCAGGTTCTGAGGCTCTATCTAGGGGTCTAGATAAGAAGTAGATAATTCAGATAGCAGATCAGATTGTGTAGTGGTGAGCCTTCTCTATTCCAGAAGGCTTGTCCTTTCAGATTATGTCATCTATTACAGTTTTGGTCTACTGGGGGCCTTGTCCCAGTTTTCAAATAGTTGTCTTTTCATGTAGTAGAGATTTCATAGACTGTTCCAGATGTTGTTTAGTTGATTTCGAATTTCATTCCTTATTATTAAACTTAATCCAGAGTATGACCATGTTTCCGTATTAGATCATAAATTCGCATTTTCTTTTATTGTATGAATGTTGTGCATGACTAGCAGATAGAGTAGGACGTCCGGTCCTTCATGGTTCGGGATATCCGTCATGACCAGTCCCTAGTTTGGGTCGTAACAATAAATTTTTGTCAATCGATTGAACTGGAGAAGGACTCCATAAATCACTAAATATTGTTTGAAATGGTTTGGTAATTGACAAACTAAAGTGTTAAAAGTATGGCAATGAGCCTTATTGAGGAACAAGAATTACAAACTGTAATTTTTTCTCATGAGCAAGGTAGCAGGAATTTATTCAAAAGAAAATTTAACACTCTTGCATTAGGATGACCCAACCGACTATGCCAGGTAGAAGTGGATGTGCTGGTGGAGGTCAAATGCACTTGAGGAGAAGACATGGAGGGTAAATTTGGCCACTCATAGAGACCGTCCTTATTCTGACCATGCACCAACAGAGTCCGCGTTTTCAAGTCCTTCACAGAAAAATGAAAGGGAAAGAATTCAATAGAAGTTAGGTTATCTTGACAAAATTTAGAGATAGAGAGTAAATTGTGTTTAATGCTAGGAGCACAGAGAGTGTTAGAGAGTTTGAAAGATTTATTTGATTCATTTAATTGAGTTGAACCAGTGTGAGTTATTGGTATTTTTTGACCATCACCCATGGAGACCTGCTCCATCCCATTGTATGGCTGCAAATTTTGAGGTTCAACAGTGATGTGATAAGACGCGCTGAAGTTGAGAATGCAAGGATTTTCTGATACCCGTAATTCGAAAATATAGTTGGCTTTCACCTCAAAGTGATTGTGAGATTTTGATCAACAAATACTTGTGACATGACCTGGTTTGTTGCACAACTGACAACGAACACCATCAAAAGAGTTATTGGTGTTCGAAGATCGCCGTGGATTCGGTGAAGTAAAGTGATTATTGAACCGCCACTGTTGGTTGTTTCCATTGTTATTATTGGGGCAACGATTGCTGCGATTGTTCAAAGTACCAGGCTTGTTGGAGGTAGCAGCGGCAGCAGTAATCTGATTGGGAACTTTTTTTGACTCTTCATGTCGAAGGAAAAGCTCATGATCCAGAAGCTTTTCGTAGAGTTCTTCATAAGTAATAGTAGAATCACGAGCACGGATTACAGCAGAGATCTCACGAAACTTTTAACCCAAACCATTGAGGATCTTGAAATAACAAGTAAAGAGTTCGTCTGAAATAGATCAAACAGTTTGCAAATATTTGGTGACTGGCTGGGATTCTTTGGTCAGACACATAAGTCGATCACGCAGACTGAAAATTGTGGTTTGGGACTTGTTCGCATAGGCAATGTGCAGTGCATCCCAGGCTATCTTTGCTGAGGTAGCTTCTGCAACAGTTGTGGCAATTGTTGGATCAACAGGTGCCATAAGTGCATTTTAAATAAGTTGTTCTTGTTGAAACCAAAGAGTAAACGTAGGATTAGCACTAGGGACTGTGCCAGTTGTGATAGTGCGACATGGGGAAGGTGTCGACCCATAGAGATGACCATAGAGATCATGACCATGCATAAGCATGGAAAATTGTGCCTTCCACATTGCAAAATTGTGGCTGCCAAGTAATTTAATAGGCAATTGGGATGCAGGGTTAAATTGAACAACCATTGGGATGATGTTGTTGTCAGCATTAAATACTCGAGGAGTGTCTGCCATTTGTGGAGGGTGGGTGGGAGAGAAAAAGAAATCTTACTCATTAGAGTATACTGAGGCTTCTGATACGAGATAAAGATGAGTAAAGTATAAAACCTTCTGTTGATTTTTGTCACGACCCGAATCGAGGCCCAGGCCGTAACGAGTATCCCGAACCATAAAGGACCGAGAGCCCTTCTAACTTGTAATCACATACACCATTCATGTACAATAAGAAGATACGGAAATATATGTAACAACGGAATGATGGTCATAAGTCTGACATGAATTTAAAATGAAAGTCAAAATCCAAAACCATCTAACAACATCTGATAACCGTCTGCGAAATCTGTACTACATGATCAAATATGAACTGTTTGAAAACTGGGACAAGGCCCCTAGTAGACCAAAACTATAACTATGATAAATATCAAAAAAAATAGATAGGGCTTCTAAAGTATAGAAGGCTCACCAACTGGACTCCGCATTTCTATCTGAATCTACTGTTTATCAAGCCCCCTAGACTGTGCCTCAAAACCTGGAAGGGAGGGGGTCAATACAGTGTACTAGTATGCGAAGAAATCTAAAATAATATGTTTATAAGTATAAAGTATGTGAGAGCAATTTATCAAAATATCATGCATAAATCATTTCAAAACACATGGGCACTTTTCTGAAAATCATAAATCATTCTTATCAAATAGTTTCTGATCTTTGTATTACTTCTAAGTTAGGTGGCACTCCCCTACAAGTCTTATATTCCATGGTCTATATGGAATCCATCATTGACTCAGAGGGGAAGCCCCCAACCCGAGTGTGTTGCAAGGGTTGGAGTGTCTAAGTCTGATATGCCACAGGGCGCTAGGCCAGCTGTGATGCCCCAAAAAATGGATCCCGGAGCGTCCCACGGTGCTTGAGGCTACGAGTAGCCCCAAGCTAACCTTTTCAGCCATTTTCATTCAGTTCAACACAAATCAATGGGGTTTCCATAAATAACCCTCAAATATCAACAGAGTAATCATCATTCAAGAATAAAAGAATTTTAGAAAGATAACAAAATACGACTTATTAGTCAACTCCCAACAACTATACTAGTCTGACAATCCTCTAAGAAAATCAATAACACCAGCGAGCCGTTGAGACATGCCTCAACTGACTCATACTCAGTTATCAAATGTAAACAATTCCATGAAACCAACATCAGACATCATGTCCTCAGAACATGAGGACTCACCACAACAAAGGATGTAGAACAGCGTGCCCAAAGAATCACTGTCAAACCTGGAACTGAGCACCTAAACCTACATTCCGAGAAAATGCAGCCACATCCGAAGATGTGGGTCAGTACTATGGAAAGGAACCGAGTATATGGGGGTGTATGCAGTTGTATAAACATCATCATCATAAATATTTATAAGAAATATACAGGATTTATGAAAGACTCACATAGGCCGACGAAAATCATCATAATCATGAGAGGATGAAATAAGTACAATAACACATGTGAGTCATCATATAATTTGTCAATCACTTTCAGTTCATTAAGAATATCAATTCTCATAATGTAAATATCATTTAAATCTTTCAAAAGAATAACTTTCACAATTCCACTTTCAAATCACTTCACCATTCACCATAGACACAAGAAAACACACACACACTGGGAGATCCTATAACCGACATAAACCATGTGAGCTACATGGAGTCCAACGTACAACCCACGTTGGGGAGAGCCCTCCTATCCTTTCCATCGGAGTACGACTATCGATGTCAAATCCACACAAACTAGTGATCACTATATAAATCAGCCTCAAGCTCACTCCTACGGGGGCACATAGTTCTAAGGAAGTAAGGTCGCTTTATACCTCCCACTCGGTGCTAAAGATTTCTCCCGGACTTAACTCAGATCATTTCAAAGACAATCCACAACAAAATAATTTTAGTAATATATAAATATACATCGGGAGCCATCATACTTCCCATCTATCAAAATCAACCACATTGTGGATTTCTTTCACACTCGAGTTCAAAACAACTCCATTAAGATCAAAAGGTCAAATCATTCAAACTATCTCAAATATTCAACATCAATGTGCTTATAACACACACTTTCTCAAAAAAAAAAACACAATTTCTAATGGGGATTCATGACCCAAAAATCAAAATCATGATAAATATAGTTCAAGAATCATGCTTTATATCTCCACACATGTAAATTCATCTTTAAAAATCATAAACATCATGATTTCATAATAATCATCATAAGATATGGGTTCATGCTTCAAATTCATAAAAGTAAAATAAAAATCATGCCTTTGTAAAGAAAATTACTTTTGGGCACAAGAACGAAAGAGAGTTCTTGTTGAAAACCCCCACATACCTTGAATGATGAACTTTAGATCGATACTCATTTTTGAGATGTTAATCGTGCCTTTGAATGATGGTTCTTGGAGTTCTTGAGCTAGGAACTTGGAATCTTGAATAAATTTGCAGAATTAATGGTGAACTTTGGAGATTCTTGAAGTTGGATGTAGCAGCTTAGGGTTTTCATTTTGACGGAATTTGATGAAATATAACATATAATGATTCTAATAGGCTTTAATAGGGTTTGGATAGATTTTGGGGGAGGGAGAATGACCAAAACGCCCCTAAAAAGCAAATAATTTTCGAATCTGTCCTTTGGTGGACTGTTTTGATAGTCTGAAGTAGATCAACCATAACGTTTTACTCCGATATCCAAATTGGATAAAACCAATTTCATTAGAAAGAGGACTCTCATATATTTCTATTGATATATAATATCTCACCCAGATCATTATGCATGAGGAGTTATGATCATTTGAAGTTGATCCAAAAATTTTCTTTTGATAGGATAAAGTAGATCGACCATAAGTTCTTGCTCCGATAGAAAAATTGGATGAAACCAATTTCATTGGAAAGAGGACTCGTAGAGATTTCTGTTGATATATAGTAGATCACCCAAATCATTATTTACCAGGAGTTATGATCATTTAAAGTTGGAGCAAAAATACGCCAGGCCTTAGTCCATTTTCCTGCACATTTTACTGTTCACTACTATTCACGATTCGATTGAAATATTCATAACTCGTCGCTCGGGTGTCCGTTTTGGATGATCCACATATCGTTGGAAATCTTATTCAATACTATAAGCAATGGTGGGTCATAATATAAGACATTCCTCACGGAAAATTTATAATTCAATCTAGAAGATAGAACCCAACACGTTTACGCACAAAATTTCAACAAAAAATTTCCTGGGGTATTACATCATCTCCCCTTTGGAAACATTCATCCTCGAATGATGCTAGACATGCCAAGATTAGATAGGGAATAAAGCATACAGCTGACCCATTCGTTAGACTCATCACCACATCATTTCGTACTCCGAATGCAACATAGAATGCATAAATTCAAGAAACTACAGCTGAACACACAATAAATGACAGCTGAACTGCTGCAAATTTTATCAAAAGTGCATGATTTAGGAAAGAACAGTACTTTCGGCTTGATCGGAGTTCGCGGAAAATAGGTGCGGGTACTTGGATCGCATATCTGCCTCAGCTTCCCAAGTTGCACCCTCAACAGATTGGTTTCGCCACAACACCTTGACCAAGGGAACTTCTTTGTTGCTTAGTGTTCGGACACTGAAATCAAGAATCTCAACAGGAATCTCATCGAAAGAAAGATTTTCTTGAATGTCAGCACTCACAGAGGAATCCACTACCACAGCATTGCTAATATGCTTTCTAAGCATGGAGACATGGAATATTGGATGAACAGAGGACAACTTGGAAGGCAACTCGACCTCATAAGCTACCTTACCAACACGGCTAAGAATTTTGTAAGGACCAACATAACGGGGACTAAGCTTCCCCTTTTTTCCGAATCTCTTCACCCCCCTCATGGGTGAAATTTTTAGATACACTAGGTCACCAACTTTAAACTCAAGGTCTCTCCTTCTAACATTCGCATATGACTTCTCACGACTCTGTGCAGTTTTCAACCTTTCCCTAATCAACTTAACTTTTTCCATAGCCTCAAATACCAAATCAGGACCACTCGCAGCCGCTTCACCCACCTCGAACCAACCTATGGGTGATCTACACTTCCTCCCATATAAGGCTTCAACCGGAGCCATGCCAATACTAGAGTGGAAACTGTTATTGTAAGCAAAGTCTATCAATGGTAAGTGATCATCCCAACTTCCCTTAAAGCCAAGTGTACAAGCTCTCAACATATCCTCTAAGGTCTTGATGGTCCGCGCAGCCTGACCATAGGTTTGCAGATGAAAAGCAGAAATCAAAAGAACTTGGGTACCAAGACCCTTCTAAAAATCTTTCCAAAATTACGAAGTGAACTGAGTACCCCTATCTGAAATGATAGACAAGGGAACTCCATGCAGTCTGACTAGCTCTCGAATATACAATCTAGCGCAATCCTCAGTATTATATAAAGTATGAACAGGCAAGAAATGAGCAGACTTAGTCAATCTATCAACCACAACCCAAATGGAATCATGATGGCATGGGGAAGGAGGTAAACCAATCATGAAGTCCATATTTATCTCTTCCCACTTCCAGGTGGAAATTCTAAACTCTTGCATCATAACACCAAGTCTTTGGTGTTCAACCTTAACCTCTTGGCATGTTGCACACTTAGCTACAAACGCTGCTATATCTTTCTTCATGCCACTCCGCCAATAGATTTCCTGCAAGTCTCGGTACATCTTGGTGGCACCAGGATGAATAAAATATCGTGCCCCATGCGCTTCAGCCATAATCCCCTATCTCAAATCATCAACATTCGGGACACACAATCTACCCTACAATCTCAACACACCATCTCCCCCTTGGGAGAAAACCTCTACTTTTTTTGGTCCTTGACTGACTCCTTCAGTCTGACCAAACTAGCATCTAAGTATTGTTTTTCCTTCACTTCCGAAACCAAGGAGGATTCGGAACTACTCTTAACCCCTATACTACCTTCAGCAGAGTCAAACAACCTAACCCCAAATCTAGCCAAACGATGTACATCACGGGCCAACTCTTTATTACCTTCTACCACATGTGAAACACTACCCATGGACACTCTACTTAGGACATCTGCCACAACATTGGCCTTACCCGGATGGTACAACACACTCATATCATAGTCCTTTAACAATTCTAACCATCCTCTCTACCTAGAATTCAATTATCTCTGGGTAAACACATACTACAGACTCTTATGATCAGTGAAAACATCAACATGGACACCATACAAATAGTGTCTCCAGATTTTCAAAGAAAACACAACAGTAGCCAACTCAAGGTCATGGGTGGGGTAATTTTTCTCATGGGGTTTCAACTGTCTAGAAGCATAAGCTATCACCTTACCCTTCTGCATCAATACGCAACCCAACCCAACTCTCGAAGCATCACAATACACTACAAAACCATCAACACCATCAGGCAAAGTCAAAACAGGGGCTGAAGTGAGTCGAGTCTTCAACTCCTGAAAACTCTTCTCACAAGATTCGGACCACAAGAACTTCAATTTCTTTTGGGTCAACCGAGTCATAGGAGATGCTATAGAGGAGAAACCTTCAACAAAACGGCGGTAATAGCCAGCTAAACCCAAGAAACTTTGGATATCAGTCAGAGAAATAGGTCTAGGCCAATTTCTAACAGCTTCGGTCTTTTGGGGATCAACTCTAATACCATCGAAAGAAATGATATGACCCAGAAAAGCAACTGACCTTAGCCAAAACTCACACTTACTGAACTTGGCAAACAACTTGTGATCTCTAAGGGTTTGCAAGACAGTTCAAAGATGATCAGAATGTTCATCCTCACTACAGGAGTACACCAGTATATCATCGATGAACACTATGAAAAACATATCCAGATATGGTCTGAACACTCAATTCATGAGCTCCATGAAAGCTGCTGGGGCATTAGTTAACCCGAAAGACATAACAAGAAACTCAAAATGGCCATAACGAGTTCGGAAAGTGGTTTTTGGGATGTCACACACCCTAACTTTTAGTTGATGATAGCCGGAATGAAGGTCTATCTTTGAGAAATAACTTGCACCTTGTAATTGGTCAAATAAATAATCTATTCTTGGAAGGGGGTACTTATTTTTTACGGTGACTTTATTCAGTTGGCGGTAATTAATGCACATACGCAAAGAGCCATCTTTCTTTCTCACAAACAACACAGGAGCACCCCAAGGAGAAACACTGGGCCTTATGAAACCCATATCTAGTAGATCTTTGATTTGCTCTTTCAACTCCTTAAGTTCTGTAGGGGCCATATGGTAAGGAAGAATAAAAATGGGTTGAGTATCGGAAGAAGATCAATCCTGAACTCTATCTCTCTATCTGGAGGTATACCTGGGAGATCATCCGAAAAGACATTAGAAAACTCATTGACAACTTTAACAGACTAGAGAGTTAAAGTCTCAGACTTAGTGTCTTTGACTCTAACTAAATGGTAAATACACCTCTTGGAAATAACCTTTCTAGCTTTGAGATAAGAGGTAAAATAACTCTTGGGTGACACAGAATTCCCATACCACTCAAACACGGATGCACCCGAAAACTAAAACTTGACTATTCGGGTCCGACAAACAGTAGAGGCATAAGAAGAATACAACCAGTCCATACCCAGAATCACATCAAAATCTACCATGTCTAACTCAATCAGATCAGCCAACAAGACTCTATAAAGAACGGTAACAGGACACTTTTTATACACTTTCTGGGCAACAATCGAATCACCCACTGGGGTAGAAACTAGGATAGGCTCAGGAATAATCTCAGGACTCATTTCAAAATTCACAGCAATCAAAGGTGTAACATATGAGAAACTGGATCCAGGATCCAACAAAGCATACACATCAAACTGAAATATACGAAGCATACCAGTAACAACATCGGGAGAGTCCTCCTGTTCCTGGCGGGATGGTAAAGCATATAATTTATTCTGGCGCTGCCCTCCAGCATTGCTAGAAGAGGCGTCCTGAGCTGGGGCTGGGCGAGTCGTTGGAACTGGAGCACTAACAGTCTTAGTCTGGGTCTGAGGGCGATAGTCACGATGCCCTTGTCCATCCTGTGGAGAATCTCTAACTCTGTGACCCGTTTCACCACATCGGAAACAACCCTTCTTCTCACCCCAACACTCACCCGAATGAGCCCTACCACACTTAGGACACAGGGGATGATTTGGCTTACTGCCAGCACTGTACTGGGACCTGGATGCATATGACCTGCTACCTTGCTCCTGCCTATCTCTAGGCACGGGAGCACTAGCAGATGACGATGCTAGCATAGACGAATGATCCTGATACTGAGGGCGACTCCCTCCCTGTGATCTAGTCTAACCCTGTCCGTGTTGCTCGGACCTAGCTCTCTTATTCCCTCTCATTCTATCTCTATCCTTAATCTTGTCTGCCTCAATCTGTTGGGCATGAGTCATCAGCCTAGAAAGATTTATCTCACTATTCAGCATAGCAGACCTACACTCCTTAACCATATAACTAGACACTCCAGTCACAAACTTACTCATACTAGCCCGATTATCAGCCACTAAGTCAGGAGCATACTTGGCCAACTGATTAAACTTTAGACAGTACTCCCTGACAGTCATAGAGCCCCGTCGCAGGTTCATAAACTCTTCCACCTTCACCTCCCTCATCTCCAAAGGAAAAAACTTATCCAGGAATGCATCCTGGAACTCTTGCAAAGTTGTAGGGATAGCTCCCTCACCTCTACCTTTCCTCAAAGAAACAACCCAGTCATAAGCAAGGTCTTTCAACCTATATGCAGCCAACTCCACACTATGTTCCTTAGATATATGCATCACCTGAGTAATCTTCTGTGCCTCCTCTAAAAACAATTGTGGATCCTTATCAGACTTGGACCCATAGAATTTTGGCGGATTCATCCGGATGAAGTCACAAATCCTGGCAGCATCTGAATCACCTCTCTGCTGCTGTGGAGCCAGGGTCGGGTTGGCCTGAACATTTCTAGTAACATCTTAGGCCAGCGCCTGAAAGACTGCCCAGAATTCAGCATGAGACACGTTTTCATTCAATGGATCAGCGTGTTGAGGTTGCTGACCATCATTATTTATTCTCGCTCGACGTGGAGGTATATTTCTAAAAAAGAAAAGCACGAATCAATAGCAGAGAGAGACACTTTAAGCACAATAGACTTCTGAAAGAAAGAATCACACATTTTTATAAAACATCTTGTAGCCTCTTGCTCATAGATGTGGCGCGCTACATACCGATGATCAAGACTCTACTTAACGCGGCTTGTCAGACTCCCTAGGATACCTTAAGACCTTAGGCTCTAATACCAAGTTTGTAACACCCCAAAAAATAGGTCCTGGAGCGTCACATGGTGCTTGAGGCTACGAGTAGCCCCCAGCTAACCTTTTGAGCCATTTTCATTCGTTCAACACAAATCAATGGGGTTTCCATAAATAACCCTCAAATATCAACAGAGTAATCATCATCCAAGAATAAAAGAATTTTAGAAAGATAACAAAATATGACTTATTATTCAACTCCCAACATCAATACTAGTCTGACAAACCTCTAAGAAAATCAATAAAACCAGCAAGCCATTGAGACATGCCCCAACTAACTAATACTCAGTTATCAAATGTAAACAATTTTGTGAAACCAACATCATACATCACATCCTATGAACATGAGGACTCACCACAATAGAGGATGTAGAACAGCGTGCCTGAAGAATCACTGTCGAACTTGGAACTGAGCACCTGAACCTACATTCTGAGAAAATAGAGCCCACATCCAAAGATGTGGGTCAGTAATATGGAAAGGAACCGAGTATATGGGGGTGTATGCAGTTGTATAAACATCATCATCATAAATATTTATAAGAAATATGTAGGATGTATGAAAGACTCACATAGCCCAAAGAAAATCATCATAATCATGAGAGGATGAAATAAGCACAATAACACATGTGAGTCATCATATAATTTGTCAATCACTTTTAGTTCATCAAGAATATCAATTCTCATAATGTAAATATCATTTAAATCTTTCGAAATAATAACTTTCACAATTCCACTTTCAAATCACTTCACCATTCACCATAGACACAAGGAAATACACACACACTGGGAGATCCTATAACCGACATAAAACATGTGCACTACATGGAGTCCAACGTACAACCCATGTTGGGGAGAGCCGTCCTATCCTTTCCATTGGAGTACGACTATCGATATTAAATCCACATAAACTAGTGATCACTATATAAATTAGCCTCAAGCTCACTCCTATGGGGGCACGTAGTTCTAGGGAAGTAAGGTCGCTTTATACCTCCCACTCGGTGCTAAAGATTTCTCCCGGACTTAACTCAGATCATTTCAAAGACAATCCACAACAAAATAATTTCAGTAATATATAAATATACATCGGGAGCCATCATGCTTCCCATCTATCAAAATCAACCACGTTGTGGATTTCTTTCACACTCGAGTTCAAAACAACTCCATTAAGATCAAAAGGTCAAATCATTCAAAATATCTCAAATATTCAACATCAATGTGCTTATAACACACACTTTCTCAAAAAAAAAAAACACAATTTCTAATGGGGATTCACAACCCAAATATTAAAATTATGATAATATCGTTCAAGATTCATTCTTTATATCTCCACATATGTAAATTCTAAAATCATAAACATCAATATTTCATAATAATCACCATAAGATATGGGTTCATGCTTCAAATTCGTAAAAGTCAAATAAAAATCATAACTTTGTAAAGAAAATTACATTTGGGCAAAAGAATGAAAGAGAGTTCTTGTTGAAAAACCCCACATACCTTGAACGATGAACTTTAGATCGATACTCATTTTTGAGATGTTAATCATGCCTTTGAATGATGGTTCTTGAAGTTCTTAAACTAGGAACTTGGAATCTTGAATAAATTTGCAGAATTAATGGTGAACTTTGGAGGTTCTTGAAGTTGGATGTAGCAGCTTAGGGTTTTCATTTTGACGGAATTTGATGAAATATAATATATAATACTTCTAATATGCTTTAATATAAGGTTTGGATGGATTTTGGGTGTGGGGGAATGACCAAAACGCCCCTAAAAATTAAATAATTCTCGAATCTGTCCTTTGGTGGACTGTTTTGTTAGTCTGAAGTAGATCAACCATAACGTTCTACTCCGATATTCAAATTGGATGAAACTAATTTCATTAGAAACATGACTCTCATATCTTTCCGTTGATATATAGTATCTCACCCAGATCATTGTGTACGAGGATTTATGATCATTTGAAGTTGATCCAAAAATTTGCGTTTGATAAGCTGAAGTAGATCGACCATAACTTTATGCTCCGATCGAAAAATTGGATGAAACCAATTTCATTGGAAAGATGAGTTGCAGAGATTTCCGTTGATATATAGTAGATCACTCAGATCATTATGTACAAGGAGTTATGATCATTTAAAGTTGGAGCAAAAATACGCCAGGCCTCAGTACTTTTTCCTGCGCGTTTTACTAATCACGATTCGATCGGAATGTTCATAACTCGGCGCTCAGGTGTCCATTTTGGATGATCCACCTATAGTTAGAAATCTTATTCGATACTCTGGGCAATGGTGGGTCATAATCTAAGACATTCCACACGAAAAATTTATAATTCATTCTAAAAGATAGAACCCAACACGTTTACGCACAAAATTTCAACGAAAAATTTCTCGGGGTATTACACCAGCATATAATAATATACCCAGATCGGCAAATCACGGTTTTAGGCAATGAGTTGTCTGAACTCACGCCTTCTTTGAAAAACCACCTAACATCTCTTTATGCCCAATTTTAGCCTGTTCTGAATATGAGTCATTCTGAAGTTTAAATCATGTAAATTTGATAAAGTCTGATTTCTATATTAGTCTGAGTCTGTTATGGCATTGTCTGATTTGGTATCGTCATACCAAGACTTGCAAGTCATAATTCTGAGCCATAATCATTAAGCATGATCTTTCATAAAAACATAGTTCAGACCACCCAAACATGCAATTTAACAAAGAGAATTCATGTTCGGAAAACATAAGTCAAAACTATGCAAAATTTCCATACTTTCAATAAACAAGTGGTGGTCAGGTAATCTTTAGCAAACCATGCAACTCTTCTCATTATAGGATTATGTTCAACATTCATCAACATAAACAACCCTCTCTCTTTTGAAATCAAAATCATAATCCAAATATAATATTATTCAAGATATTTCATAACATGCTTTTCAAGATGCATTCAAACGATTTCATAGTATATCATTAATAAATGAAAATCATCACAAGAGAGGGATTTTTCATGAATCATGCTCTCAATTCAATCATCAACCTTAAAACACATGCTTACATATATATATATATATATAATATATATATATATATATATATATATTTTCAAATCAATTTGTGGGAAGTCCTAAAGACCAAAACAATATCATCAACGCTTCTAAAACATGAATATATTCATAAATCCGAAAATCATGATTTCTATGCCCATGAGATTTTAGGAAAACTCCGTGTACCTTAAATTATAAGATTTTGAATGAACTCTAGATTTTGAGATACTATACATACGATTGATGGGTGCCTCTTGTATCCCTCGCAATGGGAATTCCGAATCTTGAAGAATCAAGGAAAATCCACGGTTAAATCTTGAGATATTAGGGTTTTAGTTTGAAACCCTAGGGTGAGTTCTTGATGAATTTGAGAGAAAAGAATCATATTTTTGTGTTTTGGGAGTTTAATCCCGTGTTATAGCTGGATAAGGGATGGAAGATACCTATTTTGCACTTAAAAACACGAAAACAGAACCTGACATTTTGGTGCGTGCGATAGGGTGTGCATCACACGCTTATCACATGATGCTACTGTCTCAGTCACTAAAATGGCCATAACTTTTTGCTTGGGTATCTTATTTAGACGAAATTGGTATCGTTCGAAAGATAATTCAAAGATATTTCATTTGATATATAGTAGGCCCTCTGATTCATTACATACAAAGGGTTATGGTCGATTGAATTTGATCCAAGTTTCGACGCTCACTCAAACACGAACGATAGGAAAGCTTTCAACTCGTCCTTGAGTTAGGGGACCTCTATGATCTCAATTCATTATTAAATAGGTTCACACACTACATAATTGATTAACATGCCAAATTTGCATAGGATTTATGACTTTTGGATCATCTATGCATAGAAATGACAGTTTTCGTTCTAGCCTGAAATGCGGGGTGTTACATTATCTCCCCCTTGGGATCATTCGTCCCCGAATGATGGGTAGGAATGTTGAAGTCTTAAAGGTATGGAATAATGTGGACATGATATGTATTCTAAGAAGGGATATAGCTGAGCTAAAACTTTTAAACTTCTATCATGAAATTGAATTCTGAGCTGACTTGACTTTACTTGGTTTAAGGAGCTGATTAATGCTGAGAGTTTAGGATTCCCTTGAAGTGTTCATGACCCAATCATATATATTTAATTGAGAAGTGATAACTGAGGCTAGTACGAATCATGAGGTAATAAGACCTAGACTGTACTAGGGTATTACACTGTATAAGCTAAAATACTTGGAAAAATTTGAGATTGTGCGCTGAACTCTTGTGAACTGAGTCATGACTAAATAGATGAATCTGAAACATGATGCTTGGAATGAACTGAATTTGAAATTTACATAGATGGAATAGATTATCTCTTGGGGTGGTCATATGCATGAGACTTTGGATAGTAGGACTGGGTTAAGAGGTGTAAAACCACAGTAACTTGTCTGCCTGTCTGTAAACTGAATCGCTGGCTATCCAAGCCGAATTATACTTGGAACTTATACCTAACTAGAGTATCTCTTCAACACTCTTTCTAAAAAAATTTATAGTAGCATTCGGGAGAAAAGAATCTTGGGCATGAGTTACACATGACATCCAACTAAGGAATCACAACAATACTCTACTCTATAGCATGGAATATAGACATATAACTCATAAACTAGGATAGAATTACTGGGCCTTAGGCAATGCAACTCCTTACTTTCAAGCTTAGCACACTTCTCGAATACTCCCTTAACTATATTATTCCCTTTAAATACCATACACATTTGATTCAACTTAGAATTCTTATACGGGCATTGATAACTCTTTCTACTAACGTCTAAAGTAGCTTAAACCCTTTCACTGTGGTCAAGCCTAATTCTAAATCACAAAATACAACATGCCACACCACGATACTATTCTAAACCATATGATTCAATCTTCTATACCATTTTTAGAGATCGCACCCTAAACATAACGTGCCTTACCACTTCAATGATGACTAAATTTGAACTCTTACTATGGATTTACTAGCACATATTGCGTTCCTCCACTTAAATCCCCAACATGTCATTCAAGACTATCTTTATAACCACATATGAACTTCAAGGCAAATACCCATAAAGACATACTTCACATATATTGTCTAAACCCCTATCAATACAACTCACACGCTGTACCCCAAGAACATACACACAAAAATTTCTACTAACCATCACATGTATCAAAGACTTGGCCCCAATCTTACTTTATACTTATGGCCTTATCTAAAACAAGTATGCTATGATCTTTCATCAACAAGAAACATTTACTCATCACCACTATCATCACATAAGAAGGAGTCACTAAAAGGTTAGAACATAATATCTTAAAGCGTGGAAGGATATTATACGAGACTTGACACTTAACTGAGGCCTGAGGAATATCGAATCAACATCAGGGATTCATCAAAGTGATCTGAATTGAGAGTATACCTGTCTATAAGCTGAATCTTGCCAATCATTTGACGTGTAGCATGAGTTATGGGAATTGAGCAACTATAAAGCGTGAGTACATGAGTCATGAGATGCATGACCTCAATTTGGAGTTCATAACTTATGGAATGTGATCCTACTGAATGAACTGGAATTCCTCATTTAGGAACTGGAAGAGCACGTGATTCTCTATCATATACATGAACATAAACTATGATCAGGGAACTAAAACGTGAGGCATGAGTAGGTATTGGGATAACTAAAAAATACTAAGATAAGAATGGGTTGAGTCTTACCCTCACTTTCTGACGTTCTATATCATACTGCATCACTACTAGAATCTGAGAGCCTTACTTGGTTATTTGTTCTATCATCTCCCCCTTAGCCTCACGCCATCATCTTAAGTTTGAGAGATCCCTTACTAGATTCTAGCTGAACTACACTTACTGCACTTTAGGGTCTGGAAAACGACAATACATGCATATCATAGAACTTAACCTGATTGACTACACCTGAAAGTGGAAAACCCACTATTAATACTACCTTCTGAGATACACTCTATCTTTCTATAGCCACCAATAGTTATCATAAATACTTGAACACTTACTAACTTCAAATCTTCATGAGTATTCCCATAGTCGAAGTGCACCCCCTATAGCGCTTCAACTCTTATTTTTGTCGGTTCAACCTTCAAAAATTCAAACTTAGATTATAACACTTAACATAGATATCACCAAGCCTTTGATGAATCATACTACTAGTATTTCTCCACCTAGAAACTCAATGGTACAACTATGTCTACTAGCTACACACAACATGTAATAGTCTTAGAAAATGCCGCAACTCGATATCACCTTGGGCATACTTCTACCTCATACA
Organism: Capsicum annuum; assembly: GCF_002878395.1. Lineage (NCBI taxonomy): Eukaryota > Viridiplantae > Streptophyta > Magnoliopsida > Solanales > Solanaceae > Capsicum > Capsicum annuum. The sequence continues at coordinate 37,184,759 of NC_061118.1, read as the reverse complement.
TACAATATCTTACTTTGTTATCAAATAAACTTAATCTATTGCATACACCATTCAATCCTATTAGATCATTTCTATATAACTAGTATCATTAACCAAGAAATCATCACATCCACCTTTATGGACATCAACTGTTCAAACTTAATGTCTAGTGGTAAGCATGTTTTATAACCCAACCTGACATACAATTCTCACAAAACATTCATCATTAATCTTAAGCCACTATTCTTACATCCACATCCTACATTAAATTCAAGCCAATAGTCTAACATCAATCATCTACCACTAATGAAGAAGGTAACATTATATACTAGTCCATCAAATTGGGACATTCTATCCAAATACCTCAAAAATCTACTACATACCTTCTCACAAGTAGTACTAGTTTACAACTACCAACGAAAAGAAGGTCAAGGGGGTAAAGTCATGTAATAGACATGGTCAACCTTAATCTTATATTATAACCCCATACAATCTTATCTACTTAGATGGCTTTCTCACATCACACTTACTTACCCAATCGTACATTTAGACTACCTTCAAATTCCACAAACAACCATGAGTCTATAATTATAACTTATTGGCTCACCTAGCCATTTTCTTACTTCAAGCAGACAACAATTCACCTTAACTAATAACTCCTTCTCCACCTTCTACTAAACTAACACACAAGGATGTATCACTTCATTACCAACTCAATCTCATGGGAAAAGATTCGACTATACATATATTCAACCAACACAAGAACAACAAGTTGAATAACAAGTTGCTAGTGAATCAAAATAGGCCTCACACGGCTTCACTAGACTTTGATTTTTGTGTTTTGAATAAGAAAATGAAATGAATAACAGAGCAACTATGCTAGTGAATCGAAAGAGCCCCACACGGCTTCACTAGACTTTTAGTTTCAACAACACGATGATAACAAAATTACAAGAGATAGAAACTTGACACACAATAATCAATGATCTAAGAATACACATCTTACTCTGTATAAATAAAAATCTAAGTCAAACACTTCCCCCACCGACTACCATACAATCCACTCATGCTACTAGCTACCACATTAGTCTATCACTATAAAGGGGTAAATCATCCTCGAACATCGGTTATTCAACTAAAATATTTATTTACACAAAAGTCGCCCTTACTCTGACTCCTAACTTTGTGACTTCATAACATCAGCTTCTTGGTCTAATCTCACTACCAATAGGTCATGACACCGACACTTTAACTTATACTACTACTTGGGTGGAAATACAGTTTCGGCAATTCTTCTACACATCATTCCCCTTTTAGGCATGACATCTGTAACATAATTTTTTTAAAAGGACTGAATACCCTTAATACCGCAGGCTGAAAAACACGATTTCATCAGAACCAACATTCATACTAGAATCAATACACTCTGAAGCACTAACGGACTCTTCTCAAGTCCTTTCATAATTTTAAAATCTTATATGGCTCAATCAGAAGGGACCATACCATTTAAACTCTAAACTTCTATACTTGATTCACCTCAACAATGAGACATATCTGAGCACATCAAAGTAAGGAAAGAATTGGGATAACTTTACTTTCGTATGGGCAATAACACAGAATGAATTAGAGTATGAAAGAGGAACATTCTAACTCCATAGCATGAACTAGAACATGAAGAAAGGAAAATATTCCTAAACGCCTTGTAGCCTCCTGCTTATAAGTGTGACACACTACACACCCATAAATAAGACTCTACCCAATGCGATTTTGCAGACACCCTAGGACCATGAACCATGCTCTAATACAAAGTTTTCCATGACCCGAACTGAGGCCCTGGCCGTGACGGGTATCCCAAACCATGAAAGTCTGAGATCCCTTCTAACTTGTAATCACATACACTATTCATGTACAATAAGGAGATGTAGAAATATATGTAACAATGGAATCATTTTCATAAGTCTGACATAAATTTTAAATGAAAGTCAAAATCCAAAACCATCTAACAACATCTGATAACCGTCTGTGAAATCTCTACTACATGATCAAATATCAACTGTCTAAAAACTGGGACAAAGCCACCAATAGACTAAAATCATAACTACGAATAATCTCAAAAAAATAGATAGGCCTTCTGAAGTATAGAAGGCTCACCAACTGGACTCTGTACTTCTATCTATCTGAATCTACTGTTTATCAGGCCCCCTAGACTGTGCATTAGAACCTGGAAGGGAAGGGGTCAATACAATGTACTGGTAAGCGAAGAAATCCAAAATAATATGTTTATAAGTATAAAGTAGGTGAGAGAAATTTACCAAACCATCATGCATAAATCATTTCAAAACACATGGGTACTTTTTTGAAAATCATAAATCATTCTTATCAAATAGTTTCTGATCTTGGTATTACTTCTGAGTTAGGTGGAACTCTCCTACAAGTCTGATATTCCATGGGCTACATGGAATCCGCTATTGACTCGGCGAGGAAGCCCCCAACCCGAGTGTGTCGTAAGGGTTGGAGTGTCTGAGTCTGATACACCATAGGGCACTAGGTCAGCGTATATAATATACCCAGATCGGCAAATCACGGTTTTGGGCAATGAGTTGTCTGAACTCATGCCTTCTTCGGGAAACCACCTAACATCTTTTTATGTCCAATTTTATCCTGTTCTGAATATGAGTCATTCTGAAGTCTAAATCACGAAAATCTGATAAAATCTAATTTCTGTAATAGTCTGAGTCTATTATGGCATTGTCTAATTTGGTATCGTCATACCAAGACTTGCAAGTCGTAATTCTGATCCATAATGCGTTAAGCATGATCTTTCATAAAAACATAGTTCAGACCACCCAAACATGCACTTTAACAAAGAGAATTCATGTTTCGAAAACATAAGTCAAAACTATGCAAAAGTTCCATACTTTCAATAAACAAGTGGTGGTCATGTAATCTTTAACTAACCATGCAACTCTTCTCATTATAGGATTATGTTCAACATTCATCAACATAAACAACCCTCTCTCTTTTGAAATCAAAAGCATAATCCAAATATAACATTATTCAAGATATTTCATAAAATGCTTTTCAAGATGCATTCAAACGATTTCATAGTATATCATTAGTAAATGAAAATCATCACAAGAGAGGGATTTTTCATGAATCATGCTCTCAATTCAAACATCAACCTTAAAACACATGCTTACATATATATATATATATATATATATATATATATATATATATATATATATATAATTTTAAATCAATTTGGGGGAAGGCCTAAAGACCAAAATAATATCATCAATGCTTCTAAAACATGAATATATTCATAAATCCGAAACCCCTTTCTTAAAATCGTGACTTCTATGCCCATGAGATTTTAGGAAAACCCCGCATACCTTAAATTAGAAGCTTTTGAATGAACTCTAGCTTTTGGGATGCTATACATATGATTGATGGGTGCCTCTTGTAGCCCTCGTAATGGGGATTCCTAATCTTGAACAATCAATAAAAACCCACTGTTAAATCTTGAGATATTTGGCTTTTTAGTTTGAAACCCTAGGGTGAGTTCTTGATGAATTTGAGAGAAAAGAATCATATTTTGGTGTTTTGAGAGTTTAATCCCATGTTATAGCTGGATAAGGGATGGAAGATACCTATTTTACCCTTAAAAACGCAGAAATAGAACCTGAAATTTTGGTGCGTGCGATAGAGCGTGTGTCGGACGCTTATCGCATGATGCTACTGTCTCAGTCACTAAAATGGCCATAACTTTTTGCTCGGGTATCGGATTTAGGCAAAATTGGTATTGTTGGAAAGTTAATTCAAAGAGATTTCATTTTATATATAGTAGGCCCTCTGATTCATTATATACAAAGAGTTATAGTCGATTGATTTTGACCCAAGTTTCGACGCTCACTCAAATTCATGCTTAAATAGGTTCACACACTACATAATTAATTAACATGCCAAATTTACATAGGATTTATGACTTTTGGATCATCTATGCATAGAAATGACGGTTTTCGTTCTAGCCCAAAATGCGGGGTGTTACAATTTCATTGACATGTATGTGTGTATATATACAAGAGAATACAAACTAAATAAGGAAAGAATCAACTAATAAAGAATTGTGATCTTCTCCTAAATAGAAACTAAATCACTATGGATACTGAGATATGAAAAATCTACTGAGATAGGGAAGATCACTCATGAGATATCTTCCAAGATAGGATGTATGCACCAATAACAACCCCTTGCAAAATGTAAGATGAGACTGTGCGCATAGTGGGAACTTTAGTGCACTGGGTTGCCCTTTTTTACTGTTAGACTCTTTTAACTAGTGCTTACTTGACTACTGTTAAATTGAATAGTCTTCACATATAGTATGACACATTGGGATGGTTATAGATTTTTGTCAAAGTTTATACACTAGAGAATGTGCATATGTAACTAACTTCACTAAGTTGACTGGAAAGTGACTAGTTGAGCTTCCTGAACTTGACTGAAAGTGACTACGTGGCCTTCTTGAAATTGTTTAATCCAAAACCACCATAGTAGATTTTTCTTTGGTTAATTTCTACTATATATACCTCATCAAAATTATTGAATAGAGACACACAAAGCAGACATTTCTTGATTTCTTCTCTACCAACTTAATTAGTTTTCTTCATTTTAGTGCAGCAATAGATTGTGTAAAACTTGTACTATTTTTTATGCTATATCCCTTTATCTGTCAACTTGGTTTCTCATCATCCTTGCCTCATTTGTGCCCCAAACATCAAGCTCATGCTCTTCTACAATTCAAGCAAATGTGTACCTTTAATCCTACTGCTTCTGATGATTGTTACATTCCAACAACTCTTGCATGGAATAACAGCACAAATTGTTGTTCATGTAATAGAGTTCATTGTGACGAGATGACGGGACAAGTAATTGAGCTTGATGTCAGTTGCAGCGGACTTCAAGGCAAATTTCATTCCAACAGTAGCCTATTTCAGCTCTCTAATCTCAAAAGGCTGGATTTGTCTTTTAATAATTTTTTCGGGTCGCTCATTTCAGCTAAATTTAGTGAGTTATCTAGCTTGATGCATCTTGATTTGTCGCGTTCAGGTTTTATAGGACTAATCCCAGTAGAAATCTCTCACCTTTCTACATTACAAGTTCTTCGTATATGGAGTGATGATCTGTATGGGCTTACACTTGGGCCTTACAATTTTGAACTGTTACTTAAGAACGTGACCCAATTAAAAGTTCTTGAACTTTTCTCTGTGAACATCTCTTCCTCCATTCCTCTGAATTTCTCATCTTATTTAACAACTCTATGGCTTCGAGACACAGTTACACGGGGTATTGCCCGAAAGAGTTTTCGACCTTTCCAACTTGAAATACCTTTATTTATCATACAATTACCTAACTGGTCAGATTCCATCCAACGTAAGTGGACTCCAAAACCTACAATACCTCGACTTGTCATCAAACTACTTGAATAGGACTACACCTTCCTCGATATTTTCCCTCCCATCACTAACTTGTTTAGACTTGAGGAATAACTCTTTCAGTGGAAAATTTCACGAGTTCAAGTCCAATAATAAAGTGTATTTCGTTTCTGTAAAACAAAATCAGTTGCAAGGTCCTATTCCAAAGTCACTCCTAGACCAGCAGGACCTACAATTTCTTATTCTTTCCCAAAATAATTTCAGCAGACAAATTCCTTCAACCGGCAATCTGAAAACACTGTTCCTGCTAGATTTGGGAAGTAATAATTTGAGCGGAACAATCCCACAATGTTTGGGTGAGATGAGCACAGTTTGGATATTGGATTTAAGCAATAATAGTCTCAGTGGAACAATTAATACAATTTTTAATACTAAAAACCAACTCAAAATCATTAACTTGTACGAGAATAAGCTGAAGGGAAAAGTTCCGCCACCATTGATCAATTGCACACATTCGGAAATCCTTGATTTAGGCAACAATGAGTTGAATGACACATTTCCAAGTTGGTTGGGAGGCCTTCCTTTGTCACGACCCGAACCAGGGCCTAGCCGTGACGAGCATTTCGAACCATTGAGGCCCGAAACACTCCTATCTGTCTGGTAATCATGTACCTAATTCATATGATAAAAAAAAGGGGAAAAATACAATAATTCGGAAACATGGTCCTAAATATGAAAAGAGATAATAACGGGGAGATAAGGTTCCCTCAACATCAATTATCCTCTGAACAACTGTCTGCGAAAATCTCTAACAAATGACTGAAACAATGTCTATCTGAAAACTAGAACAAGGCCCCCAGTAGACCCAAAAACTGAATATAAGATAAAAGGACTGCAGGACATAAGACCTTCCGAAACATAGAAGGCTCACCACTTGTCTTTACAGCTTAGTCTGAAAGTTCTACTGATTCTCTTGATCCCTAGACTGGGCCTCTGACCCTGAGAGGTTGGAGAGGGGAAGGGGTCAGCACAAAGGTACTGGCACGCAGAGATATCAAAACAAAACATAATATTTTTACAATATATAGTTGAGAGCCATTATAAAGCAATTTCGTATCAAATCATTTGAAAGCACATGGGTGTAATGCAATAGTTTTTCTCAACAATAATGAAATGTAAATGAGCTAGGTGGAATACCCTACATAATTTACACCAACTGTCAAACCTCGGTTGCCGCCGAGATTAGAGTACAAGTGAGGGAGAGACACACAAGACCACAAGGCATGGTGTCTCGACCCAAATCAAATATGGTAGTCCACAAGACCACAAAGCATGGCTCCTAACCATAATCCCAATTTGGGATAATATAATATCAGGTACGCAAGACCACAAAGTATGGTACCGATATTCCGTGTCGGCAAACACGTTCTTCCAGCGATGAGTCGCTTGTGTCTCAAACGCCTTCTTTGGGCATCCACCTTTCTCATGTAAAATTAATGCATTCAAATTTCATCCTATTTAATCGTATATCATATTTTGAAGGGCATCGTCATCAATATCACATCCACATATGCATAATCATGTAAAAACCAAGGTGTTTCATCATTTACTAGTGGTGACCAATATTTATTTCAAATTCATGCTCTCTTTTATTGATCACAATATAATAAGGAGTATCGAAACATTATCATGGGAATTTGAAAACAATTTATCATTCATATTTATCAAACTTCCATGGAAAATCTCAAATCACATATGCATGGTTTCAACCATTGAAGTATATAGGCAAACAATTCCCATGACATAAAGAAAACGACTTAGAAATCGTATTGAAAGCAAGATATTCGCATTTGATTGAAAACCCCTAGTTAAAAGCATGCATGTTCATAAAAACTACACCCATCAGATTTTTGGATAACCCCACGTACCCCTATTTCCAAGGATAATAGGTGTTTCTTGAAGCTTGCGGATTGGTGATTCCAAATATGTAATTATCTTTGAAAACCTACGGTCAAATCTTAAACTATTTGGGTTTTTATTTTGAAACCCTAAGGAGAGTTCTTGAGCACTTCTGATGAAAGAATAAGTATTTTGGTGTCCTTGGAACTAAATGTCATGTTTTAGGGCTAAGTAAGGGTGGAAAAGGACCACTTTGTCCTTAACACGGAGTGTTTAATTCACCAAAATTCCTTACATAGGCGCCGCCCATCCCATCGCCTATCTTTACATAGGCGCCGCCTATCCCATCGCCTATCTTCACATAGGCGCCGCCTAGGCTATCGTCTATGTTTACATAGGCACCGCCTAGGCTATCGCTTATGTTCACATAGGCGCCGCCTAGGCTATCGCCTATACTTTCCAGTGGCCATGGACGATTGGTTAGGCGTCGCTTATCACTTTAAAGGGCCATAACTTCTTGCTCGGGTGTTGGATTTTAGCCAAATTGGTATCGCTGGAAGGCTAACTCGAATACCTATCATTTGACACATAGTACGCTTCCTAATTCAACATACACGGAGAGTTATGGTCGATGGAAGCTGACACACTTCTCAACGTCTACTAAAACTTAGTCGATCGAAATAGTTTCAACTCGTCCTTGAGTCGAAGGACCTCTATGGTCTAAATTCAAGCTTGAGCGGATTCACATGCTACACAATAATTTACATGCCGTATTGGCATAGGATTTTATGGCTTCGGGATTAGCAAAGGGACCGATCTGGAACTTCCTCGAGTTTTGACTTCACACATGTTTATCGATCTCTCAAGGAACAGATTTGAAGGTTATCTTCCAACCATTATTGGAGATCTCGTTGGACTCCGTGTACTGAACCTATTTCATAACGGCTTGGAAGGCATTATACCAGAGTCATTGCACCAATTATCCGTACTTGAATCATTGGATCTCTCATCCAACAAAATTGGCAGTGAAATTCCACAACAGCTTGCATCCCTGACATTTCTTGCAGTCTTAAATCTCTCTCATAATCATCTTGTTGGATGCATTCCCAAAGGAAAACAATTTAATATGTTTGAGAGCAGTTCATACCAAGGGAATGATGGGTTACGTGGATTGCCACTATCAAAAGATTGTGGTGGCAATGATGGGGTACCGCAAGCGTCAACTCCAGTTGAGCTAGATGATGAAGAAGAAGAAGGAGATTTGATCAGTTGGTAAGCGGTTCTCATGGGTTTCAGTTGTGATCTGGCTATTGGACTGTCCATAATATACATAATGCTGTCAACTTACTATCCAGTCTGGTTTTCGAGGATAGTTGTAAAATTTGAACACAGAATTGATACGAGAATGAAAAGGCACAAGATAAGATACTAGTGTGTTACTTCCAGGTATTCAACCTAATCTCTACCCTTCATAAGATTACGTTTTATATATCCATGTATTTTGTACCTCCTTTATCCATAAAGCCCTCAACTTTAATTCTTCAGTTTTGAAAATTTGCAGAACGAAATCTATCAAGTTGCTGGGATGCAAAGAGAAATTTTTATTTTTCTAGTTTGTAATTTTTGTTACATATTCAGCCTGATTCTTAGTTTGCTAATTGGAATCGACTGCAAAGTATAAATATATGAAGCTGTCTTATCTTTTTCTTACTTACACAAACTAATACAATAGCAAGCTAAATGTTACCATGAAGACTGTCCTTGATGATATGATTTATTGGCTTAAATATCCTTATGATATTAACTCAATGGATAAAATTGCTCTACAAAGTTTAAGCATATAAAAATTTGAGCATTTAATCCAATATTTTAAGCAATCACCAGAGTAGCTCAGGACTTGTATTACTAAATAGTCGCACCCTAGTTTGCCGAAAACCATACGTGTAATTGCTGCTTCAGTGTTCTTCTTAACCACTCTGATGAAAGGTATGTGTCCATCGAATACAATAGGACTTGTTCCCTAAGCTACGACTGCAGTATACTATGAAAGGAAAGAAAGACAGTGCAATAATGTAAAGAACACACTAAGTTTATGTGGAAACTTTCTTGCTCGAGGAAAGTAAAAACCACGACCTTGACAGGATTTTCAGACTTCACTAATCTTCAAAACCTTGTTGTATGTCGATAATCCTTTTATATGAGACAACAAAACCTAGCCTTCTTCCTATTGGTCGAGGTTCAGCTCCTCTACTGCCGCGCTAGCAACTTTCTGCAGGAAAGTACAACTTCCAGCTGTGATCAAGCAAGTCATCGTCAGAGAACATCCTCATATGAGACTGAGTCCCGTAGATACACAATAAACCATTAATCAGGTCCCTTAAGTAATAGTTTGTGGATCGTCAAAACTTCAAGGGTGTAAGTGCAAACCTTCTTGCTAACCATTGTATCAAGTACCTTTGAAGCATATACCAAATAACTCATCTTCCCATTAAATGCAATCAATGCGCTCATGATGAAGACACTCAACTCCTCATTCTTTACCATGTAAGCATGTATTTGCATCCCTTGGTATAACGCCACACCAACATCCAAAAACGCTTAATAAGAAAAAAAATGCTAACAAAAGTAGCCTCATTTGGCTTCAATAAACCGCACTTCACATCCTCGTGTACCATCATTTTCTCGAAAAACATAACAGCAACCTCAGAGCACCCGTTCTTCATGTACCCATGAATCATACTAGTCCATGAATAAACATCTCTATAAGGAAAGCGAGAAAACATCAAGAACCTCAAACCCCTTCTCCCCATTTTTATTTTCATTTGTTTATAGTATGTAGGCTTAGTTAACTATAGCATATTAGACTAATAAACAGAAATGGACACAATTTTAATCCTCAAACCATTCAATAAATTTCCTAGTTGAAGACGATATACCTTCCATCACTAAACTTTTAGCTAAGGACTATAGCAGCGTGTTTTTACCATTCTACTTCTCCCTTTAATTTCCTACAAGAAGACAAGAACAGCAGTCTCTCACACACCAGTAGAAAAAGATGAATCAGTGGTATTGAATATATGAACAACATGATGCCATGTCTGGGCACCTATGTAAGGCGCTGTATTCATAGTAGATATCCATCCCAACCTTAATGCATTAGCAAAGTAACGTCTTATTTATTGAAACATCACGTGTAATATTAGTCAGTATTTCTGTTTATTTAGGACTAGTCCAGTTTAGTTAGTTTAGGACTCATCTTAGTTTATCTGTAACTCTATTTAATACGCTTTATGCTTCATTAATAAAACATCGTCTTCTATCAGCACTTACTCTACGTTTACATGGTATCAAAGCTCTACTCTCTAACGAGAACGATCCTACTTTTTTTCTTTCTTCCTCACACAAATCAGTAGAAATAGCCAACAATCCTAGAGTTGTTAATGCTGATAACACAACAGGTGCTAACATCATTATTCAATTCAACCCTGCGTCCCAATTACCCATCAAACTCAGTGCTGGCCACAACTTTGCCACCTGGAAAGCTCAATTCTCCATGCTTATGTATGGTTATAATCTATTTGGCCATCTCGATGGGACCACTCCTGCCCCTACTCGCACCCTGACCGTTGGAAACAATGTATCTCCCAATCTTGCTTTTTTAACTTAGTTTCGTCAAGACCGACTCATCCAAAATGCCCTCATGGCATCTGTTGAAACCACCATTGCTCTGAATGTTGCTGCAGCTAACTCATCCAAATCGGCTTGGGACGCTCTACACACTACTTATGCAAACAGATCACAAATGCGTGTCTTCAACCTGCGTGATCAACTTTCTCGTGTCACTAAGGAATCTCGCTCCATCACTGAATATCTTCATACTATTCGGTTCCTTTCGGATGAGTTAGCCACTGTTGGTTCTCCTATGTCAAATCCTAAACTCATTGTCAAAATACTCAGAGGGCTAGGTTCTGAATGTCGTGAAATCTCAGTTGCCATTTATGCACGTGATACGGTTGTAACATATGAAGAATTGTTTGAAAAGCTACTTGACAATGAAATCTTCCTTCATAACGGGGATGTTAAGAAACTTTCCAGTCCCATAATTGTTGCGGTCGCAACTCCCACCAAATCCAATACCAATAACCATAACAATCCTAGGCAGAATAATAATTCTCAACAGTGGCACTAGAATTCACGTCTGAACACTACATCACAGTGGCAGTCCAACTCCAATCCAAAGTGGCAGTCCAACTCTAATCCAAAGACTGTTACTCGATGTCAACTATGCAATAGGATTGGTCACACCACCAATGTTTGTCGTTTGAAGTCTCATAATCACTTTGAGGCCAAAGCCAACTATGCTGCTGGATTTACTGCTGCCACTAACCCTTGGATAGTCGACTCCGTAGCCACCCATCACATCACCACAGAGCCACACAACCTACAACCACACCACGGTAACGAGGATGTCTCCATGGGTGACGGTAACAAAATTCCTATCTCTCACACTGGTTCTACTCAGTTAAATGCATCAAATAATGTTTTTAAGCTATCTCACACTCTTTGTGCCCCATCTATTAAATGCAAACTTCTCTCTGTTTTAAAATTTTGTCAAGACAATTCAAAGTCCATTGAATTTTTTCCCTTTAACTTTGTTGTGAAGGATCTGAAAACACGGAAACCACTGGTGCACGGTCGGACCAACAATGGACTGTATGAGAGGCCTATTTCACATCCCCAAGCTCACATGACCGCCACATCTACTCCTTTCACTACTTGGCATCAACGTTTGGGTCATCCCCACTTTAGAGTTCTTAGGTTTATTTTAAATAAATTCTCGCTACCATTTCATGAGCGAGACAAACCTTTTTATTGTAATTCTTGCTTATCTAATAAAGCTCATCGGCATCCTTTTACTCAATTATCATTGTGTAGCTCTAAACCACTTCAAATAATCTTTAGTGATTTATGGGGGCCTTCACCAGTCTTATCTCTTGACAAGAAATTGTATTATTGTATTTTTGTTGATCAATATACGAAATATACTTGGCTCTATACATTAAAAAATAAAAGTGAGGTCAAAGAGATTTTCCAAAAATTCCATCCTATGATGGAAAAGCATTTTGACACCAAAATTTTATCACTGGTCGTGGAGGAGAATATAAAAGTCTTGACCCTTATCTCTCACTTCACGGAATTGAGCACCTCTCTACTCCACCATATACACCTCAATGAGTTGCACTTGCAGAACAACGACGACATCACCATATTGTCGAAACTGCAAGAACGCTCTTACATGAGATGTCCCTTCCTCCCCAATTTTGGTATTTCGTGTGTCATTACACGGTCTACCTCATTAACCGTTTGCCCACTTCTCAAGTAGATAACCAATCCCCATTCCAACGTCTACTTGGAAAATTGCCTGATTATAGCTCCCTGCAAATTTTCGGTTGTTTATGCTATCTATGGCTTAAACCATACTCCAAAAATAAACTTGAACCAAAATCCACCCCGTGTGTCTACCACGGATTTTCCTTATCTCATCACTATCACCAGTGTTTTGACCCAATTTCCACAAAGGTATATTTATCTCGCGATGTGTAATTTATTGAGAATGTTTTTCCTTTCAAAACCATGTTCTCCAATATTTCCATCAAATCACCTCACCTAAAATGGGACAATATCAAGGTTTTAAATTCTTCTGATCCCACACCCAAACTTACCATAACTATGGAGCTTCCAATTCCATTATAAATAGATGCCCAAACACCTGTAGAGCCTCGCTCAGTATATTCTCCTTCTCCCGCAAAGTTACAGGCCAACTCACTCTCACAATCAAACTCCGACAGTGAACCAACGGTGGATGCATCTTCTCCTTTCCCAGGTAAATTTCTATCACCCTCATCTTCTACAATTCCAAGGCTCCTAGAATCCTCTCACCCTACTACCCAACAGCTCACACCACCAACTCTCCCTACAAATATACCAACGCATATACCCACAAACACAAATTATAGCTCCCATCCGCTCCTTGTTTATCATCGCAGGAACACAATTCCATCTACACCCATGGTTCATCAGCTAGTTCGTCCTATCCCTGAGTTGGAGCTCGCTCCCTCATCTCCTAAATGTCCCTCTCCTCCTACCCGTGTTGTCACTCGCTCCCAAAATAATATCACCAAACCCAAACAAATTTTTGATTACTTGGCTAAATTGAACCCTACCACCACACCTACCACTGTCGAACAAGCACAAAAACATCCCGAGTGGCGTGAAGCGATGAAACAGGAACTTGATGCTTTAATTAAAAACCAGACTTGGGAACTTGTTCCTCCTGACCCAACTAAAAATATTGTTTTCTGCAAATGGCTTTTCAGGATAAAAAGGAAAGCAAATGGGTCTATTGATTGGTATAAAGCACAACTGGTTGCGAAAGGCTTCACTCAAAGGGCGGGCATTGACTTCCACGCAACTTTCAGCCTAGTCGTCAAGCCTACCACGGTCATAATAATTCTTTCTGTGGTACTTCGCCATAACTGGACTCTCACCTGGACGAGGAGGTGTACATGGCACAACCTCTGGGTTTCACTAATGATGACAAACCCACTCACATATATTGGTTATGCAAGGCAATATAATCCGATTAGTTGGTCCTCAAAGAAGCAAAATACAGTCTCTTGCTTCTCCACTGAGTCTGAGTATAGGGCAGTGGATAATGCTCTTTCTGAAACCCTGTGGGTGACCAATCTCCTCATTTATCTGCGCTTTCCAGTACATCAAATGCTTACCATTTATTGTTACAATCTTGGAGCCACATTCCTGAGTAAAAATCTGGTCCTCCATAGCAAAGTGAAACATTCTACAGTGGACTTTCACTTTGTTCGCCACCATGTCAACATCAAAAAGGTTTGAGTTTTTCATGTTCATGTTGCTGATCAAATCACTGACACCCTCACCAAGGAACTGCCTAAGCCTGCTTTTGGGAAGAATGTATTCAAGTTAGGCTTAGTGACTCATCGCCTAACTTGAGGGGGCGTATTGAAACATCACGTGTAATATTAGTCAGTCTTTCTGTTTATTTAGGACTAGCTTAGTTATTTTAGGACTCATCTTAGTTTATATGTAACTCTATTTAATATGCTTTATTCTTCATTAATAAAACATCTTCTTCTATCAGCACTTACTCTGCCTTTACACTATTCCTATGATATAAAGTTATATTCTTCAGAGCTGGCACACTTGAAATGTTGTTGTCAAGGTCTATACACCAAGTAAAACTCTTATCCTAACCAATTAAGTTTGTGTGGTGTGGTGTGTGTAGAGGGTTATTTATCTAAAAAAAATGCACAAAGCATAAGACTTTTCAAGAATTCAAGGTCTACACCAATTATCACTCTTGTAGACTTTTCTTTCTCCTAAGAAACTGACAGTCTGGTAGGGTCCCCACTCCATGTTCTAAACACGTTCTTGGAAAAATGGTTTCATCAAATTCGAGGTGTTCTTTTTCCAGAGAAAAGAAAAGGGAAGGTCCAGAGAAAGTCCCCACCCCAAAAAAGCAGGATGTTAATTTCTGATTATTATTATTTTTTTACATAGTATGATAACTTTTACTATTTAAATAAACATTTGAATTGAGCTTGATATATTCATTGGAACAAAGTCTCATTCTTTTCTTAAAATTTGAATCTGTTAACAAACACAAGGTGAATATGTTTACATGTGTATCGTGAGAAGAAAGGAAGTTAAGAATAAAAGAAAAGTGATTCTTTTTTGTTAATAGAAAGGGAAAGTTGTGTGTGTTTGTTTGTTGGAGGGTTGTTAAGGGAACCAAAACAAAGACATTTTTGTGACATCTTTGTGAAACAGACAAAATGCATTGACTTGATTATGATAGTTTCCTGCATTCATTTGTGTGACACATCAAATGATTTCCATTTTTGCACTATATATACCTCATCAAAATTATTGAATACACACACAAAGCAAACATTTCTTGATTTCATCTCTACCAACTTAATTAGTTTTGATCATTTTAGTGCAGCAATGGACTGTGTAAAACTTGTACTATTTTTTATGCTATATCCCTTTCTCTGTCAACTTGCTTTCTCCTCATCCTTACCTCATTTGTGCCCCAAACATCAAGCCCATGCTCTTCTGCATTTCAAGCACATGTTCTGATATCTGTGGATTTCCTAATACTAAAACTCTTTCATGGAACGAGAGCAAAGATTGTTGCTCATGTGATGGAGTTCATTGTGATAACACGACAAGACAAGTAATTGAGCTCGACCTCTCTTGCAGCGGACTTCAAGGCAAATTTCATACCATCAGTAGACTGTTTCAGCTCTCCAATCTCAAACGGCTTGATTTGTCTTATAATGATTTTTCTGGGTCGCTCATTTCACCTAAATTCGGTGAGTTATCTATCTTGACGCATCTTGATTTGATGTATTTAGGTTTTACACAAAATTGTTACAAGAATGAAAAGGCACAAGATAAGATATTAGTTTTTAACTTGCAGGTATTCAACTTAATCTCTATCCTTCGTAACATTACGTTTCATCCTTAAAGATCTTAACGTTAATCCTTCATTTTTGGAAATTGCAGGATTTAAGTCTAATATGCCGCCGGTGATGCAAATATAACCCTTCATCTTTCATAGATTGTGATCTTTTCCAAAGTGTTTGTTACTCCATGAATAAAGACCGTGATTTTTTTTTTTGTGAAATTGGAGACTCTGCCTGAATTGTTTTCATTTATTTGAAGTTGTTCTTGTACAGATAGTAGCCCAACATCTATCATTGGTTGCTATATAATCTGTTGTAGTAATAATTTCAGCCTAATCACAAGCAATATGGTCTGCATTTTCCATTGTTGAAGCATATGTTGTGGGTTTTTTGGCGTTGGCATTCCAACAGATTTTCAACTTTCTGGTTGGAGTTACCGGTTTGTCTGTCCTCAATAACTAATTCTCGTTGACCACATTTCGTATGGATAATAGAATCAGTACTCTATATAAATTGTACTAAGATCTCCTCATATTGATAAAAAGTTCAGAGAATATTTTTTTTTTTGAAAAAATAAGAAAATACTAAATGATGTTCGCCCGTGGGACCCAACCTACTTCCCACTCGAAAGAACTGCTCATTAGCTAGCTGGACTAGTGGAGTGAACCTATAACCTAAATTTCGCTCCAAAAATGTTGACAGGTATTAGTTAGCAAGCTGTATGGTGAAAGGAGTTAGCTGATAGTCCATAGTTAGTCAGAGATTGATAGCTGGCAGTCACATCCGATAAGTCTAAAGTCAGTTAGTGGAGTATATATATAGTACGTAGTTAGTTAGAGATTGATGAGCATTGGCAGCTAAGCAAAGGCATCAATGTAACAGTGCTCAATCTTCATGGATGAAGTTATCATGGTATCAGCGCTACCGATAGTAGCTGAGCTAACAATCGGTGCCTTGATTCACCGACAAGTTAAAGATGAATTGTGTATCCCATCAACAATTAAGGTCTTGATAAAGAAATGGATCTTGGGTCTAACTCAACCTCAAAAGCTAGCTCATGAGGGGAGGATTTCCCAAGACCATATAAGGTGACCAAGGACCCTTTAACCCACCGATGTGGGACTCCAACACCTCCCCCCCCCCCCCCCCCGCACGCCCAGGGCTGGACGTCTGGAGCATGGACAATATAAGATGGGGGACCCTACATCGCAAACAATGAACTGGGTGGGCTTGGCTCTGATACCATGATAAAGAAATGGACCTGAGTCTAACTCAACTTATTGGTTCTGAAAATTGTCCTTTAGAATTGGATTGGTAGGTCCGAAGCAAGCTCGGTTTTGTTGACGGACGCTTTCCTAAATTGCATGATCAGTGGGAAGAATGCAATGCTTTGGTGTTATCTTGGATTATGAATGTTGTACGACCTGGTTTACTTAGTTCTGTAGTATGTGCCTCTGATGCTCGTAAGGTGTGGCTTGATTTGAGGAAGAGATTTGATACATGTCACACCCCTTTTTCATACTCCAAAAAGATTCGTTTTAAGTTCGAAAGGGTTTTTATCATTAAGTGACAAAAGAAAATGATTTGGTTCGAAAAAGGATTTATTTTGCAATTAAATTCAGAGTCACCACTTGGTATAATCCGGTGTGCCAAGTCACCTTTGAAAAATCCTTTTCAAAACCGTTTGACTCTTTAAAACTGGTTTGCGAACAGAGATTCCAGCTAAGGAATTTTGTTGACCGAGGGGAAGGTGTTAGGAACCCCTCGATCCCGTGGTTCCACCACGGTCGCTTGGTGGAACGCATCGGCTACTTTGACATTATAAAATGTATAAACCACATAAACACGCAAAAAACAAGCAAAAAAACAAATCAAACAAAATTTAAAACCAAAGTAATGTCCAGTCCGAATTATACAGTCCAAAAATAGAAAAATACAAAAATAGAAATCCTATTTAGACTAATCCTAAACTATGCTCCAATACTTTACCCGATGCCTCGGATCTTCATCACGAACGTCCTCCAAGTACAAAATACTTCGGGACATTCCCCGGATAAATCAATACAAATCCCTTGAGGCATTCCCCGGCAAAATGAATATATTTTTAGTGAGAGAAAATCAAACTATTCAACAAAATTTCAAACACTCCACGGAATTTCCAACATTCAAAGCCACAAATTCTAAACTTTGCCTACCCAACCTATTTTTTCCAAACCAATCGACCTATCGTGATACTATCAAGTTCAATTAACGTTCATTTCAAGTCAAACAACAAATGAATCAAACTAACCAAAATTCACCAACTATATCAAGTTTTTAATTCTCAACCTTGAATTAATTCTCCAAATTCCATCAATTCACGATCACCACTTTAAAAATCCACAATCATTGTCAACGAAACCAAAAAAACAAATGATATCACCAAATATTTATATCATGCTTCAACAAACCAAACACGCATATATAATGAAATTAATATGAGAAGGAAATAGAGCTGGACCTCAAATCAAGCTTTTAACCACCATATTTCTTTCAGTAAATCCAACAATACATAGAAGATGAGCAACTATCGAAACCCAAGCCACAAGCTTCGAACCAACGAACTCAATCCGAACCCAACTCGATAATTCAAAACAAAATATAAAAGACCGATGACTAAACTAAAATTTGTGCACTATTTTGACCAAGGGTTTCGTTATTTATCAGAGCTCCAGTGAGCTTCACTGGAGAACACGACAGTGATGGTGTCGGAGAAGGATGGGTCTGGTCTTGGAGTCGATGTGGTGTGGTTTTTGACCAGTTTTTGGAGAGACGGAAGAGCGGGTGGCTTTTTGGTGTTAGTATGCCGATAGAGATGGTGTCTCCGATGAGATTTTGCCGGAATCTGGGTTTGCGGGTCAGAATGGGCGGGGCTTTTTTTTTTTTTTTCAAATCGCCGAAGCTCTAGCGAGCTTGGGTTGCTAGAGATGGTCTCTTTTCACTGCTTCTCTCCCTTGCTTCTCTCTACTCTCTATATATGTCTCTCTCTATACCTATATGTCTATGAATGGAGAAGAAAGAAAAAGACCCCAAAAATGTTTTTGTGTGTATTGTGTATATTAGTTAAAAGGAATCAAAAATGTGAGGGTGGGGGTAAGTGGGGTAGGTAGGATAGGGGTAGAGTATGGATGAGGTATAAAAATTAGTTAGGATAAGGGAATATTTTGGGATTGGGGATTTAATTTGTTAGGATTTGTTGTAGTTATTTCTTCTGGGGAAAGTATAGAATGGGTGAGGGTACATGGTAAGATTAGCTAAAAATGAACAAAATTCAACTTCAGGAGGAAAAAATTAGGTGTCTACAACATGCCCCCTTTAAATGTAAACACGAAGTATTTTCAGACAAAGAAGTAGACAACGAGACCAAATTTTGACCCGACCATCATTCAAGGAAAGAAACAGAAAGAAGGAGGGACACCAAGTCTTGACTTAGGACATCCTACCTACCTAAGTTATGAGGGAATAAAGTGACAAGTATCTCAAAGGATTGGAGGGAGATGGACTATACCAAGTTAGAGAGTCGAGAGAGGTCTCATCGATGTTCTGGTCCGTGGCTCTGTTATTATATCAAAAATGAAAATTACAAGTTAAAAACATAAATTAAATTACAAAATCCTATCTACGCAGTTTTATTGGACTCTTGACTTGAGTTTCATCACCCTATTCTTCAGGCAGGCTCGTGATTTGAAATTTCTTCAACTTGTTACTTGGTTTTCAATTTCATCACCCTGTTATCCAGGCGGGCTCCTAACTTGCTATTTTTGATCTGTTGACTTTCAACTTCTTCACCTTGTTGCTTGACTTTCAATTTCTTTACCTTGCTACTTGACTTTTCATTTATTCGCCCTATGCTTTGGGTAGGCTCCTAAAAT
Organism: Capsicum annuum; assembly: GCF_002878395.1. Taxonomy (NCBI): domain Eukaryota; kingdom Viridiplantae; phylum Streptophyta; class Magnoliopsida; order Solanales; family Solanaceae; genus Capsicum; species Capsicum annuum. The sequence goes on along the minus strand of NC_061118.1, from coordinate 37,165,028 downwards.
CACATCAAAACTTGAAAGAAAATTATCCCAAACAAAATTATTGTAAAGAGAAAATAGTTTACCAAAAAAGTAAAGTTCCAAAATAGATATTAAATTTTTTTTTCCCAGTTTACCATCAGAAGACTTTTGAGAAAGTTAGATCATACCTACTTGCATATTGAAATAATGAATCAAGACTCTAACCAAAAAATGAATATCTTGAGAGTAAAATTGAATGACCAAGACTAGGAAGTGCGTCTCCTAAGAATTAAAGTGAGG
>NC_061118.1:37039428-37161770 GCF_002878395.1 Capsicum annuum | reverse complement strand
TGACCAAGACTAGGAAGTGCGTCTCCTAAGAATTAAAGTGAGGAATTTAGACTAGAAAGTGCGTCTTCTAGAGATAGAAGTTTAAATAAAAAAGTGTATCACCTGACAAATGAAAACTAACAAGGAAGTGCGTCTCTTAAGGATTAAGTGCAATGACTCGACTAGAAAGTGCATTTTCTACAAATCAAGGAGAATGACTTGACTAAAAGGTACGTCTTATAGGAATCAAAGGAAATGACTCGACTAAAAGGTATGCCTTATAGGAATCAAGGGAAATGACTCAACTAAAAGGTACGTCTTATAGGAATCAAGGGGGATGACTCGACTAAAATGTACGTCTTATAGGAATCAAGGGGGATGACTCGACTAAAAGGTACGTATTATAGGAATCAAAGGGGGATGACTCGACTAAAAGGTACGTCTTATAGGAATCCAGGGAAATGACTCGACTAAAAGGTATGCCTTATAGGAATCAAAGGGGATGACTCAACTAAAAGGTCATCTTCTAGGGGTCAAGAGAGATGATTCGAATAAAAGGTAAACCTTATAGGAATCAAGGGGGATGACTCGACTAAAAGTTAAGCCTTATAGGAATCAAGGGGGATAACTCAACTAAAAGGTACGCCTTATAGGAATCAAGGGGGATGACTCGACTAAAAGGTATATATTCTAGGGGTCAAGGGGAATAAATCGACTAAAAGGTACACCTTATAGGAATCAAGGGGGATGACTCGACTAAAAGGTACGTCTTATAGGAATCAAGGGGGATGACTTGACTAAAAGTTACGTCGTATAGGAATCAAAGGGAATGACTCTACTAAAAGGTTCGTCTTATAGGAATCAAAGGAGATAACTCGACTAAAAGGTATGTCTTATAGGAATCAAAGAGAATGACTCGACAAAAAGGTACATCTTATAGGAATCAAAGGGAATGACTCGACTAAAAGGTATGTCTTATAGGAATCAAAGGGGGATGATCGACTAAAAGGTACGTCTTCTAAGAGTCAACGCTCAATTTAAGAAGTGTACCACCTGATAGATGAAGACTGAAATCCATGGACAAGAAAGTGTCTCCGAGGGATATAGGATGATGAATTTTACCATGACTGGATTATCAAATCTGTGCAGCAACATTGCCTCTTGCCTTTGTAGAAGTGAGAAATTATGGCCTTTATTGTTTGGGATTAGAAATCCTTGATTTGAAGGTAACCTGTTCCTGTTTCATACAAAGAAAACTTCTGAGTTTAAAGCATGGTGGATGGTTTGTGGCTTTGGCTTTTGAGGAAATCGCTCTTGCCCCAATCACATTTAACCTTGCTTCCAACCATTAGCATATGTCATTGGCTTTCTGCATCATTAACTCAAACTCAGGTTATTAAGAGTGACAGAAACGAACACAGTATCTCTGCTTTGCCATGCTTCTCAGATAGACCTTTGAACCTTGGTATTTCCATGAGTTCCCCAACTTCTCTATTGACAAAACTTTCTATATACCCTTTTTGCTTCACAGTCATGTCTCTTTCATGTGCTAGCTTTTGTCTTACTTTGTGCAATTAATAAAGCTAGTAGCTAGTTTTGGAATCTTTTCTCACTTGTTTTGACACGAACTTGACTCAAAGACAAGAAAAGAAAACAGAATGACAATTTTTATTTGAATAACTGACTCAAGAAAGATAAAAAAAAATAAAGAGAAGAAAGAAAAGACAACGAATTTCCCCGTTTCAAACAAAGAAATGACAAATTCATTAAAAAAATGATAGTCAACTCTAATGATGATGACATGCATTTTGGATTAAGCAGCTTGATCTTTTCATCCAAACTTTCTACCAATTGTTGTTGAGTTAACGGCCTTAAAATTGAGTTACTTCCTTAGGTCAATTGCATTTACGACCTCATTCGGCTAGTGGCGCCTTGAAGGGTTTTCGCCAATAAGCCTTTCTCATTTTTCTCTCGGCTCACCATTACCTTATGGTGCCCATGAGGTTTTTCACCAATAAGACTCTCTCATTTTTATTTCTCTCAACTTACTATCACCTTATGGTGCTCACGAGGGTTTTCATCAATAAGACTCTCATTTTTATTTCTCTCTTGATTTTTTATGCTGAGGAAGAAAAGTAGTTCCCAAATGCATCATCATATCCCTTGCATGCTTAGCCTTAACATCCTCAAAGATTGATCTGAAGGTCTTTGTTTGGTTGTAACTTGGCTTTTGGATAGGGTTAGAAAGAAAGGATGGCATAAGGCTCAATCGACACTTGAAGTTGGGTGGGACTTACAACTTTTGGAATCGACTCAAATGATGAGGATTAACCTATGCCCTAGTTTCTTTTGACTCGGCAATTCTAAATTTATTTCTTTGGTTGGACCGAGTCTAGCATAAGGCAGCCTACGTATCTTACCCCGAAAAAGGAGAATCAGGTCATGCGTAGTTCTGGTGGCTCGTTCTTTTGCTTGATTTTGATTTCCTTTTCTTTTCTTTTATTGACTCTCTTTTTGGGATTTTTGGACACATTTTTTATCTTTTTTTTATACCTTTTGATCTATTATTTCGCTCGACACCTTTCTCTTAAGCTTTGCTGACTCTATCTTAATTCCAAAAGAGAGGTATGAAAGAAAATAGGACTAAAGCTCAAATAGGGTCAACAAAGGATAACAAGATGTTTGGATAGCAGAATGAAATGCCTTCATCATATCAATCCAATGAGAGATAAAGATCATTTGTGATTTTTTGTACAACACTAATTTTAACTGAGACTGTGCGTTGCTACTTCTTCTGCAAACTACAAACTCCATCTTTGTTGTACATTCCTCATGCTTTCATGGAGCTAATTTTTCTATTCATTTTGATTTAGGATCACACATCCACTATTTGACCTAATTGAGACATGTCTTTCAAATGTTGACCAAGTTATTCTCACGATTCTCAAAATAATTGCCTTAATTTTCAAAGAAGGCCTCAACTTGATCACAAAATGCCCCAGCACTCTATCTATTTTCTAAGAAACTCTCTTTTTCTAACTTTAACCCTTTGATTCAATGCTCATGCTTAAACCGGATTTTAAGATCTGGTTGAAAATTTCACTAGCATGTCATATCACTAGAGTCAACATAAAATATACTATGTAAAGAAAACAAAAAAACAACACATATTTAAAACACAAAGGAAAATGGGACACTTCATTTAGTTAAAATAAAAGAAATAAGGGTTTGAACATAAACGACAAAAGGAAAAAACAAGATAGAACCCGAACTACAACCCTAAAATAATTCGGATAACAGAAAATAAAACAAAACAAACTACCAGACCTCTTCCTAGTAGGGAGACGGGTGACTTCTCAATTACTCATCATGACATCTTAGCCACTGGTTTGCATATCAGCATGACTAGAGTTTCCCTCACTATCAATGTTCTGCACCATAATTGATCCATCTTGAATCATCTTCTCAATTTCTCTTTTCAACTCTCGACAATCTTTAATACTATAACCCTGAGCAATAGAATGATACACATATCATACATTAGGATCAAAATTTTTGGAATGCTGATTAAGAGTGCACCCGAGGAGAGGATGATCATGCCCCATTGTACCAATCTCTGAAATAAACTAGCATAAGACTCTCCAACTGGTGTGAAGTTATCTTTTGACTTCTGCCTTATTTCATCGTTTGGCTTGGATCGAAAATTAGGCTTAGAAGGGTTTTGGTATGTTTGTGGAGTTAGAGGACGACTCTGAGAGGTTGGTATGTTCCACTGTGGGTAACATGGGGGTTGAATATGTGGCAGTGCATTACATACTGGATACGGAGGTAGAAGAGAAGAGTATAATGGATTTTGGAAGTGATTATATAGAGCTTGGGCATGAACTTAGGTTTGAGCCTGAGAGTGATGACAACGTAGTCTCCTTGACCTTTCCTGTTGTCCAACTACAATACCAGATGCATCTTCCTCATTCTTTTTCTCCCCACCACTTCCTGAAACCTTTTGAATTGCTTGAGTAGTCGCTTTCAATGTTGAAAAACTCACAATACGACCAGTCTTAATTCCCTCTTCTATCATCACCCCTATTTTAAGGACCTCAATGAATGGCTTACCTAATGCAAGTAACAAGTTTTGATAATATGTTTCATCCTGCGCTTGAATAAACACCTCCACTATTTTGCTTTTTTTCATTGGTGGTTTTACTCTAGCAGCTTGTTCACGCCGTTTGATCGCATACTTCCTGAAACTCTTAGTATTTTTCTTTTTTATACTAGTTAGGGATTTTTCATCAGGGATCAACTCTACTTTGTATTGAAATTGTTGCACAAATCCATTAGCTAGGTCATCCTAACTAATCCACTTATCAATGTTTTGGTCAAAAAACCATTCCAAAGCTAGGCCTAAAAGACTCTCCCCAAAATAACCCATGAGTAGTTCTTCCTTCCCTCTAACGCCCCTTAATTGGCTACAATAGCGCCTCAAATGTTCCACTAGGTCCTCGTGTCCGTCATACTTCTCAAGGTTGACACCTGGAAACATGCATAAGTCCTTATATGAGACACTTTTGTGACCCCCAAGTCCTTGCAAGTTCTTCATAGCTAGTTCCAAACTTCTCAATTTTCTGGTCATTTCCTCTTGTTCTTCTGTCATAATAGGCTTCTCAGTGTTAAGAGAAAATTCAGGTGGGTGAGTGTAGCCATAAGGACCAGTTGACTTAAATATGGGTTCGGAAGCATAATGTTGATCACCAGAAATATTCAATACATTCTCTCTTGCAGATTGAGGAAGCACGACTGTTGATGACCCTCAGAAACAGGAGCTTCATGTGGGAGTGGAGTTGCAAAAATGGTAGTTAAAGGTGGAGCCGAGTATGTGGCAGTTTTGTATTGAGGAGTGAGGAAATGAACATTGGAAGTATTTGGATATTGTTGCCCCAGAGTCAATCCTGATGCATGTTATATCGTGTCAACAAAAATAGGGAACTGTGCATGTGATACTGGAGGCAAGCTAGAAAGATATTCCAGATTATCAGTGGGAAATGGAGGAGGTGGCAACCCATTAGCCCAAGCTCGATGCATTTCTTTATTTGTTCCCTTAATTTTTGAATCTCTTCATTAGCTCCTAAATTCTCATTTCCCGAACTCTTTGTCTGATCAGTGAAAACTCTATATCCTTGTTGGCCATAACTTTCTCTGTGACTTGGTGCAATATGGAGGACCAGCCAAAATGCCACAAACCAACCACCTTAAACTAACTGAACAAGAGATAACCAATGTGTTAGAGTTCAACACTTTCTCAAAATCTTTTTTTTTATTTGTTTTTTCTTTAGTTTGAAAAAGATCACCGAACCCAAAAGGGTGCCTACGTATCTCACCCCCGAAAGGGGAGAATCAGGTATGCGTAGTTCGTGAAGTTTTTCCAAAATGGTCAATTAAACTCTTTTTCTTTTTCTTTGTTTTTCTTGAAATTTTAAGAACAAAAGAAAAATGACAAATTTTCAAAAGAATAGACAAAAATCTTTTTGAATTTTTCATCTTTAATAACCTATACAAAATGAAACCTATGATTACCAAAGAAACTCTTTTTTGGGTTTTCAATTTTACATTTCATACGAAAATGAAACTTGAACCTATTAAAAGAAAAAAATTTTGTAGTTTTCTTTTATTGATGCATAGACACCTACTCTAAATGAAGAGTGAAGAAAAATATTTTTGAATTTTTGAAATAAGATCCCCGAACACACAATAGGTTGCCTACGTATCTCACTCTCGAGAGAGAAGAATCAGGGGTGTGTAGTTCGTCCAGATTGAACAATTAAGGATTATAGAACAAACAAAACCTTGACTTGAGAGACATGCCTAAAAGATGAAAATAAAATCTTTTTGGATTTTTTTGACACTTCATACAAAAATGACACCAACAACTATGAAAGAAAAATCTTTTTAAAATTTTTGAATTATGAATGCATGGTAAAGGAATAAAAGGAAAAATCTTTTTGATGTTTTTGAGAAAATGAGTGCGAAAGGTAAAAAAAATCTTTTTGAATATTTGGATTGTGAAAAAAAATAAAATCAAAATCCATAAAGAACTCTAAAAACTTACGAAACACTTTTTTTTTCTTTTCGACTCACTTGTTCTTCTATTTTTTCAACAATTCTTGCCTACGCCCTTTACTTCTAACACATGTTTTCCCCAAATCAGTTCGTCAAATGACAAAGTTACCCTTAGATGCAACATTTAGCACGTAGGGATACTTTAGAGGTGAGTCTCCTAAAAAGGACCAAGTGAGTCCCGCTAGGTCTCAATATGATGCACATAAGCATGACCTAAAGTTTGATCTACGTTGGGGTTCACTAACAAGGCTATTCGGGGGAGCGTATGGTCGATAGTGGCTGCGACAGCTTTCCACCTAATCCATACAACCCAACGGGTCCCCACTGCTAAAATAAGGGTGACTCAACTATAGGTCGTGTACACCGTGTACTACGGACTTGTTGCAAAAAGAATGACTCCGGTTATGCATATGATTCCAGATATAAAGCGGTAACACATAAAGTAAAAACTGTAAACAAAGAGCACGTAGACACTCAATCAATGATAAATAATAACACAAAACAACACAAACAAAATGTCTATACACCTATAGTGTCAAACTAAGCCGATACAACTCCAAAATAAGCTTGAATTCTGAAAAAGATCCCCAGCAGAGTCGTCATAGCTATCACACCCCTTTTTTAACTCCCAAAAAGATATTGATTTTTTAGTTTCGAAAGAATTTTTATTAAGTGACAAAAGATTAAAAAATTGTTTCGAAAAAGGACTATTTACATTTTTTATTCAGAATCGCCACTTGTCATAATTCGGTGTGCCAAGTCACCATTGGAAAATCTTTTTCAAAACCATTTGACTCTTTAAACTGGTTTATGAACAGAGATTCCGGCTAAGGAATTCTGTTGACCGAGAGGAAGGTATTAGGCATCCCTCGATCCCGTGGTTCGACCACGGTCGCTTGGTGGATTGTATTGGTTAATTTTGACACTACAAATGTACAAACCACACAAAACACGTAAAACAATCAAATGAACAAACAAAACAAAAACGAATCAAAAGCACGGCGTCCAGTCCAATTTATACAGTCCAAAATTAAAAAAATGCAAAAATAAATCCTATCTAACTTACGCTAATCCTAACTACGCTCCCGTGCTTTTCCACGACACCTCAGGCCTTCATCACGATCCACCTTCGCCAACAAGCTACGTCGGGGCATTCCCCGGTGAATAAATACAATGTGTATCGGGGCATTCCCCGGCTAAATGAATACATTTTTCAAACGCGAGAAAAGAAAACATTCAACGCACAACTTTCACACATTCAACAGTATCTCAAAATTCAATAAAATGATAAATTCTAAACCTTGTCTACCCAACCTACGTTTGCCTAAACCAATCGGTGAATCATGATACTACCAAGTTCAATTAACATTCATTTCAAGTTAAACAAACAATAAAATCAAACTAACCAAAATCACTAATTACATCAAGTTTTCAATTTTCACCCCTCTTCCTTTTTATCAATCACCATCAAGATTACTCAAATTCATTCACATATCACCAAAACCAAATCATCTAGCACATAATCATAACATCAACGAGGTCAAGCAAACATAGTGAAACCACGTATAATCATGGCCGATTCAGTAAATTAAAATAAAGAATAGAGAACGAGTTAAGAAATGGACCTTCCGGTAATTGATCTTGATAATAATTATAAAGAAGACCCGTATTTGGAATCCCAAATAGAAAACCTCGATGACGAACCAATTCAAATACGAAACCCAAACTCGCAGTTCGATTAAATACCAAATACATGAAAAAAATAACTTGGGGGTATTCAACACAAACACCAAACAAACCAAAGCTAGCCCGAACTAACCGAAATTAACCCCGCAAAAGACTGAAACTGACCTCAAACAAACTAAAATTAAACTCGGAGCGTCCGGAATCAACCCAAAATAGGACGATTTCAGACTGGTTTAAACTATTCAATCTTGGTTTTCTGCAATGGAGATGGTTTACATCGTGTTTTTGATGGATTTCAAAGTCAAATTGGAGCTAGGGAAGTGATTTTCGGTGAAGAGTGGCCGAAAAAATCGATCTACGGTCGACTTCTTCTCTTTCGGTGTCTCTCTCATCCTTTCCGTCTCTCTCCTTCTCTGTTTCTATGCGTGTATGCGATTTTGGGTGTGTGGGTGTATGTTTGTCGCAAACTAGAAGAAAGGAAGGGCTAAAAAAAATGGCATCCCTATGTTGTTTTTTGCTAAAAAAATGAGTTTCTTTTTTCTCTCCCCCCCCCCCCCTCCCTCAATGAAGATGATGCCTTTTTGTATATTCTCTTTGATGATGAGAATAATGACAAAAAAATAGGCCCCCCTCTTTCCCGAAAGTTTCCTAGCAGGTATTAGTATCTTATCCTAGTGCCAAAAGGTACCCAATTCTGTTATGGCATCCAAAAATGTGTAAAGGCGTAGGGGAGTTAGGTAGGGTAGTGGTAAGGTGGGGTAGGCATGGTTAGGATGGGATAGAATTTGTTAGGATAAGGGAATCTTAGGGATTAAGGATTTAATTGAAATTTGTTATTTTTGTATTTTATGGGGAATATTAGACTGGTGAGGGTTCATGGTAAGGTGAGCTAAAAATGGATAAAATTGAACTTCGGGGGGGACAAAATTAGGTGTCTACAAGGGGTATGAAAGAAAATAGGACTAAAGCTCAAATGGGGTAAACAAAGGATGACACGATGTTTGGATAGCAGAATGAAATGTCTTCGTCATATCAATCCTTGAAAATGCTAGTACATATCATGCAATATGAAAGTGAGAGATGAAGATCATTTGTGATATTTTTTACAGCACTAATTTTAACTGAGACTGTGCATCGCTACTTTTTCTGCAAACTCCATCTTTATTGTACATTCCTCATGCTTTCGTGGAGCTAATTTTCTATTCCTTTTGATGTAGGATCACACATCCACTATTTGACTTAATTGAGACATGTCTTTCAAATATTGACCAAGTTATTCTCATGATTCTCAAAATAATTGCCTTAATTTTCAAAGAAGGCCTCAACTTGATCACCAAATGCCCCAGCACTCTATCTATTTTCTTAGACGCTCTCTTTTTCTTACTTTAACCCTCTGATTCAATGCTCATGCTTAAAATGGATTTTAAGATCTGGCTGAAAATTTCACTAGCATGTCATATGACTAGAGTCAAAATAAAATATACTATGTAAAGAAAACAAACAAACAACACATATTTAAAACACAAAGGAAAATGGGACACTTCATTTAGTTGAAACAAAAGATAGAAGAGTTTGAACATAAACGACAAAAGGAAAAAAAACAAGATAGATCCCGAACTACAACCCTGAAATAATTCGGATAACGGAAAATAAAACAAAACAAACTACCAGACCTCTTCCTAGTAGGGAGGGGGGTGACTTCTCAATTGCTCAGCATGACATCTTAGCCACTGGTTTGCATATAAGCATGACTAGAGTTTCCTTCACTATCAATGTTCTGCACCATAATTGATCCATCTTGAATCATCTTCTCAATTTATCTTTTCAAATCTCGACAATCTTCAATACTATGACCCTGAGCATCAGAATGATACGCACATCATACATTAGGATCAAAATTTCTTGAACACCAATTAAGAGTGCACCCAAGTAGAGGAGTGATTATGCCTTATTGTACCAATCTCTGAAATAAAATGGTATATGAATCTCCAATTGGTGTGAAGCTATCTCTTGACTTCTGCCTCATTTCATCATTCGGCTTGGATCAAAAATCAGGCTTAGAAGGGTTTTGGTATGTTTGTGGAGTGAAAGGATGACTCTGGGGCGTTGGGGTATGCCATTATGGGTAAGATGAAGGTTGAACATATGGTTGTGCATTATACACTGGATATGGATATGGAGGAATATAGTATAATGGATTTTGGGAGTGATTAGGTGGAGCTTGGGCATAAACTTGAGCTTGAGCCTGAGATCGATGACGACGTGGTCTTTTTGACCTTTCCCGCTGTCTAACTACAAGAGCAGATGCATCTTCCTCATTCTTTTTCTCTCCAACACTTCCTTAACCCTTTTGAATTGCTTGAGTAGTCGCTTTCAATGTTGCAAAACTAACAATGCAATCAGTCTTAATTTCCTCTTCTATCATCTCCCCCATTTTAAGGACCTCAATGAACAACTTGCCTAATGCAAGTAACAAGTTTTGATAATATGTGTCGTCCTACTCTTGAATAAATACCTCCACAATCTTACTTTCTTTTATTGGCGGTTTTACTCTAGCAGCTTGTTTGCGCCATCTGATCGCATACTCCCTGAAACTCTCAGTATTCTTATTTTTTATACTAGTTAGGGTTTTTTCGTCAGGGATCAATTCCACATTGTATTGAAATTGTTGCACAAATTCATTAGCTAGGTCATCCCAACTAACCCACTTATCAATGTCTTGGTGAACAAACCATTCCAAAGCTAGCCTGAAAGACTCTCCCCGAAATAAGCTATGAGTAGTTCTTCCTTCCCTCCAGCACCTCTTAATTGGTTACAATAGTGCCTTAAATGTGTCATTGGGTCCCCATGTCCATCATATTTCTCAAACTTTGGTATTTTAAAGCCAGGAGAAAGGTTTTCACCTGGAAACATGCATAAGTCCTTATATGAGCCACTTTTGTAATCCCCAAGTCCTTGCAAGTTCTTCATAGCCAGTTCCAAACTTCTCAGTTTTCTAGTCATTTCCTCTTGTTCTTCTGCCATAACAGGCTTCTCATTGTTAGGAGGAAATTCAGGCGGGTGAGTGTCACCGTAAAGACCAATCGACTTGAATGTAGGCTTGGAAGTGTAACACTGATCACCAGTAATATCCAATGCAGGCTCTCTTGTAGAGTAGGGAGGCGCAACTTATGGATGAACATTAAAAGGAGGAGCTTCAAGTGGGGATTGCGCTGCAAAATCATGAACAGCAGGTGGAGCCGAGTATGTGGTAGTCTTGGATTGGGGAGTGAGGAAATGAACATTGAAAGTGGTTAGATATTGTTGCCCCGGAGTCGATCCTGATGCATGTTGTGGCATGTCAACAAAAATGAAAAATTGTGCATGTGACACGAGAGGCAAGCTAGAAAGATACTCCAGATTATCATTGGAAACTGGAGGAGGCGGCAACCTATTAGCCCAAGCTCAATGCATTTCTATCATTTGTTGTCTTAATTTTTGAATCTCTTCATTAGCTTCTAAATTCTCATTTCCTGAACTCCCTATCTGATTAGTGACAACAAACTCGATATTTTTGTTGGCCATAACCTTCTTTATGACTTGGTGTAATATGAAGGACCAGCCAAAATGCCACAAACCAACCACCTCAAACTAACTGAACAAGAGATAGCAAATGCGTTAGAGTTCAACACTTTCTCAAAATCTCTTTTTTTTTCTTTTTGAAAAGGTCACCGAACCCAAGAAGGGTACCTACATATCTCACCCCCGAGAGAGGAGAATCAGGTATGCGTAGTTCGTAAAGTCTTGCCAAAATGGCCAAATAAACTCTTTTTCTTTTTCTTTTTCTTTTTCTTTTCCTTGAAATTTTATGAAGAAAAGAAAAATGACAAATTGTCAAAAGAATAGACGAAAACCTTTTTGAATTTTTTAGCTTTAATAACCTATACAAAATGAAACCTATGATTACCAAAGAAACTCTTTTTTGGGTTTTCAATTTTAAATTTCATACGAAAATGAAACTTGAACCTATAAAAGGAAAATCTTTTTTGTGGTTTTCTTTTAAAGTTGTATGTGAAACACCTACACTAAGTGAAGAGTGAAGAAATTTTTATTTTTTTTTTGAATTTTTAAATAAGATCCCCACAACAATAGGTTGCCTATGTATCTCACATCTCGAAAGAGGAGAATCAGGGGTGCATAATTCATCCAGATTGGACAATTAAGGATTATAGAACAAACAAAACCTTGACTTGAGAGACACGACTGTACGATGAAAATAAAATCTTTTTGGATTTTTAATTTGACACTTCATACAAAAATAACATCAACAACTATGAAAAAAAAAATTTTTTAGTATTTTCATTGTACGAAATGTAAAAAATTTCTAACATCTTTTTTTGCATTTTTCTTTTATAAAAATTTCCATGAATGAAATTTTTTTTTTTTGAAGTTTTCGAATTGTGAATGCATGCTAAACGAGACAAAGGAAAATCTTTTTGATGTTTTTGAGAAAATGAGTGCGGAAGGTAAAAAAAAATCTTTTTGAATTTTTGAATTGTGAAAAACAAAAGCCATAAAAAACTCTAAAAACTACAAAACTCTTTTTTTTTTTACTCACTTGTTCTTCTATTTTTTTCAATAATTCTTGCCTACGCCCTTTACTTCTAACACATGCTTTTCCCAAATCAGTCCGTCAAATGACCACGTTATCCTCAAAGATGTAACATTTAGCACGTAGAGATGCTTTAGAGGTGAGCCTCCTACAAAGGGCTATGTGGGTCCCTCTAGGTCTCAATATGATGCAGATAAGCATGACCTAAAGGCCGACCTACGCTGGGGTCCACTAACAAGGCTGTTCGGGGGAGCGTATGGTTGATAGTGGATTGCTTTAGCTGTCCACCTACTCCATAAAATCCAACGCCTCCCCCTCCTAAAATAAGGGTGACTCAACTATAGGTCGTGTACACACGTGTACTACGGACTTATTGCAGAAAGGAAGACTTGAATTATGCACATGATGCCAGATATAAAGCGGTAACACATAAAGTAAAAACTGTAAATAAAGAGAACGTAGGCACTCAACAATGATAAACAATAACACAAAACAACACAAACAAAATGTCTATACACCTATAGTGCCAAACTAAGCCGATACAACTCCAAAATAAGCTCGAATTCTGAAAATTCCCCAGCAGAGTCGCCAGAGCTGTCACACCCCTTTTTTGTACTCCAAAAAGATTCGTTTTAAGTTCAAAAGGGATTTTATTAATAAGTGACAAAAGAAAATAATTTGTTTCGAAAAAAGGATTTATTTTACAATTAAATTCAGAGTCGCCACTTGGTATAATCTGGTGTGCCAAGTCACCTTTGAAAAATCCTTTTCAAAATCGTTTGACTCTTTGAAACTGGTTTGCGAACAGAGATTCCAGCTAAGGAATTCTGTTGACCAAGGGGAAGGTGTTAGGCACCTCTCGAACCACGGTCGCTTGGTGGAACTTATTGGCTACTTTGACATTATAAAATGTATAAACCACATAAACACGCAAAAAAACAAGCAAACAAACAAATCAAAAAAAAATTAAAACCAAAGTAATGTCCAGTCCGAATTATACAGTCCAAAAATAGAAAAATACAAAAATAGAAATCCTATTTAGACAAATCCTAAACTATGCTCCAATGCTTTACCCGATGTCTCGGGCCTTCATCACGAACGTCCTCCAAGTACAAGATACTTCAAGGCATTCCCTGGATAAACCAATACAAATCCCTTGAGTCATTCCCCGGCCAAATGAATATATTTTTAGTGCGAGAAAATCAAACTATTCAACAAAATTTCAAACATTCCACGAAATTTCCAACATTCAACCAAAGCCACAAATTTTAAACTTTGTCTACCCAACCTTTGTTTGCCTAAATCAATCGACCTATCGTCATACTATCAAGTTCAATTAACGTTCATTTCAAGTCAAATAACCAATGAATCAAACTAACCAAAATTCACCAACTATATCAAGTTTTCAATTCTCATCTCCGAATTAATTCTCCAAATTCCAACAATTCACGATCACCACTTTAACAATCCACAATCATTGTCAACGAAACCAAACAAACAAACGATATCACCAAATATTCATATCATGCTTCAACAAACCAAACACGCATATATAATGAAATTGAAATGAGAAGGAAATAGAGTTGGACCTCAAATCAAGCTTTAAACCACCACATTTCTTTCAGTAAATCCAACAATACATAGAAGATAAGCAACGATTGGAACCCAAGCCACAAGCTTCGAACCAACGAACTCAATCCGAACCCAACTCGATAATTCAAAACAAAATCCAAAAGACCGACGATTAAACTAAAATTTGTGGACTGTTTTGACCAAGGATTTCGTTATTTATCAGAGCTCCAGTGAGCTTCACCGAAGAACTCGATAGTGATGGCGTCGGAGAAGGACGGATCGGGTCTTGGAGTCGATGTGGTATGGTTTTTGACCAGTTTTTAGAGAGACGGAAGAGAGGGTGGCTTTTTGGTGTTAGTTTGCCGGTAGAGATGGTGTCTCCGGTGAGATTTCGCCGGAATCTGGGTTTATGGGTCGGAATGGGCAGGGTTTTCTTGCTTTCTTTTTTTTTTTCAGATCGCCGAAGCTCTGGTGAGCTTGGGTTGCCGGAGATGGCCTCTCTTCTCTGATTCTCTCCCTTGCGTCTCTCTACTCTCTATCCGTGTCTCTCTCTCTCTACCTATATGTCTATGAATGGAGAAGAAAGAAAAAGACCCCAAAAATGTTTGTGTGTATTGTGTATATTGGTTAAAAGGAATCAAAAATGTGAGGGTGGGTGAGTGGGGTGGGTAGGGTAGGTAGGGTGTGAATGAGGTGTAAAAATTAGTTAGAATAAGGGAATATTTTGGGATTGAGGATTTAATTTGTTAGGATTTGTTGTATTTATGTTCTTGTGGGGAAAGTATAGAATGGGTGAGGGTACATGGTAAGATTAGCTAAAAATGAACAAAATTCAACTTTGGCAGGAACAAAATTAGGTGTCTACAATACAGTGAATAGATCTCGAGTTTCTCACCTTCATAGTGAAATTCATGCTCTTTGTGTTTGTTCTTTACTAAACATATAATGAATGGAGCATACACTCAAGGAACGAAAGGGGTACATACTCTTAATTCGTACTAATCAAACTTTTTTGAATTTTAGTAGTCTCGTCATCAGCTTCTGGGCTAACACCAACGATATTGTACTATGTTAAATAAGATCGTCAGGTGAGGCACTCCATCGAAGCTCTTACCTGATTTATCTCCAAAACAACTCATTGCTTCATCACTTCCAGGTCCAAAATTGGGGAAATCTGAATATGGAAAAGTAATTACCAAACACTGAACACAAATCTATTCTCTCTTCATTTATCCTAATTTCTGATTATTATTATTTTTTAGATAATTTGATAGCTTTACTATTTAAATAAACATCTGAATTGAGCTTGATATATTCATTGGAACAAAGTCTCTTTCCTTTGGGTAGGAGAAAGACATATGCGGTTGGATTAGTACAATTATTGGTAGCATTATAGTCAGTACTCCAAGAAATGCTGGCTTTTTCGATTGACCCCTTTACTTTAAATTCGAATTTGTTAACAACACAAGGTGAACTGTGTTAAATTTGACTGTCATAAAATACTTAACAAATTCTGATTGTTAAATTTTGCGAACTTATTTTATTTTATTATTTTATTTTTTTAATTTCTTTAGTTTCTCTATTTACTAAAAATATTACAATTTACTCCACATATTCAATATATTGATAATAATATTCATAGAAACTATTATAAAATAATTTAATAATTATATCTATTTACTTAATAATCTACTAAAAATATGGAACAAAAGTAAAGAAAAGATGTCTATAAATTACTCAAAAAAATAGTGTAACAGTAAAATAAAAATATAATTATTGTACATTTATGATAAATAAATTTTAAGATTTTTTGGTTTTACTTTTTTTCCAATTTGTTAAATTTGATCGGTAGACTTTGTCAAATATATGTAAATAAAAAGGATCATTTTTAACAATAGTGGATCAAAACTGCTCAAAAGTATATATGATAGGTCATTTTGAACCTACCCTCAAAAATACGAGATCTATTTTATTTCATCCCATATTTCAGGTATTTTTTTAACCAAATTTTGCCATAGTACTTTTGTGAAAGATGAGGCAAAGTTCAATGACTTTTGTATAACAAAACAAAGAATAATATGAATGTTGTGCAACAAACACAAAGTTGGATGACCACCCATTAAAATTTACTCCGTGAAAAGAGAAGAAGTTAAGAATAAACGAATAGTTGTGTGTGTGTGTTTGTCATATGGTTGTCTAAAATTGACTGACGGAGAAATGCATTGACTCGAGAATGTCTTTACATTGAATATGCATATCTAATTGACTTGATAATGTGAACTACTGATAGTTGACACATCAAATGATTAATTCTAAATTGCCATTTTTGCTCTATATATATAAACCTGATCAAAATTACTATTGAATAGAGAGCCAAAGCAAACATTTCTTGATTTCTTCTCTACCAACTTAATTAGTTTTGATCATTTTAGTGCAGCAATGGATTGTGTAAAACTTGTACTATTTTGTATGCTATATCCCTTTCTCTGTCAACTTGTTTTCTCATCATCCTTGCCTCATTTGTGCCCCAAAGATCAAGCTCATGATCTTCTGCAATTCAGGCAAAAGTTTTACCATTAATCCTAATGCTTCTTATTGTCCCAATTCAAGAACTCTTTCATGGAACAAGAGCACAGATTGTTGCGCATGGGATGGAGTTCGGTGTGACGAGACGACTGGACAAGTAATTGAGCTTGACCTCTCTTGCAGAGGACTTCAAGGCAAATTTCATTCCAACAGTAGCCTGTTTCAGCTCTCAAGTCTCAAACGGCTTGATTTGGCTGGTAACGATTTTTCTGGGTCGCTCATTTCACCTAAATTTGGTGAGTTATCTAGCTTGACGCATCTTGATTTGATGTATTCAAGGTTTACAGGTCTAATCCCAACAGAAATCTCTCACCTTTCTAGATTATATGTTCTTCATATATCTACTGTTGATCCGTATGGGCTTAGACTTGGGCCTTACAATTTTGAACTGCTCCTTAAAAACTTGACCCAATTAAGAGAGCTTTACCTTATCTCTATGAACATCTCTTCAATTTCTCTTCTTATTTAACAACTCTACTCCTTCCATGCACACAGTTATGTGGGGTATTGCCCGAAAGAGTTTTCCACCTTTCCAACTTAAAACACCTTCATTTATCATCCAATTCCCTAACTGGTCCAATTCCATCCAACGTAAGTGGACTCCAAAACCTAAAATTACTCGCCTTATCATCAAACTACTTGAATGGAACTATACCCTCCTTGATATTCTCCCTCCCATCACTACAATATTTAGTCTTGAGCAATAACTCTTTCAGTGGAAAAATTCAGGAGTTCAAGTCCAATAATGGATTTGTTTTCGCTTCTGTAAAACAAAATCATTTTCAAGGTCCTATTCCGAAGTCACTCCTAGACAACAAGTACCTAAAATTTCTTTTTCTTTCACAAAATAATTTCAGCGGACAGATGGCTTCAGCCGTCTGCAATCTGAAAACACTGATACTTCTAGATTTGGGAAGTAATAATTTTAACGGAACAATCCCACAATGTTTGGGTGAGATGAGTGGACTTCAGGTTTTGGATTTAAACAACAACCATCTCAGTGGAACAATTAATACAAGTTTTAATACTGAAAACCAACTCCACATCATTAACTTGTACAGGAATAATCTGAAGGGGAAAGTTCCACCATCGTTGACCAATTGCAGAAATTTGGAATTCCTTGATTTAGGAAACAATCAGTTGAATGACACATTTCCAAGTTGGTTGGGAGGCCTTCCTGATTTGAAGATTTTAAGTTTGAGATCAAATAAGTTGCACGGCCCTATAAGTGATTCAAGGACAGACAACTTGTTTGCTCAAATTCGAGTAATAGATCTCTCATCCAATGGATTTAGTGGAGATTTACCGGTGATCCTTTTTGAGAATTTTCAAGCCATGAAAATCATTGGTGAGACTAGTAGAACCCGAGAGTATATAGCAGGTGATTATTCTGGTCATTATGCGAAAACTTTGATAGTTACAACAAAGGGACTAGATCAGGAACTTTCTCGAGTTTTGACTACATACATGATTATCGATCTCTCAAGGAACAGATTTGTAGGTTATCTTCCAACCATTATTGGAGATCTCGTTGGACTCCGCACGCTAAACCTATCTCATAATGGCTTGGAAAGTGTTATACCAGCGTCATTGCACCAATTATCCGTACTTGAATCGTTGGATCTCTCATCAAACAAAATAGGCGGTGAAATTCCACAACAACTTGCATCTCTCACATTTCTTGCGGTGTTAAATCTCTCTCATAATCATCTCGTTGGATGCATTCCCAAAGGAAAACAATTTGATACGTTAGAGAACAGCTCATACCAAGGGAATGATGGGTTACGTGGATTTCCACTATCAAAAGATTGTGGTGGCGATGATGGGGTACCGCAAGCGATAACTCCAGTTGAGCTGGACGAAGAAGAAGAAGATTCGCCAATGATAAGTTGGCAAGTGTTTCTCATGGGTTATGGTTGTGGATTTTTCAGTGTACTCTCCACAATATGCATAATGTTGTCAACACAAACTCCAGCATGGTTTTCAAGGATGGTTGACGAATCGGAATACAAAATTATTACGAGAATGCAAAAGCACAAGAAAAGATATCATTGTGTGACCTCCAGGTATTCATTTGATCATCACTTGTCACACTACCAATTAACATATGCTCCAGAGAAGAAGACACTCTCTTGAATCTTTTGTCGACTTATTGCTAAACGTAAACCATTTTATTATTTGTTTAAGATCTGGAATAATTCTAAAGCTCTTAACTTTAATTCTTCATTTTCTTGGAAATTGCAGGTTCCGAGTCCACTGAGCAGATGGAACACAAATACAAGCTTGTATTTTCATAGTTTCTGATGTTGCTACTTCCTTCTTTTACATCTTTCTTTGAGCTAAGAATCTATCGGAAACAACCTCACTACCTTTAATATAAGGGTAAAGTCTACGTACACACTATCTTCCCTAGACCCCACTGTGAGATTCCAATGGGTTTCTTGTCGTTGTTGTTAGTTTCTGATGTTTCATGAAGAAGGTGTTTGTTCGCCTATGAATAAAGTCATGATTTTTCTTCCTTTGTGACTCGAACAAATTTTGTTTTCATTTGTGTACAGTGTGTAGAAATAAATTCAGCTTAATTATTAGTATATATCGTATGGCATATTCGATTGATAAACAGAAATTGGAAATATCCTCAGGTCATTCAATCAATTTCCTAACAAAACGTACAGTTTCTCATATTGTCATCAAACTACTTGAATTGGACGAACTACGCCCTCCTGGATATCCTCACTTCCATCACTAAACTTTGAGGACTATTTCTCGATCTATGGGGGTCAAGTTTTACAGGTCAAATTCCTTCTGAAATCTCTTATCTTTCTAAGTTAAACGTTCTTCGTATCTGGAGTGAAGATCCATAAATGCTTACATTTGGACCTCACAATTTTGAACTGCTCCTTAAGAACGTGACTCAATTAAGAGAGCTTGAGCTTTACGATGTGAACATCTCTTCAACCATTCCTCAAAATTTCTCTTCTTATTTTACAACTATACAACTTTTGAACGGACAATTATAAGGGACATTGCCCGAAAGAATTTTTCACTTTCCCATCTTGAAACTTCTTGAGTTATTGTACAATTCCCAGCTCACAGTTAGCTTACTGATGACCAAATGGAATAGCAGTACATCTCTCATGAACTTATACCTCTCTAGCGTGAAGTTTAATGGTACGATACCTGAATCAATGAGCTATTTAACTTCACTGCATGACTTGGACATGAGTTCTGGTAATCTTTCGGGGCCTATTCTTAAACCGCTATGGAATCTCACCAACATAGAGAACCTGTCCCTTGAAAATAACAATCTTGAAGTAACGATTTATCCTTTCTTCAAATTTGGAAACTTAAGGGGGTTAAGACTTAGGGGAAACAACTTTACCGGTTTGATTCCTTCCAATGTAAGTGGGCTACAAAACTTACAATCACTCTACTTGTCATCAAACAACTTGAATGGGACTACACCATCCTGGATATATTCTCCCTCCCGTCACTATCTTGGTTATACTTGAGCGATAACCATTTTAGTGGAAAAATTCCGGAGTTCAAGTCCCAATCATTAATCGTAGTTACAATGATACAGAATCAGCTGGAAGGTCCTATTCCAAAGTCACTCTTGAACCAGCAGAACCTAGGATTTCTTCTCCTTTCACAGAATAATTTCAGTGGACAGATTTCTTCAACGATCTGAAATCTAAAAACACTTATAGCGCTAGATTTGAGAAGCAATAAGTTGAACGGAACAATCCCACAATGTTGGGGTGAGATTACTGAACATGTTTTAGTTTTGGATTTAAGCAACAATCGTCTCAGTGGGACAATTAATATTACTTTTAGTATCGGAAACCAACTCAGAGTCATCAAATTGCATGGAAATAAGCTAGAGGGGAAAGTTCCGCAATCTTTGATCAACTGCAAGTATTTGGAACTTCTTGATTTAGGCGACAATGAGTTGAACGATGCATTTCCAAAATGGTTAGGAACTCTGCCGAATTTGAAACTTCTAAGCTTGAGATCAAAATAAGTTGCATGGTCCTATCAAAGCTTCAAAGAACAAAAAGTTGTTTGCGCAACTTCAAATTATGGATCTCTCATCTAATGTGTTTACTGGGAATTTACCAACAAGTATTTTTGAGAATTTCCAAGCCATGAAGATAATCAATGAGAACGTGAGAGACCCTTGGTATGTAGGAGATCAATATGGTATATTTTATGATTCTGTGATGACAATTACAACAAAGGGACTGGATCTTAAATTAGCTCAAGTTTTGAATAGATTTGAAGGTTATATTCCAAGTATTATTGGAGATCTCGCCCACTCCTCACATTGAACCTATCTCATAATCGGTTGGAAGGTCTTATACCAGCATCACTGCACCAGGATAAGGGATACAAGCACTGATGTGCTGAGGAGGGTTTAGTGGTAACAAAGTCATGTAGCCAAATTGGAGGATTTTAATTTCTAGTGGATTTTCTTAGTACAAGAGCAGCAGGCTGAGAGAGAGTGTGATTAGTAGTTGGGGAGGGAGCATGTTCATGTTCTTTCTCAGTGGAGAGAGTATCAGTATGAGTGGATACGGAAGGAAAGAAAAGAGAATCTGAAGAGATATCAGTATGAGACAACTGCAGGACAGGAAATAAAGGAGAACCAGTAGAGTGTACTCGAAGGAAAGGAAAGACTGATTCTTTAAACACAACATTCCTACTAATGAAAAAGAGTTTGGTGTGAAGATCATATAGTTTGTACCCTTTCTGAGTAAAGGAATACCCCATGAAGACACAAGGTATGGATATAGCAGCAAACTTATTTGAACCATGAGTACTAAAGGCATAACCAAGACATCCAAATACCTTCAAATGAGACAGGGATGGAGGCTGCTGATGTAACAGTTCATAAGGAGATTTATGATACATAATTTTTGAGGGTATTCGGTTTAGCAAGTATACAACAGTGTCCACACATTCCCCCCAAAAATTTAGAGGTATACCTACTTGGAATCTGAGTGATCTGGCAATTCCCAAAATAGTTCTGTGTTTTCTTTCTACCACTCCATTCTGCTGAGGAGTATAAACACATGAGATTTGATGCAATATGCCAAGAGTAGACATAAGAGACTTAAATTCATGGCTAAAGAACTTACATCCATTATCAGTTCTGAAGACTTTCACAGATGTAGAAAACAAATTTTGAATTCTAGTCAGGAAATCTCTTAGCACAACTATCACTTCAGACTTGAACTGAATAAGAAACAACTAGGTGAATCTAGAGTAATCATCAACAATAGTAACAAACCAGCGGTTGTTATTATAAGTAGGTACTCTATAGGGACCTCATATATTACAGTGAAGTAGACTAAAAGGATCCTTGGACATAGAGATGCTAGGTTGAAAAGGAAGCTTTGTGAGCTTAGCAAGAGGACAAACAGTACATTCATGATCTTCATACTTCAAATGACTTAGTGCAGCATACCTCCTAAGCACTTCAACAGGAGCATGCCCCATTCTTTTATTCCAGAGAACACTGGAGTCAAACATCAGCTGCACATTATTAGCACATCTATTTACAATTATTGTCGGGATAGAACCATTTTTGAGAATGTATAACCCTTGATCTTCTCTACCAATACGCAGCACCATGCCAGTATAAAGATCCTAGAATATGTAAAAATCAGAAAAAAAATCCCACTGAACACTGCAATTCCTTGGTTAGCTTAGATACAGACAAGAGATTATATTTAAACTCAGGTAGATATAGAAAATCAGAAATGTAAGAATTCGTGAGCACACCAGAGGTGCCTTTGTGAGACACTAACACCTCTCCACTTGTTGGTAGATATACTTTACTTTGTGAAGATTGAGATATTTCATGGAAACTATGCAACAAGTCAAGATTCGACACCATATGATTAGTAGCAACAGTGTCAATGATCCAATTATCATTAAAAATGGAACTAGTTGGAACTAGCATAATACCTGCATTTGCTGCAGGTGGAGTAGAAGCCTTTTTCTCTTTTCCTTTGTTCAGCAGCATCACAATCTGTTGGTATTGATCTGGCGTAAAATGTGGAGTGTGAGGTGATATATGTTGTACTACACTAGACTGAGACAGCTGATCACTTGTAGAGAGCTACTTGGAGTATCATTAGGATGCAAATACAGAAGGTGATTATGGTCAATCTCAATTGTACTAGACATAGCTGTATTCCCAGGTGCTGCAATTGTAGTTGCAGCTTCTGCAGTAGATTTTTGAGTAACCACCATTGACTCAGCAACACAAGATGGGGATGATCAAACAGCAGCAGTATTTCTCATTGATTAGGTGAAATCAGCGATCTCTAGCATCAATTATCACCTTCAATCAGCCATGATAGCTTTGATACCATGTTAGATTTCTGTATTACTTGAGCTAAGAATCAAAGAAAAGGAAGAAAAGGAAGGATCTAGAAGAAGAATCTGATTTTTTACTAACTGAATTCTATTTCATTGAGTCTCTATAGGCTTGCATTTATAGTGTTGTTTGTTAGCTTCATGTGACAGCTGTATAGTGATAGCTGTCACTTCTAACTAACTAACCTCCTAACACATACAACACACCCACTAACTTATTCTAACAACCATCAACTTGATCACTACATTTTCTTAGCTCAACAATTTGATCAGTTGGCAAACGGTTCTTATGGGTTTCGGTTGTGGTTTGGTTATTGGATTGTCCATAATATACATAATGTTGTCAACTCACTATCCAGTCTAGTTTTCGAGGATGGTTGTAAAATTTGAACACATAATTATTACGAGAATGAAAAGGCACAAGAAAAGATATTGGTGTGTAACTTCCAGGTATTCAACTTAATCTCTATCCTTCATAAGATTACGTTTCATCCTTAAAGCTCTTAACGTTAATCCTTCATTTTTAGAAATTGCAGGATTCAAGTCTAATATACCACTGGTGATGCAAATGAGGACTAACTGTCACGCCCTAAGTCGAGGCCTTAGACGTGGCACGCACCCAATACAATTGCTACTACGAGTGAACGTTCTGGCATATCTCGTAAGCATCCAACTAACATAATGATTAGAGAGGAAATAGTATAAACTAAGATTTTTTTGTAAAGAAGAAAGTCTTTCATCAGTGTTCATTAATATCGCATAACATCTGAAGATACAATAGTCATGATAAATAAGACTAAGAATTACAAGATCTTTCTGACAACTAAACTAGTCTGTGAAGCCTCTATTGACTAACAATAAATGTCGGGAAAAGGCCCCGGTATATCCTGATACTGAAAGGAACTTAGAGAAATTGTTATATATAAATTTGCCCCAGGTAGCAAGGAGGATCACCAATAGCAGAAGATGATAATCCTAATGATGCACCTGACCGCGGACTTGAGATCCAGAACTATAACACCCTGTATTTCGGGCTAGAACATAAACTGTCATTCCTATGAGTAGATGTTCCAAAAGCCATTAATTTGATATAGATATAGTGTGTTAATCAATTATGTAGTGTGTGAATCTAGTTGAGCATTAATTGAGATCATAGAGGTCCCTTAACTCAAGGACGAGTTGAAAGCTTTCCTATCGTTCAAGTTTTAGTGAGCGTCAAAACTTGCGTCAAATTTAATTAGCCATAACTTTTTGTATTTGTTAAATTAGAGGGTCCACTATATATCAAATGAAAGGTACTTGAGTCCTCTTTCCAACTCCATAAATTTTGCCTAAATCCGATATTGGGATAAAAAGTTATGGCCATTTTACAGTAAGCTATTCGATCTGCCAAAGTACAACGGGGAAGACTGACGGACCGTCGCGCCAGCAACGAACTATCGCCCAAACCGTCGGAACTGAGGCAGTAAGCCAGTTTTCTGGCCATAAACCGACGGTTTGAGGGATGGTCCATCCCTAGGGCGATGGTTCATTGGCCACACTGCCCCGCACCTCAGTTTAGCGATCTAAGCCATTTTTAAAGAGATTTTTGGCTCTTTTCCACCATTTTTAACACCTAATTACATCAAATCAAAGGACCTAACTCCTCATTCAGCCATAACATCAAAATTAGCGGGGGGGGAGGGGGGGTTCCAAGAACAAGGAATCAAGAACCAAACTCTAAGTTCAAGATTTCCAAGAAACGAATCGTGATTCAAGTTCTTCTCTCTAAACTAATTAATCTAAGGTACATGGTGTTGTCCTAAATCTGATGGGCATGATTTTGATATGAATTTAAACAAGATTTTTAATAATTACATAAGTATGCATGCCATTATAAGTAGGGTTTTGTTTTTAACACAAAAAGCATGCTTTGTGATATGGTTTTAAGAAGAATATTAAAAGATCATGGGGTTGTTTGCTTATATATCTCAATTGTTGAATTTGTGAATATGTGATTTGAATTTTAAAAGGTGTTATGAATATGAAATGTGAATTTCTTTAATCCCCCATGATGATGTTTATGTACCCCACATGATACTCGTGTTAAACTACTGAGAGCATGAGTTTTATAACTACTATTGTACTACTTTATAAATGATGAAGTTTCTTGACTATTATGTGTTGGAAATCTTTATGCATGTGTTTGGTGTATGGGAGTCTTATTGGTGTTCAGACTATGATTTGCATAAGAGGTTTTGAGAATTGATATGGTACTGATAACTTGCATATCAGGGTATGATGATACCCCGCGGAGGAATTGCCTCGAATAAAAAGAAGAAAAGAATGTTATGAGTATGATGCATGTTTTGTCTTATATCAAACTTAAAGCTTAAATTGATATGAGTTATATGGTTACCCAAAGAAAGCACAAGTCAGATGACTCTATGCTGGAAACCGTGATTTGCCGACATGGGAACTTAGTACCCTGCTATGTGATCTTGTGTACCTAGTACTATGTCATTCCAAATTGGGACAAATGGTTAGGAGCCCTGCTTTGTGATCTTGGGCCCAACCATGACATATTGACTTGATTGGGGTTGTGGCACCCTGCTGTGTAATCTTGTGTGTTATTCCCTTACTAATACTCCAATCTTGGTGGCAACTGAGATTTGGCAGTTGGTGAAAATGTGAAATTGTAGGGTGTACCATCTAGCTCAATAGTGTTGCAGTATCATTGAAAAATCATTGTACTATGCCCATGTGTTTTTCAAATGATTTTGCGTTAACGTGTTTTATAATAGCTCCCACCTATGTTATATAAAAGTTGTATTTTTTTTGGATTACTCTGCATACCAGTACAATTGTATTGACCCCTTATATTTTAGGGTTTGAGGCTTAGTCTAGAGGTCCTGCAAAGCTGTAAAGTTTTCAGCCAGAAGTGAAGTGTGTGTGCAGTTGGTGAGCCTTTTTTATTTTGGAAGGCCTATTTCTTTTTGTCATATGTTATTATTTTGGTTTAGGTCCACTGGGGACCTTGTCCCAGTTTTAGTTATGATGACTGGTTTTGATGTACTAGAGATTTCGCAAACAATGATGTTAAAGGTTTTATTGAATTCTTTGACTTTTCAGTTGTATGATGTTATTGATCATGTTTCCGCATGAATCTATTTCCACATTCTACTTATGATTGTATGAACGCATGTATGATTGCCTGTTAACAAAGGGGCACTCGGGCCTTCACTACTCGGGATGCTCGTCACAGTCAGGGTCTTGTTCGAGTCATGACAAACTATCAGAGCACGGTTCATGTTCCCAGGGTGTCTACGAAATCACATTGGGTAGAGTCCTATTTATGGGTGTGTAGCGCTCCACACCTATAAGCAGGAGGCTGCAAGGCATTTAGGAATGTCTCACTTTCTTCATGTTCTAGTTCGTGTATGAAGTTAGAATATTCCTCTTTCATACTCTAATTCATGATATGGTGTCGCCCATACGAAAGTAAAGTTATCCCAGATCTTACTCTGATGTTCTCAGTATGTCTCGTTGTTGAGGTGATTTAAGTGCATAAGTCTAGAATCTAAATGGTATGGTCCTTTCTGATTGAGTCATGAAAGATTATAAAATTATGCAAGGACTTGAGAGGAGTCCATTAGTGCTTCAAGGTGTATTGATTCAAGTGTAAACATTGATCCTGATGAAATCGTGCTTTTTAGCCTGAGGTATTTAAGCGTATCCAGTCCCTTTCAAAAAATTTATTGCGGATGTCATGCATAAGGGGAATGATGTGTAGGAGAATATTGGAATTGTATTTCCACCTGAGTAGTATTGTATGTTAAAGTGTCATGACCTAGCGATAGTGAGATTGGGCCAAGAAGTTGGTGATATGAAGTCACAAGGTTGGAAGTCAGAGTGAGGGAGACTTTTGTTTTGTGTAAATAAATATTTTTAGTTGTATAACCGTCGATTGAGGGATTATTTGTCATTTTATATTGATAGACTAATGTGGAAGTAATATTGGTAGACTGTGAGGTATTCGATAGAGAAAGTGTTTGGCTGTGATTATAATCTATTCAAAACTAGGGAAGGAGCCTAGAGTGGATGGGTTCTATTGATGACTTAAGCCTTACCAGTCTGTACAACAAAAGCTATTGATGGAGATGTCTGCTTGCTTGCTTGATATTGAAGAAAGTCATTGTATTCTACTTCAGAAAAGTTGATTGGTTGGATTACTAGTGGGTATAGTCTGAGCAACATAAGCATTCTTTGGTTTACCATGGAGAAAGTAGCACACATCACAGGTAACCCAATTTGTTACAATAGCCACACCTTGGCCGAGGTTTCCAGAGTGGCTTTAATGTCTATTTCTAGTCTACGATTCTAGGACAGAAGACTTTGCAGGTGTCACTGGATGATTAGATGACATAGGCGGTGCAACCAATCACAAAATTCGAGTAAATAAGCCATCCATAACAGGAACGGTGGAGCGAGCGAAAAGTAGTTCGCATTAGAATCGAAGTAGGAATTAGAATATTATATAGAATCCTACTTGGAAAAGGATTGAAATGTGAGTGTCCTAGTTTGAAAAGGAGTCTAATCTAGTGTCTATAATTAATGTTTCAATGTATAATTTAGATACAACAATTTAAGGTAAAGCTCTCTTAATTGGGTCAAGTTCTTAAGGAGCAGTTCAAAATTGTAAGGCCCAAGTCTAAGCCCATACGGATCATCAGTCTGTATACGAAGAAAGTATAATTTAGAAAGGTGAGAGATTTCTACTGGGATTACACCTGTAAAACCTGAATACTCCAAATGAAGATGCGTCAAGCTAGATAACTCACCAAATTTAGTTGGAATGAGCAACCCAGAAAAATCATTATAAGACAAATCCAGCTGTTTGAGATTGGAGAGCTGAAACAGGCTACTGTTGGAATGAAATTTGCCTTGAAGTCCACTGCAAAAGAGGTCAAACTCAATTACTTGTCCTGTCGTCTCATCACACTAAACTCAATCCCATGAGCAACAATCTGTGCTCTTGTTCCATGAAAGAGTTCTTGAATCGTAACAACCGTGAGAAGCATTAGGATTAATGGTAAACATGTGCTTGAATTGTAGAAGGGATAGAGCTTGATCTTCGGGGCACAAATGAGGTAAGGATGAGGAGAAAACGAGTTGACAGAAAAAGGGATATAACATAAAAAATAGTACAAGTTTTACGCAAGCCATTGCTACACTAAAATGATGAAAACTAATTAAGTTGGTAGAGAAGAAATCAAGAAATGTTTGCTTTGTGTCTCTATTCAATAATTTTGATGAGGTATATATATAGTGCAAAAATGGAAATTTAGAATTAATCATTTGATTTGTCAAAAAAATGAATGCAGGAAACTATGAGTAGTTCACATTGTCAAGTCAATGCATTTTTCTGTTTCAGTCAATTTTAGACAAAAAGGTCTTTGTTTTGGTTCCCTTAACAACCCTCCAACAAACAAATACACACAACTTTCCCTTTCTATTAACAAAAAAGAATCACTTTTCTTTTTATTCTTAACTTCTACTCCTCTCACTATACACATGTATGTCAACATTTCACTTTGTGTTTGTTAACAAATTCGAATTTTAAGTAAAGAATGAGACTTTCTTCCAATGAATATATCAAGCACAATTCAGATGCTTATTTAAATAGTAAAAGTTATCATATTATGTAAAAAAAAGAAATAATAATCATAAATTAGGACAAATGCAGAGAGAATAGATTTGTGTTCAATTGATGCATTGTTGATAACTTTAAACTTAAAGGCAAGTTCTGCAAGTAGTGATAATATAATTGGTGTAGAAACTTTGACGAAGCCGAAGACAACTCGAGTTTGATGGAACCAATTTTCCAAGAACGTGTTAAGAACTTGGAGTGGGGACACCCTACCAAACTGTCCTTTTCTTAAAGGAGAAAGAAAAGTCTATAAGAGTGACAATTGGTGTAGACCTTGAATTCTTGAAAAGTCTTATGCTTTGTGCTTTTTTTTTTTTTTGGTTTTAGAATTTTTGTTTTAAATAAAAAAGTCATAAAAACAAATTTTATTAGAAAAAATAATTAAATTGCTTGAGTGACTCTCTAAGTAAAATAGTTATAGTTATAGTTGAGTGACTTTGAAGTAAAAGATAAAGTTAGATGACTTTCTGAGATAAAAGTCCTTAGTTGAGTGACCATTTGGACTATTAACTCCGATTATAATCAATTTTGAATTTTAGAGGGGAGAGACAAACAGGTCATGCTTGAACCTGTTCAACGTTTGTTAATTACTTTTCCAGATACATGTTTCCACAATTTTGGAACTGGAAGTGATAAAGCCGAAAGTTGTTTTGGAGATAAATCAGGTATGAGCCGCGATGGAATGCCTTGGTGATATACCAGTTGGGTGTACGAGCAAAGTCCCAAATATGTGACATACCAGACAAACTTAATTGGTTAGGATAAGAGTATTACTTGTTGTATAGACCTTGACAATAACATTACAAGTGAGCCAACAAAATTTGATTGAGTCAGAAAGGAAGAAAATTCATGACTTATATTTTGCAAGGGTCAGCCCGGTGCACTAAAGTTCCTGCTATGCGCAGGTCCTAGTATGGACTGGACCACAAGGGTCTATTGTACGTAGACTAACCTTTATTTTGCAAAGGGCTGTTTTCCGGGGCTGGAATCCTGATCTCCTAGCCGCATGACAGCAAGTTATTAACCGGTTTCTCCAAGGCTCCTCTTCTTAAAAGATCATTTGTTTGATTGGTCGGAATAAAGAGAAATAATTTGTATATAGACTGAGTAAAACAACATTTCAAGTCAAAATTCCAAAAAAAAAAAAATGATTGGTTAGGATAATAGTGTTGGTTGGTGTATACACCTTGACTTCCAATTCAAAAATCCAATTTTTTTCCCCACCAAGTTCATGATACAATCATCTTGAATGTGACTGATTTTAGAAAAAAATAACTACAATGTATGCATCCTATACTCTTAAGGTAAACATCATTGGTTTGATGATGTGCAGAAAGGTTACTTTTTCTTGTAAAAAGGACACTTTTTGGAGTGAAAAACTGTGCTGAAGGCCAAATGGGATCAGAAGCAAGTTTGTATCTGCAAAAGAAACGACTTCACTATCTAATGGGATAACTCTATACAGTAATGAGATAGATACGTATAAGCAACAAACAAGAATCGAAAATGGAACAACTGCTGGAAGACAGTTCAGTTGCAGCTAGACATATAGAAAGAAACTTAACACTGATGGCTTTTCCCTCGATAACCATTGGGTAGTAGGTACAACGGGTGTGATTATGAATAGTAAAGATCAGAGAATGGGTTATCGGATGTATGAGGGACATGCCTAACGCAACTAACAACATAATCGAGTTACTAGTTCTTATGCAGTATTTAAATATTGTAGCGGAGAACAACTTGACGCAACTAGAAATCTCCACGGACTCAAAATCAAAGAGGTTATTACTGTATTAAAATCTGGACATATCCCTTACAGTGCTATTATATCCGAATGCAAGTTGTCGCTCAGAAGGCTAGAAAAACAGGAGGTATAGTGTAATTACAGAGAGCAAAACAAGGTTGCTAGTCCAACATGGATTAAGCACAGTTAGCATTTTCGAGCATTAAGCACAGTTCTTACTCGATAGTTTAGTTGTCTCTCTAGTCTAATCAGAATCAGCTAAAAGGATACTGCTATGGCTTTTTGGCAAAACTTTCTTAGTGATTCTTTTTTTTTCGTTGATAGATCCCTTGTTTAAAGTAAAGATTGATTCAAGATTTAATAATTTATATATTGGTTCTATCCAAATTAATAAATTGCACATTAAATTAAGTTTCATAAGTGAAAAAGTACAAATTGTAGTTCATAGGCTCACCATCACTAGTCAAGCTAGCTAATGAGTTGTTCTTTCGGGTGGGAAGTAGGCTGATCTCTATGGCGGACATCAATTAGAAATTCTTTCTTGTTTTTCGATAAAACAAAGTTTTATGAACTTTTTAACAATAAGAGATGATCATAATACAATATATAAGGTATTGATTCGATGATCCATACCAAATGTGGTTATCGAGAATTAGTTATTGAGGACAGATAGACCGGTAAATCTCAACCGGAAAATTGAAAATCTGTTGGAATGACAAAACCCCAAAAAAAAAAGAAAAAAAAACACAACATATGCTTCAACTAATATCTTTTCATTCTCGTATCAATTTTGTGTTCAAATTTTACAACCATACTCGAAAACCATACTGGATAGTGAGCTGACAACATTATGTATATTATGGACAGTCCAATAACCAGACCACAACCGAAACCCATGAGAACCGCTTGCCAACTGATCAAATCTCCTTCTTCTTCATCATCTAGCTCAACTGCAGTTGTCGCTTGTGGTACCCCATCATCACCACCACAATCTTTTGAGAGTGGCAATCCACGTAACCCATCATTCCCTTGGTATGAGCTGTTCTCAAACGTATCAAATTGTTTTCCTTTGGGAATGCATCCAACAAGATGATTATGAGAGAGATTTAAAACCGCAAGAAATGTGAGGGATGCAAGCTGCTGTGGAATTTCACCGCCTATTTTGTTGGATGAGAGATCCAACGATTCAAGTACAGATAATTGGTGGAATGATGCTGGTATAATACCTTCCAAGCCATTATGAGATAGGTTCAGCATACGGAGTCCAACGAGATCTCCAATACTGCGTGGAATATGACCTTCAAATCTATTCCTTGAGAGATCGATAATCATGTATGTAGTCAAAACTCGAGGAAGTTCCAGATCCAGTCCCTTTGTTGTAACTATCAAATTATTCGCATTAGAACCATTATAATAATCTGCTATATACTTTCGTGTTCTACTATTCTCATCAATGATTTTCATGGCTTGAAAAATCTCGAAAAGGCTCACCGGTAAATCTCCACTAAATCCATTGAATGAGAGATCTATTACTCGAATTTTAGCAAACAAGTTGTTTGTCCTTGAATAACTTATAGGGCCGTGCAACTTATTTGATCTCAAGCTTAAAATCTTCAAATCAGGAAGGCCTCCCAACCAACTTGGAAATGTGTCATTCAATTCATTGTTGCCTAAATCAAGGAATTCCAAATTTCTGCAATTGATCAACGATGGCGGAACTTTCCCCTTCAGCTTATTCTCGTACAAGTTAATGATGATGATTCGGTTTTTAGTATTAAAAGTTGTATTAATTGTTCCACTGAGTCTATTGTTGTTTAAACCCAAAACCTGAAGTCCACTCATCTCACCCAAACAATGTGGGATTTTTCCGTTCAAATGATTGCTTCCCAAGTCTAGCACTCTCAGTGCTTTCAGATTGCACACGGTTGAAGGTATAGGACCTTGCAACTGATTTTGTTTTACTGAAACGAAATCCAATGTATTATTGGACTTGAACTCTTGAATTTTGCCGCTGAAAGAGTTATTGCTCAAGTCTAACCATTCTAGTGATGGGAGGGAGAATATCGATGAAGGTATTGTCCCATTCAAGTAGTTTGATGACAAGAAGAGGAATTGTAAGTTTTGGAGTCCACTTACGTTGGATGGAATTGGACCAGTTAGGGAATTGGATGATAAATCAAGGTATTCCAAGTTGGAAAGGTGGAAAACTCTTTCAGGCAATACCCCACGTAACAGTGTGCGTTGAAGCCATAGGGATGTTAAATAAGAAGAGAAATTTAAAGGGATGATTGAAGAGATGTTCACAGAGTAAAGGCCAAGCTCTCTTAATTGGGTCAAATTCTTAAGGAGTAGTTCAAAATTGTAAGGCCTGAGTCTAAGTACATAAGGATCAACACTCCGTATGTGAAGAACTTGTAATTTAGAAAGGCGAGAGATTTCTGATGGGATTACACCTGTAAAACTAGAATACGACAAGTCAAGATCCGTCAAGCTAGATAACTCACCAAATTTAGCTGAAATGAGCGATCCGGAAAAATCATTATAAGATAAATCAAGCCGTTTGAGATTGGAGAGCTGAAACAGGCTACTGTTGGTATAAAATTTGCCTTGAAGTCCGCAGCAAGAGAGGTCAAGCTCAATCACTTGTCCCGTCACCTCGTCACAATAAACTCCATCCCATGAGCAACAATCTGTGCTCTTGTTCCATGAAAGATCAGTTATTGAATCATAACAATCACCAGAAGCATTAGGATTAATGGTAAACATGTGCTTGAATTGTAAAAGGGCAAGAGCTTGATGTTTGGGGCACAAATGAGGTAAGGATGACGAGAAAACAAGTTGACAGAGAAAGGGATATAGCATACAAAAGAGTACAAGTTTTACACAATCCATTGCTGCACTAAAATGATCAAAACTAATTAAGTTGGTAGAGATGAAATCAAGAATTGTTTGTTTTGTGTGTCTCTATTCAATAATTTTGATGAGGTATATATAGAAGAAATTAAGAAAAGAAAAAATCTACTAATATTACTTTGGTGTAAGCAATTCCACGAAGATCACCAAGTCATTTTCGGGGAATAGTGTTATAACGAAAAAATAACCGTAACCTTCTCATCTCAACATGTACATACTATTTGATCTTTCATCACTAGTATATACCATATCAACTGTAAGACATTTCCCTCCAACTGTGTAGAATTATTACCGAATTTCAAATGGGCTAATATGGAGTGAAGTGAATAGTGAGATTCATATAGCTTACCCAGACTAGCTTGCCGTTGCAACTTAGTTATCACAATTTCGAAGAAGAAAAAGAAGTAGACCTTGCTAATGCAAGATGGTTTGTGCACTAGGTTGCCTTTTTTGTAAGAAGGACGAAAAGTTTGAGGAAGACGACTTAAGTTAATTTGATGGAACCAATTTTCCAAGAACGTATTTAGAACTTTTGAAGAAGAAAGAAGAGTCTTATGCTTTGTGCGGCTTCTTTTCTTCTATACATAGAAAGTTGAATCAATTTCAATAGTCACATAAATATAAATATTACACATTTTTTAAAAACTACAAATTTCAAAAGATTTTTAGCCACAAAAAATTATAACATGTCAAAATCAAAAATTCTGAAAATACTTATTTCATTATTAAATTTCATATTAAATAAAATTGTGCCACATAAATATATATATATATATATATATATATATATTTGTGGGGGGGGGGGGGGGGCAAGAAAATCAAGTAGAAAATAAAATATTTTCATAAATCTTTGAAAAAGACCCCTTGTTGACTACCAAGTCTTCCTTTGAAAAATTCTCACAAAAGAGTCCTTCCAATAAATTATTCCACATGTCTTTCAATAAATTAAATCTCTCATTTTTATACGGAAATTAAGAAAAGATCAGATTATAAGAATCTATTATAGACGGCTTATTTTGTATTTTCGTGAGAGTTTATTTTCACGACTTAAACTCGTGACCTCCTAGACACATTCAACAACTTTACCCGTTACCTCAAAACTCTCCTTCTCACCTTAAAAATAAAATAAAATCCCAATGAAAATAACAGTAGAGTGATAAGTATTCTCTTTTGGTTAAGAATTTTGAATTCGAGTCCTGCTAGATACATAGTCATCTTTGTTAGAAAACATTTTCTTACCCCCACCCCCTCCTTACACCTCCTTGATATGGACCTTTCCGATATAAATTCAAATTTAATCTAACCTCAATAAATACCGAACATCACGTTTGATAAAACAAAAGAGGCAGCAAAGACTTGTTCTCTCAAGCAGAAAATTAATAACACAAAGGTCCCTCCACTTGTTTAGTTGTCTCTCTAGACTGAGGTTTTTCAGAAAATTAATTTTCTGCAAGTAGTTCA
Organism: Capsicum annuum; assembly: GCF_002878395.1. Classification (NCBI taxonomy): domain Eukaryota; kingdom Viridiplantae; phylum Streptophyta; class Magnoliopsida; order Solanales; family Solanaceae; genus Capsicum; species Capsicum annuum. The sequence goes on along the minus strand of NC_061118.1, from coordinate 37,127,048 downwards.
AACCAAATTGTTACGCACTATTAAGCTTATTTATCAAATAGTACTACTAGATATAACTATCCTACATAATGCAGAAAAAATTACTTCGAATATGATCACTAACACAAGGAAACAGTTATTTGATCAATATAAATTCTTATTGGAAAAAGAAAAGTGAAGGGCATCCTTGGAAACGATCGATTCATGGAAGCAGTCACTAGTTTTTGCATTAGATTAGGCTGTCTACATCACACTCTTTGGGACGGGGACCTTCTCCGGACCCTGCTAAGTCAAGATGCTTTGTGCTTTTTTTTGTTTAGGAGAAAGAAAAGTCTATGAGAGCGATAATTGGTGTATAGATCTTGACCAAACACGTCAAAAATCAAGAAGAGCAAATTTTAATGAAAAAAAATAATTAAATTGCGTGAGTGGATCTCTAAGTAAGATAGTTCTAGTTGAGTTACTTAATTTGGGAGTAAAAGACAAAGTTAAATGACTTTCTGAGATAAAAGTCCATAATAGCATGAATTAAAGTAATGGAAAAAAGAATGTCAAGTCAATGCACAAGTCGTTACCCAAAATATCAAAAGATCCAAATTATCAAGTCAAGTCATTGCATAGAAAAGTCCAAGCTTAATACAATGTTGTTTGATAATTTCCTGTCAAAAACATCACAGTCCAAGTCTCTGCAAGTAGTCCAGACCCAATTGTCACGTACTATAATCAATTGGCATCAATTTTGATTTTTAGAGGGGAGAGAAAGACTCTGACGAAGACGTTTAAGTCATGAATTGGAAAAAAGAAATAACTTGAGTTTGATGGAATCAATTTTCCCCAAAAATGTACCCTACTAATGGAAGACAATTTATGACTCCAGACATGAATTGCTGGTCATATATTTAATACCACTGATTCATTAAGTCCAAGTAGACAAATATTGTGAACCACAAAACAAGAAAAGAAAAATATACTACTGCATGTAGCTTCAGAGTAATCAATTTCAAGAAGGTCACCTAGTCACGTTGAGTCAAATTTTAAGCTGTCAATTGCATAATGGCTTCTCTGGTGGAATTTTACTAAAAAATATTTTTTGACTACTAAAATCTACGATTTATGTTAAAAGCAGAAAAGCCGGATATTTTTTAGAACGTGTTCAAGGTACATGGTGTTAATTACTCTAATTCCATTCAACTTCAAATGATATATATTGATGTGATAATTTTTCTTTTAACAACATCACGTTGCTTTGTTGCCTACTATTCACTTATCTTTAACTTTGTAGATATTTACTCCATGATTGTAATAGAAAGTTTGTTGTAATTGGATTTCAAATCACTTGATAGTATGAAGTGAAGTTTGTCAATGTACCAAAACTTGGGGTAGAGACCTTGACTTTTCTCCACTTGTAATAGCACCTGCATTTTCTATGCAAAATGAAGAGAGAATAGACTTATGTTCAGTTGATGTGTTATTAGTAATTTTAGTTTAATATGTCATGTTCTTAAAGCTAGAAAATTAAACAGATCATGCTTGAACCTGTTCAATGTTTGTTAGTTACTTTCCAGTGTGCCAGTTCGAGTCAGTGCAGGAGCCCAGACATGTTACGTTGTTCATATATTTAATACCACTGATTCATTAAGTCCAACTAGACAAATATTGTGAACCACAAAACAAGCAAAGAAAAATATGTCATGTTCTTAAAGCTGGAAAATTAAACAGATCATGCTTGAACCTGTTCAATGTTTGTTAATTACTTTTACAGATACAGATTTACTAGGGAAAGGTAGCACGTATTCAATACACAAGTTAGCTTGAACACCAGTGTTATTGAAAAAAGTGCAATCAAAATGGAGAAATTAGGGAAGGAATTGTCTCCATATGCTCAAAGTTTGTATGTGTTTGAACTTTCTATTCCAAGTTTAAAAGGTGTCATTCTATAAGTCAATAAAACTATCAAAACAAAAAAAAAAATTCCATTATCAGAAACCAAATCCAGGTACTTGGCACACAGGGAAAAAAAGTGAGGATTCATAATATATTTGTGTTTCGTGTCTGAGAAAAATGAGTTCAATTGAACTCGTTGTTAATGGGCTGCACATCCCTCAAAAACAAAAAATAAAGAGCGGAGGAAATTAAGCCAAGAAAGATAATAAATTTTGAGTGAGAAATATGTTATATTTTCCTAGTCTTGCTTTAGAAATTTCAGAAAAGCTACATCACACAAATTATGTGGACCTATTATATTAAAAAAGAATACTTTATTGGATCAATAATTGATCTAGTCAAATATATTTAAGTAGCCAAAAGAGTAGAGAATGTCATTCTCAAACATTAGATACGACTAAGTCATATAATAGAAAGTTTTTTTTTTGGTATTATCAGGAATAGGACATACCACACAAGTGTTACTTGGTGTATAGATCTTGACAATAACATTAGGGAAAAGACTCAAATATGCCACTGAACTATCTGAAATGACTCATTTATGTCATCTGTTAAAAGTTGGTTCATGCCATCGCCATTATAAAATCGGTCAATCCATACCATTACTTTTTAATGGTGGTTTTCAAAAAAACGGTTTTGCCACGTGGCCTCTTATTAGAGGTCCACGTCATTTTGTAAATTTTTTTAATTTTTTTTTTTTAATTTTTGATCCATTAAGAAGAATTCACCCACACCCAACCTATCATCTTAACCCACTTTAATATTACTCTTAGTTTTGACCCTAGATTTAAATATATATATAATCATTTAGTCTTCGAACATGAAATTTACACACTTGAATATTACGTTTAAATAATATATGTTAGAATAATTAATAATTTAAAATGAAAATAAATAAATTGTGATTAACAAATAATTTATTTTGACTCTCGAAATTCAAATATCATCACATAATTTAGGACGAAGAGAATACCACATACATGAAGGACCACAACTTTTAATTAGGAAAAATACCTAAAAATTCCTTCTAAATTTGGATTATAAGTTGTATAATTGAATTATTGGTAGTCTTAATTATTTTGTGGACTTGGCTATTTGGTAGCCTTTATACTCTTTAACATGGACGAGATGTAGAGCATAATTTATTTTTAGGCTTGTTAGAGTTTTAAAAAATATAAAATAAATAAAAGACCACCATCCAGGTACGTAGGGTGTTTTCAGTCCACATATTTTTTAGTGATGTTTGGTACCTACTCACGCAGACACTATTTATGTGTATATTAATGGATCTTTAATGTGTATATTAAAGAATTCACCCACGCAGAAAAAAGTTATGCTTTACGTCTCGTCCACGTTATTGAATATAAAGGCTACCAAATAGCCAAATTCACAAAATAATTAAGACTACCAATAATTCAATTATAAAACTTATAATCCAAATTTAGAAGGGATTTTTAGGTATTATTCCTAATTAAAAGTTGTGGTCCTTCATTTATGTGGTATTTTCTTCGTCCTAAATTATGTGATGATGTTCGGATTTCGAGAGTCAAAACAAATTAATTTTTAATCACAATTTATTCATTTGCCATTTTAAATTATTAATTATTCTAACCTATATTATTTTAAACGTAGTATTCAATTGTGTAAATTTTATATTCGAAGACTAAATGATTATATATATGTTTAAATCTAGAGTCAAAATTAAGAGTAATATTTCGTGTTCCATGTTTTATTACGAATCTGTGTGCTTTCCTCTGCTTTCCTCTGTTTTATATTCCTTATGGGTGCCGTATTTATGTTATGTAATCTGCTTCTGTGCTTTACTATGTGTTTGTGTGGTATCTCGTACCTTGAGCCGGGGGTCTTTCGGAAACAGCCTTTCTACTTCATCAGAGGTAGAGGTATGGACTGCGTACATCTTACCCCCCAGACCCCACTAGGTGGGAATACACTGGGTTTGTTGTTGTTGTTGTTGTTGTTAAGGTGATAGGTTGGGTGTGGGTAGATTCTTCTTAATGGATGAAAACTAAAAAAAGAAAAAAAAATTAAAAAAATATAAAAAATGGTGTGGACCTCTAGTAAGAGGCCACATGGCAAAACAGTTTTTTTAGAAAACCACCGTTAAAAAGTAATGGCATGGATGAACCTGTTTCATAACGGCGATGGCATAAATGAGCCCAACTTTTAACAGATGACATAAATGAACCATTTCTGATAGTTCAGGCATATTTGAGCCTTTTGCCATAACATTATTAGTGTGCCAACTCTACTATTCTTTTGAATCTGTGTGGTTTGTTTATAACTTTATATATAGGGAATAGGACGTCATTTTTCTAATGCATTAAGGTTACGATGGAAATCTAGTATGCATATCGCCTTACATAGTGTGCTAGGTTGAGCCAATTTTGCACGAGAATTTACGTGCTGTTGGAAGACAGTGAAGTAGCCCAAACATGACATGTTAACCATATTGAGGACAGACAGACCGATAATGCATTAAGGTATTGATTCGATGATCCATATGAAATGTGGTCAATGAGAATTACTTATTGAGGACAGACAGACCGGTAAATCCCAACCAGAAGGTGAAAATCTGTTGGAACACCAAAGCCAAAAAAACCACAACATTTGCTTAAACTTCTAAAGCATTCCATCCAACACTCAACTCACAACGAGTGACCATCTCCTTCTTACCTCTCACAGAGGAATAAGCTTCGGATAAATGTAGACCATCTTAGCTTTGAGGGAGTATCAAGTTGACGTCAAAAACATGGCATTCCTGTTTTATGCAGCTACTTAATTTCATTGTCTGGTTTATATATTTGTAAAGTCAATTTTAGGCAAAAATTTTACTTCTAGTGTTGTTGTGTTTGTAACTTTCTAATTTAGTTAATCATATGTGCGATACTGCAATTCAGTATCTACTTTAACCATTCAACTTCAAATGATATATATCAACGTGATAATTTTTCTTTTAACGACATCACGTTCTTTTGCCATCTACTGTTCACTTATCTTAACTTTGTCAATATTTATTCCATGATTCTTATAGAAATTTTGTTGTAATTGGTTTCCAAATAACTTGATAGTATGAATTTAAAGTCATGGAAACAAAATTCTCAAGTCTGAGTCGTTGCCCAAAAATCAAAGAATGCTGGAAAAATCTTTTAGCGTGATAATTGGTGCGCAGACCTTAATCCAAACTTGTCATGTCAAAATCAAGATGAGTTTGATTAGATAAGATAAGAGTATCAATTGGGGTAATAGACCTTGACAACAAGCAACAATACAAAGGTCCCTCCACTTGTAATAACGCATGCATTTTGTCTAATACCTTATCACAGACAAAGATGGTAACACTCCGCATCGTCCATACGTTAGCTCGTGGTAATATGCTCTTAGAGTTAAATGACTAGAATAGTGTCAAAGAGACTTAGTCTTATTTTTTTTGACTTCCAAAGTGAGTAAAGTTTAAACCATATATAATGTCCCTAATTTTGACTTTTTATCATGTGGGAAATTGAATAAGCTTTCCGCCGATATAAGATTCGCCCAAATTCGATACTCGGGCAAGAAGTTATGTCTAGTTTAAGTCCTAGTCGTAAAATACCATCATTTTGGTGCTTGGCGCGTCGCGGAGGGGATCTATTTAGCAATTGTCAAATTCTAGTAGCCTAGCGTAATTGTGGCGCGTCACGCTGAAGTTTTAGGTCACAACCAGTGGGACAACGCGATGGCTCCGCGTCACGAAGACATTAAGAATCCCATTCGTCAATTTTCAGTGAGCCACCACGATTATGGTGCGTCGCGGTGGCCCATAAAATTGGGCTCACAGTTATATTTTATTCCATCTCATTAAGGGCAGATTAGGTATTTTTTCACCCCCATCAGCTTAAACACGGGATTATACTCCCAACTGACCACATTTTTCATATTTTCTTTAGAAATTCAGAAGAACACTCTCTAGGGTTTCAAACTAAAAACCCAAATAACTCAAGATTTAACTGTGGCTTTTCAAGATTGATTGAAGATTCAGAATCCCCAAACCGTAGGCTTCGAGAATCATCCATTATTTTCTATAATTGAGGTACGTGGGGTTTTTCTAAAAATCTCATGGGCATAGAAATTATGATTTTTAAGAAAAAGGGAGTTTTAGATTTATGATTTATAGTCATGTTTTAGAAGTCTCAATGACATTCTTTTGGTCTTTAGGCCTTTCCCCAAATTGATTTGAAATTATATATATATATATGTGTGTGTGTGTGTGTGTTTTAAGGTAGATGATTGAATTGAGAGCATGACTCATGAAAATCCCTCTCTTGTTATGATTTTCCTTTACTTATGATATGCTATGAATTGTTTTGAATGCATCTTGAAAAACATGATATGTAATGTCTTGAGTAATGTTATAATTGGGTTATGATTTTGATCTCAAAAGAGAGGATTGTACATGTTGATAAATGTTGAATATGCATATAATGAAAGAGTGCATGGTTTTGCCAAAAGCACGTGACCAGCATATGTTTGAAGAATTTTTGCATAGTTTTGACTTATATTTCGGAACATGAAATCTCTTATACTATTTGTATGTTTAGATGGTATGAATTGAGTTTTTGATGAAAGAATCGTGCATGACGCATTATGGCTCAAAAATAGGGCTTGCAAGTCTTGGTGTGACGACACCAACTCAGATAATGCCATATTAATTCAGAAAATAATAAAATGCATGTTTGAACTCAGATTTTCATACTTTAAAGCTAGAATGATGCATGTTTCAGAACAGACTAAAATTGGACATAAAGAGAGCTTAGGTGGTTCCCCGAAGAAGGCACGAGTTTAGGCAACTCATTGTCCAAAATTGTGATTTGTCGATCCGGGTATATTATTATACGCTAGCCCAGTGCCTTGTAGCGTATCAGACTTAAACACTCCAACCCTTGCGGTACACTTGGGTTGGGAGCTTCTCCGCCGAGTCAATGGCGGATTCCGTATAGTACGTGGAATATCAGACATGTAGGGGAGTGTCACCTAACTCAGAAGTAATACAAAGATCAAAAATTGTATTGACAGCAAGGTTTTATGATTATAAAAAATGCCCATGTGTTTTGGAATTTATATCCTATATGATGTTTTATGATTAGCTCTCAACTATTTTACTTCCATTAAAAGCTTTATTTTTGATTGATTTGCGTACCATTATATCTATATTGACCACCTACCTTTCAGGTACTGAGGCACAGTCTAAGGATCCTGATAAGCAGCAGATTTCTTCAGACAGCAGGGGAGAGTTCAGTCGGTGAGCCTTCTATATTTCAGAAGGCCTAATTATTTTCAGACATTTATTATTAGTTATGGTTTTGGTGTACTGGGGTCCTTGTCTCAGTTTTCAGACAATTGTTATTAGCCATGAAGTAGAGATTTTGCAGACGGTTTTCAGATGTCATTAGATGGTTCTGGATTTCATTTACCCTTGTTGAATTCATATCAGACTTATGACCACGATTCCGTTCTGTTATATAATTCCGTATTTTTCTCTAATAAATGAATGTTATGCATGATTACCAAATAGATAGGGACTTTCGGGCCTTCAGGGTTCGGGATGTTCATTGTGGCCAGGGCCCCGGCTCGGATTTGTGACAAACTTGGTATCAAAGCATAGTTCATGGTCCCAGGGTGTTTGCGAAATCGCGTCGGGTAAAGACTTGTTTATGGGTGTGTAGCGCACCACACTTATAAGTAGGAGGCTACTGGCCATTTAGGAATTTTTCCCCTCTTTGTAATTTAGTTCATGCTTTGGAGTCTAATCTGTCCTCTAATCCATGATCTCTTGCATTTCAGAAAAACAATCATGTATTTCCATTGTACTATCGATCAGAATGTACAGACAGATAAGGTCCGTCCCACTCATAGGATGAGGGGCCAAACAAAGCTCAGACTTTGGAGATGATGCTACTCCGAGAGTCCCACTTACTCAGACCAGCCCACCTAGGGCACCGAGAGCTCCCCGGACGGGACTAATCGCACTCAGCCTTGCGAAAGAGAGTTATCTAATGCAGAATTCAGATAGTTCATTCACATACTTGCTCAGTTAGTAGCCACACAGACTCAATGGTCGAAAGATATTGGGTCTGCATCAATCACACCTGAGGCTACTAGGGTGGGTCAGTTCATGAGAATGAACCCGTCTATGTTTTTAGGAACCTAAGTAGAGGAGGATCCACAGGAGTTTGCTGATGAGATAGAGAAGATCTTTAAGGTGATGCGTGTAGATAAGGTAGAAGGGGTGGAATTGGAAGCTTACCATCTTAAAGAAGTTGTGAATCAGTGGTATAATGAGTGAGAGGATTCTAAAGGTGAGAGTGCTAAGCCTACGGTATGGGGAGAGTTCGTGGAAACCTTCCTTGATCTGTTCTTTTCCCTTGAGCTGAGAGAGGCCAAAGCTGAGGAGTTTATGAACCTTAAGCAAGGAAAAATAAGTGTCAAGGAGTACACTGTAAAGTTCAACTAACTGGCTCGTTATGCTCCAGAGATGGATGGTAATATGAGAGCTCAAATGAGAAAATTTACATCCGGTCTTTCGGATGACATAGTGCTTGAATGTAAGGGGGCTATACTGAATAGAGACATGGACTTCTCTAGGCTGTCAGTGCATATGCAGCAGGTAGAGGAGAAGAAGAAGAGAATCGTTGAGTCTAGGGAGAAGGATAGACAGACAAAGAGAGCCAAAAAAATGGATCAGAACCACAGTCAGCCACAGAGTGGTAATTGGGGAAATAAATGGCAGAAGAAGAAGAATTATGGTAATGCTCAGTCCGCAGCCAGCGCCACAGTGCCCAAACCTCCAGTAGACCGACGAACTCAGAGTTTCCTAACTAATCATGGATCCAGATCTCATGATACCCAGTCACAAGGCAGCGTAGCTCAGCAGCGTCATACATTTTTGTGGTGTGAGACCAGCGGTAGGCATCATCCAGGGAAATGTCAGCTGGGTTCACTGGTATGATATTCATGTGGTCATTTGGGTCACTTCTAGAGAGATTGTCCTTCAGATAGAAGTAGTGTTGGTAGTGGTAAATCTTAAGCAAATTCTTTTGCACCACCACCGCCCCAAAAGGGAGCAACCTCAGCTGCCGAGAGTGGTCGCAACTGGTTGTATGCTTTGTCCAACCACCAGGAAGTAGAAGACTCACTAGACGTAGTCACCGGTACGTTACAAATATTTTCCTGTGATGCTTATGTATTACTTTATCCCGGGTCTACCTTATCCTATGTGATCCCTTATATGGTTGTCAGTTTTGGGTTTGAGCCTAGTGAAATTTCAAAACCTTTCTCTGTTTCCACTATGGTGAGTGATTCTGTTGTGGCTAGGAGAGTGTATAGAAATTATGTGGTGATTTTTTATGGCTAAGATACCATGGCAGACCTCATAGACCTAGATATGATTGATTTTGATGCTATCCTAGGGATGGACTGGCTTCATTCGTGTTGTGCCATATTAAATTTTAGAACTCGAAGAGTCACCTTTTCTTTTCCCAATGAACCAGTGATAGAATGAGAAGGGAATTCTTTAGCGCCTAGAGGGAACTTAATATTTTATCTCAGAGCTCGTAAACTTATCTCCAAAGGTTATTTGTATCATCTTATTTGGGTTAAAGATTCTAAGGCTGAAAGTCTTCCTCTCTAGCCAGTCCCTGTGGTAAATGAGTTTCCAGAAGTCTTTCCATATGATCTCCCAGGAATACCACCTGATAGGGAGATAGATTTTGGTATTGATTTGTTGCCAAAAACCCATCCCATTTCTATTCCACCATATAGAATGGATCCTGCAGAACTGAAAGAGTTGAAAAAGCAGTTAGCAGACCTTCTAGACAAAGCTTTTATACGTCCCAGTGTTTCTCCCTGGGGTGCACCTGTACTCTTTGTGCGAAAGAAAGATGGTTCCTTGCGAATGTGCATAGATTACCGCCAACTAAATAAGGTCACTATTAAAAATAAATATCCTCTTCCTAGGATTGATGATCTCTTTGATCAACTTCAGGGTGCTAAATGTTTTTTAAAGATAGACCTTCGTTTGGGATACCATCAGTTGAAAGTTAGAGAGTCAAACATTCCCAAAATAGCTTTCCAAACTAGATACAGTCATTACGAATCCCTAGTCATGTCCTTTGGGTTGACTAACTCCCCTGAAGCCTTCATGGATCTTATGAATAAGGTATTACATCAGTTTCTAGATCTATTTGTTATAGTTTTCATTGATGATATTCTGATTTATTCCAAGAGTGGGGAGGACCATGCCAATCACCTCCGAATCATCCTTCAGACTCTCAAAGATTATAAGTTGTATGCAAAATTTCCCAAGTGTGAATTCTAGCTTAATGTTATTGCTTTCTTGGGGCATATCGTATCTAGTGACAAGATTAAGGTTGATCCCTAAAAGATTGAGGCAGTGAGAAAATGGCCTAAACCCACGACTCTAATCGATATTCAGAGTTTCTTGGGGTTGGCAGGGTATTAAAAAAAATTCGTAGAGAGTTTTTCTTCCATAGCTGTACCACTTACTAAGTTGACTCAGAAAAAGGTGAAGTTCGTGTGGTCTGACTTTTGTGATAATAGCTTTGAGAAGTTAAAATATAAGTTGACAATTTCTCCTGTTTTGAATCTTTCGGAAGGTATGGAGGGGTTTGTTATGTACTGTGATGCATCTCGTGTGGAACTTGGGTGTGTACTTATGCAGCACGGTAAGGTGGTGGCCTATGCATCTAGGCAGTTGAAAATGAATGAGCGAAATTACCCCACCTATGACTTGGAGTTAGCAGCTGTGGTGTTTGCACTTAAAATCTGGCGACATTATCTCTATAGGGTACATGTTGATATATTTACTGACCACAAGAGTTTACAGTATGTTTTCTCACAAAAAGAATTAAACCTCAGGAAAAGGCGTTGGTTGGAGCTTTTAAAGGATTATGACATGAGCCTACACTACCATCCGGGCAAGGCAAATATAGTAGTCGACGCCCTCAGCAGGTTGTCTATGGGCAGTCTTTCTCATGTTGAAAAGGGAAAGAGTAAGATGGTGAAGAATATTCACCGACTTACAAATCTAGGAGTACGACTCTTGGATTTCAAAGATGGGGGAGTGGTTGTTCATGAGGTAGCTAAATCTTCCTTTTGTGCAAAAGTTAAAGAGAAGCAGGTTAAAGATCCCATCTTAATGCAGATCAAGAAAGATGTGGGTCAGCAGAAGGTGATGTCTTTTGAAATAGGTGGTGATGGTATTTTGAGATATCAAGGTCGACTATGTATGCCAGATATAGATGGGTTACAAAAGAGAATCCTTGATGAAGCTCACACTTCGAGGTATATTGTTCACCCAGGCTCTACTAAGATGTACCATGATCTAAAAACATTATATTGGTGGAATAATATGGAGCGTGATATGGCTAATTATGTTTCCAAGTGTTTGAACTGCCAACAAGTTCAAGTAGAACATATGAGGCCAAGTGGTACGTCCCAAGAGATAGCTTTGCCTTTGTGGAAGTGGGAGATGATCAATATGGACTTTATTACGGGACTTCCAAGGTCCCGAAACCAGTATGATTCTATTTGGCTGATTGTTGACAGGCTGACCAAGTTAGCATATTTTCTGCCTGTAAGGACCAACTATTCAGGAGATGATTATGCCAAGCTTTACATTGAGGAAATAGTTCGCTTGCATGGAGCACCTACATCCATCATATCTGACCGAGGCGTGCAATTCACTTCTCAGTTTTGGAGATCTTCTCAGAGGGGTTTAGGTACCCAAGTGAATCTGCGTACTGCATTCTACCCTCAGACTGATGGGCAAGCTGAGCGCACCATTCAAACCCTTAAGGATATGTTGAGGGCATGCGTGATTGACTTCAAAGGTAGTTGGGTAGATCACTTGCCATTGATAGAGTTCGCATATAATAATAGTTATTATGTCATTATTAATATGGCTCCTTTTGAGGCGCTGTATGGGAGAAGATATAGGTCGCCAACAGGGTGGTATGAAGTGGGGAGACGTAGTTTTTTGGGCCTGATCTTGTTCATCATGCAATGGAGGATGTGAAAATTATTAGAGAACGACTTAAGACAGCCCAGAGTAGACAGAAATCCTGTGTCGATGTTAGAAAAGGGGAGCTAGAATTTGAAGTTAGTGATTGGGTATTTCTAAAAGTCTCCCCTATGAAGGGAGTTATGTGATTCATAAAGAAAGGTAAGCTGAGTCCTTCCTATATAGGACCATACCATATTTTGAGAAGGATAGGTACAGTTGCATATGAGTTAGAGTTGCCTGCAGATTAGGGTTCTGTTCATTCGGTATTTCACATATCCATGCTGAAGAAATGTATTGGAGATCATTCCCTAGTGTTTCCTGTAGAGGAGATCAAGGTGAAGACTCATTATCATAGGAAGAGGAACCTATTGCAATCTTAGATCGCCAAGTTCAGAAGTTGAGGAGCAAAGAGATAGTGTCGGTTAAGGTGTTGTGGAGAAATCAGAAAGTTGAAGAAGCAACTTGGGAATCAGAAGATGACATGAGAGCAAGATACCTAAACCTGTTTGCTCCGGTGAATGACAAAATAGAAGGTACAATCCTTGCTTTATTCTTTTATGGTCTTAGTATACCCTAAATCATGCTTGCTTGTGCTCCGCATCATTATTCAGGGATGAATGATCTCAAGGGGGATAATTTAACACCCCGCATCATCCATGCATTTGCTTATGGTAATATGCTCTTAGAGATAAATGACTAAAATAGTGTCAAAGAGACTTAGTCTCATTTTTTTGACTTTCAAAGAGAGTAAAGTATAAACCATATATAATTTTCCTAATTTTGAGTTTTTACCATGTGGAAAATTGAATGAGCTTTCTGCTGATATAAGATTCGCCCAAATTCGATACCCGGGCAAGAAGTTATGGCTAGTTTAAGTCCTAGTCGTAAAATACCATCATTTTGGTGCTTGGCGCATCACGGAGAGGGTCTATTTAGCAATTGTCAAATTCCAGTAGCCTAGCGCGATTGTGGCGCGTCACGCTGAAGTTTTAGGTCCCAACCAGTGGGACAACGCAATGGCTCTGTGTCGTGGAGACCTTAAGAATCTCATTTGTCAATTTTCAGTGAGCCACCGTGATTATGGCGCGTCACGGTGGCCCATAAAACCGGGCTCCCATCTATATTTTATTCCGTCTCATTAAGGTCATATTAGGTATTTTTCCAACCCCCCCATCATCTTAAACATGGGATTATACTCCCAACTAACCACATTATTCACATTTTTTTCAGAAATTCACAAGAACACTCTCTAGGGTTTCAAACTAAAAATCCAAATAACTCAAGATTTAACCGTGGCTTTTCAAGATTGATTGAAGATTTGGAATTCCCAAACCACAGTCTTCGAGAATCATCCATTATTTTCTGTAATTGAAGTACGTGGGGTTTTCCTAAAAATCTCATGGACATAGAAATCATGATTTTTAAGAAAAAAAGGTTTTAGATTTATGATTTATAATCATGTTTTAGAAGTCTCAATGACATTGTTTTGGTCTTTAGGTATTTCCCCAAATTAATTTGAAATATTATATATGTATGTGTTTTAAGGCTGATGATTGAACTGAGAGCATGACTCATGAAAAGTCCCTCTCTTGTTATGATTTTCCTTTACTTATGATATGCTATGAATTGTTTTGAATGCATCTTGAAAAGCATGATATGTAATTTCTTGAGTAATGTTATAATTGGGTTATGATTTTGATTTCAAAAGAGAGGGTTGTACATGTTGATAAATGTTGAATATGCATATAATGAAAGAGTGCATGATTTTGTCAAAAGCACGTGACTACCATATGTTTGAAGAATTTTTTGCATAGTTTTGACTTAAGTTTTAGAACACAAAATCTCTTGTACTATCTGTATGTTTGGGTGGTCTGAATTGAGTTTTTGATGAAAGAATCATTCATGACGCATTATGGCTCAGAAATAGGACTTGCAAGTCTTGGTGTGACGACACCAACTCAGATAATGCCATGTTAATTCAGAACAGAATAGAATGCATGTTTGAAATCAAATTTTCAGATTTTGAAGCTAGAATGATGCATATTTCAGAACAGACTAAAATTGGGCATAAAGAGAGCTTAGGTGGTTCCCCGAAGAAGGCGCGAGTTCAGACAACTCATTGTCCATAACTGTGATTTGTCGATCCGGGTATATTATTATACGTTGGCCTAGTGCCCTATGGCGTATCAGACTCAGACACTCCAACCCTTGCGGCACACTTGGGTTAGGTTCTTTCCCGCCGAGTCAATGGCGGATTCCATATAGCTCGTGGAATATCAGACTTGTAGGGGAGTGCCACCTAACACAGAAGTAATATAAAGATCAGAAATTGCATTGACAGCAAGGTTTTATGATTATCAAAAATGCCCATGTGTTTTGAAATTTATATTTTATATGATGTTTTATGATTAGCTCTCAACTATTTTAGTTACATTAAAAACTTTATTTTGGATTGCTCTGCATACCAGTACATCTGTATTGACCCCCTGCCTTCCAGATTTTGAGGCACAGTCTAGGGGTCCTGATAAGCAGTAGATTTCTTCAGATAGCAGTGCAGGTCCAGTCGGTGAGCCTTCTATATTTCAGAAGGCCTAATTATTTTCAGACATTTATTATTAGTTATGGTTTTGGTCTACTGGGGCCTTGTCCCAGTTTTAAGACAGTCTTTATTAGCCATGTAGTAGAGATTTCGCAGACGGTTTTGAGATGTCATTAGATGGTTCTGGATTTCATTTACCCTTGTTGAATTCATATCAGACTTATGACCATGATTCCGTTCTGTTATATAATTCCCCATTTCCCTCTAATAAATGAATGTTGTGCATGATTACCAGACAGATAGGGACGCCAGGGTTCGGGATGTCCGTTGCGGCCATGGCCCGGCTCGGGTCGTGACAAAGATGTAATTGAAAAGGTCTTTGTTTTCTCTACAAAATGAAGAGAGAATAGACTTGTGTTCAGTTGATGTGTTATTAATAATTTTAATTTAATATGTCATGTTCTTAAAGCTGAAAAATTAAAAAGATCATGCTTGAACCTGAGCAATGTTTGTTAATTACTTTTACAGATGCATATTTCCACTATTTTGGAACTGGAAATGATGAATTTGAGAGTTATTTTCGAGATAAATCAGGTATGAGCCACAATGGAATGCCTTGATGATATACCAGTTGGGTGTATGAGCAAAGTCCCAAATATGCGACTCGCCTGAAGATGTTATTCAGCGTAGTATCTCGTCTAGAGACTACTGCATATGTTAATTGATTAATAGTGTAACAAGTGATGATCATGCTTAATCTGTAGTATGCATACAGCGCCTTACATAGTGTGCCTGACATGGAACTTATAGTGAATGTGAGTCTGTTGTTCTTGTCTTTTTGGAGTATAAGTTTTATGCTACTTTTCAATGAAGATAAAACACGTCGTTATAGTCCTCAAAGTTTAGTGATGGAAGTGTGGATATCCAGGATGGTGTAGTTCGTCCAATTCAAGTAGTTTGATGACAATATGAGAAACTGTACGTTTTGTCAGGAAATTGATTGAATGACCTGAGGATTTTTCCAATTTCTGTTTATCAGTCAAATATGCCATTGGATATATAGTGAACTAATAATTAAGTTGAATCTATTTCTACATACTGTACACAAATGAAAACAAAATTTGATCGAGTCACAAAGGAAGAAAATTCATGACATATTTTGCAACGGGCAGCCCGGTGCACTAAAGCTCCCGCTATGCGCGGGTTCCTGGTATGGACTGGACCACAAGGGTCTATTGTACATAGTCTCACCTTATATTTTGCAAAGGGCTGTTTTCCGAGGCTTGAATCCTGATCTCCTAGTGGCATGACAGCTACTTATTAACTGGTTACTCCTGGATCCCGCTTCTTAAAAGAGTCTATTTGATCATTAGTTGGTGTATAGACTTTGGCAAAAACCTCTCAAAGTCTAAAATTCAGAAATGTTTGATTGGTTAGAATAATAAATGATATATAGAATTTGAGTTAAACAACATTTCAAGTCCAAATTCCAAAAAAAATTTGATTGGTTAGAATAATACTGTTGGTTGGTGTATACACCTTGACTTTCAAGTCAAAATCCATCTTTTTTCCACACTAAGTTCATGATTGATACAATCATCTTCAATGTGAATGATAAGGTAAGCATCAATGGTTTGATAATGTGCAGAAAGGTTATTTTTTCTTTATTTACTTGCTAATGAAGTGTAATTTTGTTATCGTAATTTTGTTTCTCTTTTTATCCATAGGTACTTATCATAACATTCTTGGGAAAAGGACACTTTTTGGAGTGAAAAAGTTCGCGTTGAAGGCCAAACGGTATCAGAAGCAAGTTTGTATTCGCTGCAGAAACGACTTCACTGTGTAATGGGATAACTCAATACAGTAATGAGATAGATACGCATAAGCGACAGACAAGAATCAAGAATGGAACAACTGCTGGAAGACAGTTCAGTTCCAGCTAGACATATAGAAAGAAATTACTTGTTTCATGAAAAGAAAACGATATAAATAGTTCAGTTACTTTTATGTGACGAGAAAATAGATTTGTGGTTGTGATATTGATTGTTATAGCAGGTAAACTTCAAATTTTTATTTATATGAAAGAGTGTGATGATATATGGATTCGTTGCCCTCCAGCCGATTATAGTTGGTACAAGAGAATCTATGCTTCCCAGACATAGATTCCTACTTTGACTAGCAAGCCAAGATTGACTATTAACAAAACAAAGAATGCAAAGACTACATATCCCTCTGAATGATGAAAAGTGTTTCTTTGCTTTCCTGAGGCTCTAAGAGGGACTTATCACCCTTCTTAGATGGTGTTAAATAATTCTCTTGGAGTGCTCTTTAGGTGTAGACGTTAGTTATGAAGGACAACATGTTGATGTGTAAGTTGTGGTCATGAACAAAGTAAATGGGAGAATCAAAGAAAAAAATCATGTCTTAATTCATAGAGTAACAAACACTTTGGAAAAAATTACAATCTATGAAAGATGAAGGCTTATATTTGCATCACCGGCAGCATATTAGACTTGAATCCTGCAATTTCCAAAAATGAAGGATTAACGTTTAGAGCTTTAAGGATGAAACTTAATCTTATGAAGGATAGAGATTAAGTTGAATAACTAGAAGGTACACACTAATATCTTATCTTGTGCCTTTTCATTCTCGAATTAATTTTGTGTTCAAATTTTACAACCATCCTCGAAAACCAGACTGGATAGTGAGTTGACAGCAGTATATATATTATGGACAGTCAAATAACCAGACCACAACCGAAACCCATGAGAACCGCTTGCCAACTAAACAAATCTCCTTCTTCTTCTTCTTCATCATCTAGCTCAACTGGAGTTGTCGCTTGCGGTACCCCATCATCGCCACCACAATCTTTTGATAGAGGCAATCCACGTAACCCATCATTCCCTTGGTATGAGCTGTTATCAAACGTATCAAATTGTTTTCCTTTGGGAATGCATCCAACAAGATGATTATGAGAGAGATCTAAGACCACAAGAAATGTGAGAGATACAAGTTGTTGTGGAATTTCACCACCTATTTTGTTGGATGAGAGATCCAACAATTCAAGTACAGATAAACATTGCAGGGATGTTGCTATAACACCTTCCAAGCCATTATGAGATAGATTCAGCTCACGGAGTCCAACGAGATCTCCAATGCTTGGGACATAACCTTCAAATCTATTTCTTGAGAAATTAATAATTATGTTCGTTGTCAGAACATGAAAAAATTCACGATCCCATCCCTTTGTTGTAACTATCAAAGTATTCATGTAATAAACAGAATAATAATCATCTATATACTCTCGGGTTTCACTATTCTCACCAATGATTTTCATGGCTTGAAAATTCTCAAAAAGGCTCACGGGTAATTTTCCACTAAATCCATTGGATGAGAGATCTATTACTCGAATTTGAGCAAACAAGTTGTTTCTCCTTGAATCTTTTAGAGGGCCATGCAACTTATTTGATCCCAAACATAAAATCCGCAAATAAGGAAGGCATCCCAACCAATTTGGAAATGTGTCATTCAACTCATTGTTGCCTAAATCAAGGAATTCCAAATATCTGCAATTGATCAACGATGGCGGAACTTTCTCCTGTAGCTTATTCCCGTACAAGTTAAAGATGCGGAGTTGGTTTTCAGTATTAAAAGTTGTATTAATTGTTCCACTGAGACATTGTTGTTTAAATCCAAAACCTGAAGTTCACTCATCTCACCTAAACATTGTGGGATTGTTCCGTTCAAATGATTGCTTCCCAAATCTAGCACTGTCAGTGTTTTCAGATTGCAGACGGCTGAAGCAATCTGTCCACTGAGATTATTTTGAGAAATGCTAAGAGCATATAGTCCCTGTAGGTCTAAGAGTGACTTTGGAATAGGACCTTGCAGCTGATTTTGTTTTAAAACAGCTGAATACAATGTTTTGGAGTTGAACTTGAACTCGTGAATTTTGCCACTGAAAGAGTTATTGCTCAAGTCTAAACCAGATAGTGATGGGAGGGAGAATATCCAGGAAGGTATAGTCCCATTCAAGTAGTTTTATGACAAGTGGAGGTATTTTAGGTTTTTGAGTCCACTTACGTTGGATGGAATTGCACCAGTTAGGGAATTGGATGATAAAGAAAGGTATTCCAAGTTGGAAAGGTCGAAAACTCTTTCAGGCAATGCCTCACGTAAATCTGCACCTGAAAGTTGTAGAGTTGTTAAATAAGGAGAGAAATTTAGAGGAATGGTGGAAGAGATGTTCACTGAGTCAAGGTAAAGCCCTCTTAATTGCGTCAAGTTCTTAAGGCCCGAGTCTAAGCCCTTACGGATCAACAGTCGATATACAAAGAACTTGTAATTTAGAAAGGTGAGAGATTTCTGCTGGGATTAGAACTGTAAAACCTGAATATGATGCGTCAAGCTAGATAATTCACCAAATTTAGGTGAAATGAGCGATCCAGAGAAATTATTATAAGATAAAGACAAGCCGTTTGAGACTGGAGACTGAAACAGACTACTGTTGGTATGAAATTTGCCTTGAAGTCCACTGCAAAAGAGGTAAAGCTCAATTACTTGTCCCATCGTCTCGTCACACTGAACTCTATCCCATGAGCAACAATCTGTGTTCTTGTTCCATGAAAGAGTTCTCAGATTACGATGGCCACAGTAATCAGAAGCAATAGGATTAATGGTAAACATGAGCTTGATTTTTGGGGCACAAATGAGGTAAGGATGACAAGAAAGCAAGTTGACAGAGAAAGGGATATAGCATAAAATGATTAAAACTAATTAAGTTAGTAGAGATGAAATCAAGAAATGTTTGCTTTGTGTCTCTATTCAATAATTTTGATGAGATATATATAGCAAAAATTAAGCAAAGAAAAATCTACTACTACATGTTGCTGCGGAGTAATAAAATTCCAAGAAGATCACCTAGTCACTTTCAATCAAATTTTAAGTTGGCAATTACATAATTGATTATTCGTTGAAAACGTCACTAAATGGTAAACAATAATGAGAAGCATTAGGATTAATGGGAAACATGTGCTTGAATTGTAGAAGGGCTAGAGCTTGATGTTTGGGGCACAAATGAAGTAAGGATGAGGAGAAAGCAAGTTGACAAAGAAAAGGATATAGCATAAAAAATAGTACAAGTTTTACACAATCCATTGCTGCACTAAAATGATCAAAACTAATTAAGTTGGTAGAGAAAAATCAAGAAATGTTTGCTTTGTGTGTCTATTCAATAATTTTCGGTGACCAAGTCATTTTCGGTGAATAGTGAGGATTCATATAGCTTACCAAGACTAGCTTGCGGTTGAAGCTTAGTTAATGCAATTTCGAAGAAGAAAAAGAAGTAGACCCTGCTAATGCAAGATACTTTGTGCACCAGGATGCCCTTTTTTTAAGAAGGAAGAAAAGTTTGACAAAGACAACTCGAGTTTGATGGAACCAATTTCCAAGAACGTGTTTAGAACTTGGAGTGGGGACTTTCTTTGGACCCTACCAGACTGTCCGTTTGTTAATGGAGAAAGAAAAGTCTATAAGATTGATAATTTGTGTAGATCTTGAATTCTTGAATAGTTTTATGCTTTGTGCAAATTTTTTAGAAATGAAAAGTTGATGTTACCTATTATAAGTACTGAAAAATGACATGAAGAATAAGTAATTAATGTTAAATATAAAACATGAAAAAAAAAAATACCTTCTCTTGATATATTAAAAATAACAAGTAAAAATAAAAATTTATTTTGCAAGAGGAAGCAACTTGCAAGTAACTCATTCAGGCATCTTTCTAGAAAGTCTTGCATCAATTTCCTAAAAAATTGTTGAAGTTTCTTTTCTTCTATACATAGAAAGTTGAATCAATTCAATAGTCACATAAATATAAATATTACACCTTTTTTAAAAACTATAAGCTTCAAAAATTTTATAGCCACAAAAAATTATAACATGTCAAAATCACAAATTATAAAAGTATTTATTTCATTATTAAATTTCATATTAAATAAAATTTTGCCACGTAAATTAAAATGAAAAAAAATAATTTTTTTCTTTTTTTTTTGGGGGGGTTTGGGCAAGAAAGTAAAGTAGAAAATAAGATTATTTTTTTTATACTTGAATCCAACCTTTGAAAAAGACCCCTTGTTGACTACCAAGTCTTCCTTTGAAAAATTCTCACAAAAGAGTCCTTCCAATAAATTATTCCACTTGTCTTTCCTCTTGTTCACACAAAAAAGAAAAGAAAGTTTGGTGTATTAAATCTATTAGGATATATTATTAACCATGTAATTTGTGTAATAGTATTATATTCTCATCCCATGCAAGGACTATTTATTATATTAATAAAATCTTTATTTGAATAGATCATTGTGTTAACATGTGTGTCCTTTACTTTTAAAGTAGATAATTTTGTGTATGGAGTATTTTAACTCATGCATGGAAGATTAAAATTGTCGGTTCTTATAAGTAATAAATTAACGTTCACAATCAATGATGAGGTAGGACAAACATCTTGATGATTGTAGCACAAGATTAAATATAATTTGATCTTATTTATGGGAGTGGTAATATTCCACCTTCTTGTGTTAGTACATTTTGAATGTATTGAATGGACCGATTAGAGATATTCGTTTATGTTCTTAATATTAATAAACAATTTCTCTAGTCCATTACATGTACTTATACTCTTAATCTTGATATAATTATTATGATCTATGTGGTTTGTTTTGTCGTTTTAATCTATTAAAAGGTGAGACATTTTTGTGAGTCAACATATTTATGATAGGTTGGATGATGACGAATCACTTAGTGAAATATTACTTAGTTGATAGAACCATGTCTCGGACTTGAGAAGAAGACACCCCTTTACGATTACTTATAAGTTTTCACGTGAAAATCCTGCAGGTGGATTTTGTATCCGTCATATGAAATAAGTTAAGCATTATAAATAAAGGATTAAATTAATTAATGAATTAAATTTTTTCCAGAGAATTTAATTTAATTGATTGGTATCGGTAATTCTAACAAGGGGAGTTAAATAAGATGTAATGAAAGATTTTGAATCGAGGAGTGCAATTACAGTTTTTTAGTGGAATAATTTATAATTTATTATGATATGATAATTCTTTCATCACCGAATTAATATCATAATTGAAAGCCTCACTTAATAAATCTGTGATCCCTACCATACCGGATTAATTAATCATTTTGGAAAAGAAGGGAAAAACTTTATAGAAGAAGTGATTTTGTTTTAGTTATTGGTCTTCTATTAATAAGGAAAGAATGAATTAAAAAATCAGGTTTAATGACTGCATTAAGGCCAAAAAATATTTTGGGTATTAAACCCATAATAAATGCAAAAACGTTTAATGGCATAATTGCAGCAATAAAGGAAAAAAACGTTTTGCCCCTTTATCTTCCCTTTTCATTAAAGATTGGGAAAAAATAAGGGATGATTTTTTTATTCAAGATAATCTTCTTTATAATCTTCTTTTCTGAAAAATAATCACTTGCCACTCAAGTGTTGATTGAAAAATTTTAATTCGGTTTTGGTAGAAGATCGCAGTCCTGGAAAGCAAAGTGTTGAACGAGTTTTATGAAAGCTTCAAGAGGTAAGATTTTTGATTCTCGTTTTAGTTATGTTATCTAGATATTATGTAAGTTATTGATACTGTAGAATTATTGCTTTCGATGTGCATGTTCTAACAATTGGTTTCAGTAGTCTTCTTACATACGCTAGATAATGTAAAAGAAATTACATTTGTTGTACATATTTCAGATAATAATTGTATAAATTATGTTGTTGTTGGCTGTTTTTCATGTTTTTGATATCATGTTGTTGTTGGTTGTTTTCCATGTTTTTGATGATGTTATTAGTTCCAACAGAACTTAAGTTTATCATCAAGAAAGTGTAAAACAAATTTTGCGTAGTTTTGTGAAAATTAATTTTGTAGATTAAGGGATAAACGATGATGAGTCTCGACTACGACCAACTATAATCATTACTCACTGTATGAACAGTAGCAGTAAGGCCAAGCAGTGCAGGTAGCCCTGCTGTCCCTCGCAACAGCTCAGCCAATAATTGTCGATTTGGTCGGTTTTGGAGTTCTTCAATTTTTAACAAACTCTGAATGACCAGAAATTTGGTACGTTTATTGAAAATGACCCATTGAACAATACACTCATTAAACTGTGATTCAGGCCATTTTTTTGGTCATTCGGGGTCGTTTTGATGAGTTTTTGGGTGTTTTTATATTTTAGAAAAAATTATAAATTCTAAAAAAATTATTCTTTGCAAATCAGTGGTGATAGGGATCATTCCTTATGATTTTAAGTGGTTAATAATAGTACATAATATGAGTTTATATGTTGACATCGGTCATCTTCCCCATCGGATAAACTTGTATATTGTAATACTATTTTATAGTCTCTTATTTTTTATGACTCGTATTAACTTTCCAACTAAGTTACATGTTGGTTCAATGGTATAGAAACTTATGAAATGTGATATTTATCTAATTTAAATCAACAGTTGACTCTCAAACTGAGTTGGTTCTATTTCATTTAAGAGATAAAATATCTGACATTACATGTATATTTGCTTAACGAAACAGCTAAAATATCTGACATTATATGTATATTTGCTTAAATGGTTAAGTTTCCCTAACGATTCTAATTGTTTATGTGCATTGGTATATGTGTGATATGGTTTTGAAGAATTTTATTATTCTGAAACATGTCTAATAATCTATTTTAATTTGACTATATAACAGATTAGCCATATCTTCATTCAATCCCTTAACTTCTATCCTGAATCAAAATAAATTAGAAGGCCCTAACTATGTGGACTGGAAACATAATTTGGATATTGTTCTTACTGCTGAGGGCTTTAAATTTGTACTGGTTGAGAAATGTCCTGTTAAGTCGAATGAACCCACTGATGATGAGATTAAAGCCTACGATAAGTGGGTCAAGGCTGACGAGATGGCAAGATGTTACATTCTTGCCTCTATGGCAAATGTGTTGCAGCATCAACATCATTCCATGACAACTGCTTATGATATGCTTGAATCTCTCAAAGAGATGTTTGGTGAGCAAAATTGTGCTACAAAGCAAACGTCCATGGAAGCTCTTTTGACCACAAAAATGGTTGAAGGAACTTCGATAAGGGAACATGTTCTCAAAATGATGAGTCTATTCTTGGTGCAGTTATTGATAAGGAGTCTCAGGTTGAGATGGTCCTACAGACTCTGCTAGACAGTTTCTAGCAGTTTCGCTTGAATTATAATATCAATAAGATGGACTTATCTTTCGCAAAACTGTTGAATAAGCTGCAAGTGGCAGAATCTATCATTAAGCAACAAGCTTCTCCTGTGGCGTTGATGGTTGACAAACCTTCAAATTTGACTTCTAAGACGAAAGGCGAAAAGAAAAAGAAGAAGAATCCTCGTAAGGTTTCAGGTGCTAATGGTGGTGTGGCTAAGCCTAAGGGAATATGCTATCATTGCAAGCAACCTGGTCATTGTAAGAAACAACGTACATCTTTTTCATATGTCGTTGAAACATTTTTAGCGGTTGTTTCTACACAATTTTGGGCTATAGATTCGAAAGCCACTAATCATATCTGCACATCATTGTAGGGGTTTTAGGAAATACGATGCCTAAGTGAAAATGAACTTAACGTGTTTCAAGCCAATGGGGAACCAGCACCAGCCTTAGCTATAGGAAATATTTCTATTTAGTTTAGTAGTTCTAGAGTTTTGACTTTGAATATTGTTCTTTACGTACCTTCTATAAGAAGGAATTTGCTTTCAGTTTCAAGAATAATGGATGCTGGTTACAATGTTTATTTTGCTAATAATTGTGCAATTATTAAATTTAATAGGCATTTTATTATTTCTACTCCTTGAATACATGATTTGTTTGTATTTGTTGTGTCCCATGATATGCTACAAAAAATAGAACTTAATAATGTTGATCAATCACATAAAAGAAAATATAATTTCGAAATTGAGTGAAACATACTTATGGCACTTATGTCTGGGTCATATTAACTTAAATAGGATCTCACGGTTGGTTTCTGATGGACCTTTGAGTTCATTGAAAGTGGAGGCACTTTCAACTTGTGAATCCTATTTAGAAGGTAAAATGACCAAGAAACAATTTCCTTCCAGAGGAAATAGAGCCAGAAATAAGTTAGAATTAATTCGTACTGATTTGTGTGGTCCTATGAATATACAAGCAAGAGGTGGTTTTGAGTATTTTGTAACTTTCACAGACGATTACTCAAAATATGAATACATTTATTTTTTGCGTCGTAAATCTGAATGATTTGAAAATTCAAAGAATTTAAGATAGAAACGAAAAAGTGACATAACAAACATATCTATACATTACGATCTGATCGTGGTGGTGAATACTTTTCGGCGGAATTCATTAAAAACTTATCAGAATCAGGAATTACATCTCAATATTCTGCTCCAGGATCACCACAACAAAATGGTGAGGCAGAACACCGAAATAGAACTCTTATGGAAATGGTTAGATCAATGTTAAGTTATTCAGATTTACCCTTTTCTTTTTTGGGGTTATGCATTAGAAACTGTAAATTATATTCTAAACTTGGTTCCGTCAAAATCAGTACCTTTAACCCCATCTGAATTATGGAGTGGGCACAAGCCTAGTCTATGGCATATTCGGGTTTGGGGTTGTCTAGCACATGTGCTAAAAGAAAAAATTGATAAATTGGAACCAGAACAGAAATGTGCATTTTTATTGGATATCCAAAAGGAACGAAAGGGGGTTTATTTTATTGTCCTAAGGAACGGAAGGTAATTGTTTCGACAAATGCCAGATTTCTTAAAGAGAATTATTTAATGAACCACGTTCCTAGAAGTAAAATTGTTTTACAAGAATTGGGCAATAGAATAACGAATAATGATACACAAGAACAATTTTTGAAAATCGTTATTGACATACCACTGCATCCACGTCGTGGGAGAAATGTCAATAGACAAGAGGTTTCACAAGAGTAAACACTTGACATCACACTACCTCAAAGTAGTGGGAGTAACGTCGAGCAGCCTGTAATTGTAGAGGAAAACGTTCAGGATAATGTCAAGGAACCTGTCATAGTATAGGAAGACATTGAGGGTGTTCAAAATTTAGTTCCAAATGTAGCAGATCCTGTAGTGACTAGTCGTCGCAGTGGGAGAATTATTAGAAAATCTTTACGGTTTGTGCTCTTAGGAGAATCGTATGATAGAATCCCTGAGGAGCTTAATACGGAACCTCTTAATTACACCGAAGAACTACATGATAAAGATGCTAAAATGTGGATTGCTTCTATGAAATCTGAGATGGAGTTTATATATTCCAATCAAGTCTGGAAACTTGTAGAACCACCTACGGGAGTCAAACCCATTGCATGTAGATGAAAGAGAGGTGTGGATGGAAAAGTGCAAAATTTTAAGGCTAGACTTGTTGCGAAAGGGTTTACTCAAAAAGAAGAAATTGATTGTGATAAAACTTTTTCGCCGGTAGCTATGCTTAAATTCATTAGGATTGTTTTATCCATTGCTTCTCATTATGATTAAGAGATTTGGCAAATAGATGTCAAGATGGCTTTCCTAAATGGAAGTCTTAACTAATGCATTTATATGGCACAACCAAAAGGTTTCATGAAAAGTGGTAATGAACATAATTTTTGTAAACTTAAGAAATCCATTTATGGTTTGAAACAAGCATCTAGTGCATGTAATACTTGTTTTGATAATTCGACTAAAACTTCTGGTTTTAATCAATGTGAAAATGAGTCATATGTTTATAAAAAATGGGATACAGACAGAGTACCATTTTTTATTCTGTACGTAGATGACATTTTGCTCATAGAAAATAATGTGAGCATGTTGAATTCTGTTAATGAGTGGCTATGCTCGTATTTTGATATGAAAGACTTGGGAGAATCGGCTCATATCCTTGGGATCAAGCTTATGCAAGATCGTAAACACAGGATATTAGGATTATCTCAAGCACTTTATATTGATATTATTCTTGCAAGATTCAGCATGCAAAATTCCAAAAAGGAATTCCTTCCTTTTAGGCTTGGAATTACTTTATCAAAAAACCAGTCGCCTAAAATGACCGATGAGATAGAGAGAATGAAGGGGGTTTCTTACGCTTCTGTTGTAGGGAGCCTCATGTATGCTATGTTGTGCACTAGACCAGATATCTGCTTTGCTATTGGCATGGTTAGCAGATTCCAATCTAATCCTGGGCAAGAACATTGGACTGCGGTTAAGCATATAATCAAGTACCTTAAAAGGACTAGGGATTATATGCTTGTATTTCACTCCGAGGATCTTGTACCTATTGGGTATACTGATTTAGATTTTCAGTCGGATAAAGATTCTGGAAAATCTATGTCACAATCCAAACTGGGGCCTGGCCGTGACTGACATCCCAAACCGTGAAGGTCTGAGTGCCTCTTTTCTATTTGAAAATCACGAACACCATTCACACAAAATAAAGAGAAATGCAAAAATAAACAAATGGAATCATGGTCATACTTTTTCAATTTTATAATACGGAATGAAATCAATAGACATCTAGACAATATCTATCTCAGTCTGCAAAATCTTTAATACATCAGAATATAATTACTTGTTTATAACTAGGACAAGTCCCCTAGTCTGACCCAAAACTAAAATGCAAAATAATACTCTAGCACCAAGCCTTCCTAAATAAAGAAGGCTCACCAACTGCACACTAAGCCTCAAACCCTAAAATATAAGGGGTCAATACAAACGTACTGGTATGTGAAACAACTCAAAATATCATGCTTTTAATACAAAATAGATGAGAGAATTACATAAAAATAATGACCATAATACGTAAGTAAAAATACATGGGCATACTTTAGTGATCTCCAAAACACTTCTTTGAAACCATGACTCACTCTTTTTTATTCTTCTGAGCTAGTCGGTACACCCTACAAATCTGAAATTCCACAAGCTATGTGGAACTCGCCCTTAACTCAGTGGCCAAGCCTCCAATCCAAGTAGCCACCAGGATTGGAGTGGTGATACCCCCCATGTGAGCACACCGCAGGAAATCCCCCCATGTGAGATATCCTAAAAATTTCATATCATGTAGGATCATATATCATAAGTCCCGTATCGGCAACTACAGTTTCCGACGATGAGCCCTTGCGCTCAAACTGCTTCTTCGGGTAACCTACTAGTTCTCTTAAGCCCAAATTTTAGTTCTTTAATGAAAACACATTCATACTTTTCAAACATTTAACACTATCTTGTTAAGGGCATGGAATCATCGGGTATCGTCATACCCTGACTTGCAAGCTAATCAAATCATGTCACATCATGTCTACGACCCTTTTCATTTATTATCATATTCATGACCATTCTAGATTTTAAACATCAGATGAGAGAGAGTTATGCAATAGACTTTTCATTTAAATATTTACCAAAACATTCTCCTCCCAATTGTAAAATCAATAGGTGGTCACCTCATATTTGTAATTACTTAAAATCCAAGAAAGACTGTTAATTTGATACACCGAGCATTTATCATGTGAAAACACATTCCCAATATGTCATAAACAGTACCACTCCATGATCATTAAACAAGAACTTACCCATTAGTTTTTCATTTTGAAAGTTCATGCCTTTAAACAATCCATAACAATTTAAATAAAAAATATCATGATAAAAGAGGGGTTTTTGATCATTCATGCTCTCATTCAATCTTTCATTGCACCCAAAAATATAAATATATTGTTATATTCAAAATTCATGATAGATGATTCAAGACAACATACAATTTCTTCGGAACAACTTCATGACATATACTTTTCAAACACAATTTCAAACTTTTTCTTTATAACTATGATTGGGGATCTTTAATGTATTAAAAGTAATAGAAAAATTATGCCCATGATGTTTAGAGAAGTCCCACATACCTTAGATTATAAGATTTGATAAATGGAACCCAAATCTTGATCCGCTTCTTGAAATCTTGAACTTAAGGATTGATTCTTTATTTCTTGTTATTGGAGGAAACCCTAGTTTGATCTTATTTTTTAGAGGAAAAGAGGATCTTGATGTTGTAAAACTGATAATAGTTTAGTAAATAACATTTAGGGTGTTATTTAATTCGTGTGAGAGGTTTTTGGGAAGGGAAAGTACCAAAATACACCGCTAAAAACGTACTTTTTATGTGATTCGACCTCGACTGATACCTCTCTGGAAAACGGGCATAACTTTTTACCATGATATTGGATTTAGTCAAAAATGGTGGTATTGGAAGAGAACTCAAATACATTCAATTTGATATATATTAGGATCTCTAATTTGTTATATACAAAAAGTTATGGTCGATGAAAGTTGACCTAAGTTTAGGCGTTCACCAAAACTCAATCGATAGGAAAGCTTTCAACTCGTCCTTGAGTTAGGGGATTTTGTGACCTCAATTCATAGTAAAAGGAATTAAAACACTATAGGGTTGATCATCACACATATATTAACAAAGAATCATTGGGTTCGGGTCTATACATGTAGAAAAGACGGTTCAAACTTTAGCCCAAAAGGGCGAGGTGTTACATTATCTCCTCCTTGCAATCATTCGTCACCGAATGATGGAAAGGAACCTTCTGGGTCATCCCCCTTCAGGGATACTAATCATAACTTCCTCTAACCCCAAAGTCACCAAATTATGACTAACATTATTATGGGCATGGACATCTACGCTTCTAAACACTTAACACTCTATCTCCAACTCCTTAGAATACTTGCAATACACCTCTAATCACATAACTTACAACTTGATAAAATTTGTAATAACATACCCATGGATCATATTTCCTACCTATATTTCCTCAATTCAACACTAACAAACACCGTACAACAACTCACTAGACTTCTCCAAACTACAATATCAAGAACACAAACTAGGTACGCAAAACAGTTATATACATAAATGTTAAACTTTTCCTTTTTAAGTATACTCTAAAGGCATTGCTTTTCAAGAACTCTACTCCCAATTTTCACTATCCTCTATCGTCATCAACCTACCAATCGCAGTCTCATGAGCATACATATCCTCACTCTTTATCAAATAAAAATCCACTCTCCACTACTTAACATTTTAATATTAGACTATTAATCACATAACTTATATCATAAAATCTTACCTAACGCCATTCTACCGGGGGGGGGGGGGTGAACTTATTCTTATATACTTATGCTCTTATCCACTTAATAACTCACCCACAACTCATCATTTTAACACTAGTCCTCATATACTCATATACCTCATAATGACCACTTAAACTTTTCATAAATTATCAACCTAGACTCTTTTAGAAATCACATCAAGCCTATTAATTCATTCCCACAAAACATACATCATTAATCTTAAGCTACTATTCTTACCACCACATTCTACATCTAAAGTTCAAGCCTATAGTCTAGCAACAATTACGTACCACCGATGGAACATGCAACATCTTATACTAGTCCATCAAACTGGAAAATTCAACCCAAACACCTCATTTCACCTAGATACTACCTACAATCAAATCCCCTACATGGCATTGCTACTACACCTCAAAATCTACTACATACCTTCTCACCAGAAATAATAGTTTACAACTACTAGAGAAAAGACAATCAAGGGGTAAAGTCACATAAGAAGGATAGTCGACCTCAATCTTATAATACAAACCATTTCAATCTTATCAACATATTCTAATTTCTCACATCATATTTACTTACCCATTCGTACATCAAAATGACTTTCAAAATTCAATAAATAATAATGAGTCTTTACCTACAACTTATTGACTAATCTATTCCTTCTCCATTTACAACCTATAACTGATTTCTCTACCTACCACAACTATTCATTTTGAGATCATTCTCGATTTCTGAATAGATAATAATCACATCCAAACACTTCCTCTATCGAATACCTTACAATCTACAAATATTACTATCACATTAGTCTATCACTATAAAATGACAAATCATCCCTCAATCAATGGTTATACAATTAAAAATATTTATTTACACAAAATTCATCCTCACTCTAACTTCTAACCTTATGACTTCATATTACATACTTCTTGGCCCAATATCACTACCAATAGGTCGTGACACTTTAACATATGAAATATAGTTTCAACATTCTGCTACACATCATTCTCCTTATGCATAATATCTGTAACAAGAATTTTGAAAGGGACTAGATACACTTAATACCTCAGGTTAAAAAGCATGATTTTATCAGGATCAAAGTATACACTAGAATCAATAAACCTTGAAGCACCAACTGACTCCTTTCAAGTCCTTGCATAATTTTATAATCTTTTATGACTCAATCAGAAAAGGACCACATCATTTGGATTCTAAGTTTTTGTACTTAAATCACCTTAAAAATGAGACATGTCTAAGAACATGAGAGTAACAAAAGAATTAGGATAGCTTTACTTTCGTATGGATGATGCCATAGCACGAACTAGACTATGAAAAAAGGAACATTCTTACTCCATAGCACGAACTAGGACATGAAGAAAGATATACATTCCTAAATGCCTTGTAGCCTCCTACTTATAAGTGTGGCGCACTACATACCCATAAATAGGACTCTACCCAACGCGATTTCACAGACACCTTGGGACCATGAACCGTGCTCAGATACTAAGTTTGTTATGACCCAAACCGGGGCCCTGGCCGTGACTGGCATCCCAAACCGTAGATGTCTTAGTGCCTCTATTCTATCTGGAAATCACGAACACCATTCACATATAATAAAGAGAAATGCAGAAATAAATAGATGGAATCATGGTCATACTCTGAGTTCAATTTTATAATACGGTATGAAATCAATAGACATCTATACAATATTCATCTCAGTCTGCAAAATCTCTAATACATCAAAATATAATAACTTGTCTATAACTAGGACAAGGCCCCTAATCAGACCCAAAACTAAAATGGAAAAAATACTCTAGCAAGAGGCCTTCCGAAATAAACAAGGCTCACCAACTGCACACTTAGATCAAAAGATTCTATGATTTGGCAGGACCCCTGAACTAAGCCTCATACCTTAAAATATAAGAGATCAATACAAACGTATTGGTATGTGAAAAAACTCAAAATAGCATGCTTTTAATACAAAATAGATGAGAGCATTTCATAAAAATAATGGCCATAATACATAAGTAACAATATATGGACATGCTTTAGTGATCTCCAAAACACTTCTTTGAAACCATGACTCACTCTTTGTTATTCTTTGTTATCCCCTTCCTAGAATTGATGATCTCTTTGACCAACTTCAGGATGCTAAGTGTTTTTCAAAGATAAACCTTCGTTCGGGGTATCATCAGTTGAAGGTTAGGGAGGCTGATATTCCCAAAATATCTTTCTAAACTCGATACGGTCATTATGAATTCTTAGTTATGTCCTTCATATTGACTAACACCCCTGCAGCCTTCATGGATCTAATGAATTGAGTGTTCTATCAATTTTTGGATTTGTTTGTCATAGTCTTTATTGATGAAATTTTGGTTTATTCTAAGAATGAGGAGGATCATGCTAATCACCTCTGAATCATTCTTTAGACCCACAAGGATCATAGATTTTATGCAAAAATTTCCAAGTGTGAATTCTAGCTTAATGCCATTGCTTTCTTGGGACATATTGTGTCTAGTAAGGGAATAAAGGATGATCCCTAAAAGATTGAGACAGTGAGAAAATAGCTCAGACCCATAACTCTAACCGACATTCGGAGCTTCTTGGGTTTGGCGGGATATTACTGAAGGTTAGTAGAGAGTTTTTCTTCCATAGCTACTCCACTTAGCAGGTTGACGTAGAAAAAGGTAAAATTTGTGTGGTCTGACTCCTGTGAAAATAGTTTTGAGAAGTTGAAAGACAAGTTAACTACAACACATATTTTGACTCTTTCGGAGGGTACAAAGGGTTTTGTAGTGTATTGTGATTCATCCCGGGTGGGACTTGGGTGTGTACTTATGCAGCATGGTAAGGTGGTAGCTTATGCATCTAGACAGTTAAAGGTGCATGAGCAAAATTACCCCACCTATGACTTGGAGTTAGCGACTATGGTATTTGCACTTAAAATCTGGCGACATTATCTGTACTGGGTACATGTTGATATTTTCACTGACCACAAAAGTTTACAGTATGTTTTCTCGCAGAAAGAATTAAATTCCAAGCAAAGGCGTTGGTTAGAACTGTTGAAGGATTATGACATGAGCCTGTATTATCATTCGGGCAAGGCAAATATGGTTGCCGATGCCCTCAGTAGACTATCTATAGGCAGCCTTTCTCATATTGAGGAAGGAAAAAGGGAGATGGTGAATGATATTCACCGGCTAGCTAATCTAGGGGTGCGACTTCTGGATTTCAAAGATGGAGGAGTAGTTGTCCATAAGATAGCAAAAGTCTTCTTATGTGCTGAAGTAAAGGAGAAGCAGGACGAGGACCCCAATTTGATGCAAATCAAGAAAGATGTGGGTCAGCAGAAAGTGATGTCTTTTGAAATTGGTAGTGATGGGCTTTTGAGATATCAAGGTAGGTTATGTGTGCCAGATGTGGATGTTTTGCGAAAAAGAATTCTTGACGAATCTCACACTTCGAGGTATGTTGTTTACCCAGGCTCTACTAAGATGTACCATGATCTTAAAACTATATATTGGTGGAATAATGTGAAGCGCGATGTGGCTGATTTTGTTCCAAGTGTTTGAATTGTCAACAAGTTAAAGTGGAACATTTGAGGCCAGGTGGTACTTCCCAAGAGATAACTTTGCCGATCTGGAAGTGGGAGATGATCAATATGAACTTCATAACAGGACTTTCGAGGTCCCGAAATTAGTATGATTCCATTTAGGTAATTGTTGACCGGCTGACCAAGTCAGCTCACTTTCTTCCTGTGAGGACTAACTATTCGAAAGATGATTATGCCAAGCTGTACATTGAGGAAATAGTTTGTTTTCATGGAGCACTGGTATCCATTATATCCGATCAAGGTACGCAATTCTCTCTGTAGTTTTGGAGATCTTTTCAGAGGGTTTTGGTACCCAAGTGAACCTGAGTACTGCATTTCACCCTCAGACTGATGGGTAAGCAGAGCACACCATCCAGACCCTTTAGAATATGTTGAGAGCTTGTGTAATTGAATTCAAAGGTAGTTGAGTAGATCATTTTCTATTGATAGAGTTTTTCCACAATAATAGCTACCATGCCAGCATTAAGATGGCCCGTTTTGAGGCACTTTATGGGAGAAGATATAGATCACCAATTGTGTGGTATGAAGTGGGTGAGACATGGTTATTTGGGTCTGATCTTGTTCATCAGGCAATGAAAAAGGTAAAAGTTATTAGACAATGGCTCAAGACAGCTCAGAGTCATCAGAAGTCCTATGCCGATAATAGAAGGAGGGAGTTGGAATTTGAGGTTGGTTATTGGGTATTTTTGAAGGTCTCCCCTATGAAGGGAGTCATGCAATTTAGGAAGAAAATGAAACTAAGTCCTCACTATATTGGACCATATTAAGTTGTGAGAAGGATAGGTGGGGTCGCTTATAAGTTAGAGTTACCCACAAATCTTGCTTCTAGCCATCCCGTGTTTCATGTGTCCATGTTGAAGAAGTGTATTGGTGATCATTCCCTAGTGTTGCCTATAGAGGAGATCAAGGTGAATAAGAACCTGTTACTATCTTGGATCGTCAAGTTTGAAAGTTAAGAAGAAAGAAAATTGCTTCGGTTAAGTGTTGTGGAAAAATCAGAAAATTGAAGAAGCTACTTGGGAATCGGAGAGTGATATGCGTGCAATATACCCGAATCTTTTTTATCTGATGAATGGCGAGGTAGAAGGTACAATCCTTTCCTTATTCTTTTTATCTTCTATTCGCAGAGATAAATCAATCTTACCTATCCCAAGGGGGGATAACGTAACGCCCTGCAGAAATCTTCTATGTGGTATCTCACCTAGTAGCATGTTAAGAGGCTAGAAACTTAAAAATTTTCTAAGTGTAAAAGGGACTTCGTCACATTTTGAACCCCTAACCTTTGACGATTTTATTTTTGACCTTCCAGATCTCAGAAAGTTAATTTTTAAGTTGTTTCATGTTCGGGGAAGAAAAAGGGATGTGTTGGAGAAGTTTCAGATTTTTTGGACAACTTTAGAGGTGTGTTTGGATGTTGAAAATAGTTAATCAATGAGAACTCGACGTACCACGTCGATGGAGAAGTGAACCGACGCGATATCGACGCATCAGTGCCCAATTCGCAAATTTTTTTAAATAACTGGCTTTAGGGAGGGCAATTCAGTCATTTTTTCCTTTATCATAACTCTGCCATATCACGCAGTTAAAGAGTGTTTAGGGAAAAATATCATCAAAAACTACTCTTATCATCAAAAATCAAAACCCTAGTGCCTCCCCAATAGATCAAGAGTCATCTTGGAAGCCAAGAATTTCAAGAAACTAAAGTGTGATTCGGATTCCACTCTCCATCCTAAGTGAGATAAGCTATGTGGGATTTTTCTAAACTACATAGGTATAAGAAAATTTTTTCAACAATATTTGAATATCGTAAAATCATGAATTTTGAAGGAGTTTTAGAATTCATATTACAATGTTGCTTTATGAACTCTTAAATGATATTATTGTTTTGGTCTTGAGGCCTTTTCCCCAAAACTTAATTTACAACCATGTATAAGTATATATATATATATATATATATATATATATATATATATATGTGTGTGTGTGTGTGTGTGTGTGTATGTATGTATATGTATGTATATATATGTATGTATATGTATGTATGTATGTAAATGTATGTATATATATGTATGTATATGTATGTATGTATGTATATGTATGTATATATATGTATGTATATGTATGTATGTATTTGATGAATTTGAATGATGAATTGAGAGCATGATCTATTAGAAATCCCTCTCTTGTTTACAAGTTTCTTGTTTTCATAAGCTATGATTTATTCGAAATGTCTTGTTAGAATTATGATATAAATGTCTTGATTTTGTTTATGGTTTTTAATTGAACAGAGGGGGGTTTTGCATGTTGATAAATGTTGAATAGATATAACGAAAGGATTACATGGTTTGCAAAAAAATACATGACCACCATATGTTTGTTGAAATGATTTAAAAGAATGATTTTTGCATATTTGATAAATGTATTGAAGAATGAACCTTCTTGAATTGTTTGAAGTAGAGTGATCTAAACTTTATGTTTTGAAAGATAAGAATGTGATATGATTTTGATACCCTGAAACATCACTTGCAAGTCTTGATATGACGATACCAATTCAAAAAATGCCATCGTAATTCATAACAGAACAGAATGTGGATTTTCTCTTAAACTTTCAGATTTTGAAGTTAGAGTGACACATGTTCAGAAAAGGATAAAAATGGTCATAAAGAGATATTAGGTGGTTACCCGAAGAAGGAACAAGCCCAGAAAACTCATTGTCCGAAATCGCAATTTGTTGATACGGGTTTATTTGTCCCCTAGAGGGATTATACGCTGGCCTAGTGCCCTGTGGCGTATCAGAAACAGGAACTCCAACTCTTGCGGCAAACTTGGGTTGGGGGCTTGGCCACCGAGTTAAGGGAGGACTCCATATAGCCCATGGGGTTGTAGAATTGTAGGGTAGACCACCTAACTCAGAAATAATACAAATATCAGAACTGCATCGATCAGAATGTTTTATGATTTTCAAAGAACTGCCCATGTGTGTTCAACCTATATCATGCATGATGTTTCATGACCTGCTCTCATCTATTTTATATATATAAATTCATTATTTTGGTTTTCCCTGTGTACCAATATAATTGTATTGACCCCCTATATTTCAGGGTCTGAGGCTCAGTCTAAAGCTCCTGCTAAGCCGTAGAATTCCAGGAAGACAGTACAGTATGCAATGGTGAGCCTTCTTTATTCCAGAAGGCATAATTCTCTTCATACATTTATTATTTATTCTAGTTTAGGTCCACTGAGGCCTTGTCCCAGATTCAAACAGTTTATTTATGTCGTATGTAGTAGAGATTTTGCAGACTGAAAGAGACAACGTTTAGATGTTGAATATTTATTCCGTTTTATTAAAAAGATTTTAGATTCATGACAATGATTCCATTTAATTCATTTCCACACCTTTTCTTAATTATTCGAGTATTGTGCATGATAACCAGATGTAGAAGAGTGTCCGAATCACTATGGTTCGGGATGCTCGTGATACGAGCCCAAGTTCACAACACAAGAAACAAACAACAACAAGAACAACAAGATGAACAACAAGTGCTAGTGAATCAAAATAGGCCACACACGACTTCACTAGTCTTCAAGAGTCACGTTTTTAGAATAAGAAGATGATATTAACAACAAGAACAAGCAAGTCAATAATAATGCTAGTGAAACAAAAGAACCTCACATGGCTTCACTAGACTTCAAGATTCCAACAACACAAGATTAACAAGATTACAAGAGGGATAGTAACTTGACACACAATATTCAATGATCTAAGAACCCTAACAAGAGAAAGGACCCTAAGATTAATGAATATTAATACCAAGCTCTTACTTGGACCAAGAGGAACTCAAAGAACCCCAAGACCCTAGTTTCAAGCCAAGAGACAACACTAGTATCACTCTACTAGTGAATTTTCGGAATTGGGGCTTCTCCAATTGAAGAGAGAAGTTCCAAAATATTACAAAGTGTTTGTTGTCTTCCAAATATGAATGAACTAACTCAAAAATAACCCTAACACTATCTATTTATATTAGTCCACAAAGTGAGATAACAAATGACCATCCTACCCTTGCCAAGGGGTGGCCTTGGAGTGTAAATTTATTACACTTCAAGACTCCTCTTCACACTTAAAAACATTTAATCCATTGAAAGGCTCAAGTACCAACTCACACACGGCCATTTGAATGAACATAGCTTAGAGTTTTTGTAACTCCTGAGCTTGGCTATGTGTGAATGATCGTGAACTTGTTGGACAGCTTATAGAACTTGTTGGACAGCTTGGTACACCCGTATCATCCTCTCCATCTTGAGAGGAATTTGACCTCAAATTCGACATTTGGTCATCCTCAACCGCATCCACTAGAGAAAGATCACACACGTTGAAGGTGTTGTGCACTTAGTATTCCGGGGGAAGGTCAATCTTGTAGGCATTATCATTGATTCTTTCAAGTACTTGGAATGGACCATCACCCCTTGGCATCAATTTGGTCTTCCTTTGAGATGGAAACATATCCTTCCTAAGGTTCACCCACACCCAATCTCCCGGTTCAAGAATGAGTTTCTTTCTTCCTTTGTTTGCCCGCTTTGCAATCTCTTGATTTTTCTTCTCAAGTCGAAGCCGCACCTTCTCATGCAACTTTTTCATAAAATCAGCCCTCTTTCTTCGATCTAGGCTAATCATAAAATCAATTGGCAAAGGAGTTAAATCCAAAAAGGTAAGGGGGTTGAGGCCGTATACGCACTCAAAGGGGGTCATTCCCGTACTTGAGTGTATGACACGATTATTGGCAAACTCAATCAATGGTAGGTGTTCCTCCCAAGAAGTCAATTTTCCCTTAATAACGGAATGCAGCATAGCACCCAAAGTCCTATTTACTACTTCTGTTTGGCCATCGGTTTGTGGGTGGCAAGAAGTGGAGAACAATAACTTGGTACCAAGCCTACCCCACATGGACTTCCAAAAGTGACTTAGGAACTTAGAGTCCCTATCACTCACAATGTTCCTTGGAACACCATGCAACTTGACAATTATCAACAAACAAAGAGTCCACACTAGGTGCATCATCACATTTAGAGCATGTAATAAAGTGTGTCATCTTAGAAAACCGATCAACCACAACAAAGATACTATCCTGACCTCTTCTAGTCCTTGGCAACCCTAACACAAAATCCATAGATATACCAAGCCAAGGATGTAAAGGGGTGGGTAGCGGGGTGTACAACCCATGAGGTTGGAACCGAGATTTGGCTCCTTTGCAATCTACACATTGGCCACAAATCCTAGACACATCTTGTGCATTTTTGGCCAATAGAATTGCTCCTCCAATATTTCGAGGGTCTTTTCGACCCCAAAGTGACCCATTAGACCGCCATTGTGTGCTTTCCTCACAAACAACTCTCTCCAAGAGCTAGAGGGTACACAGAATTTCCTACCTTTAAACAAGTAACCGTTAAACTTGGCATAGGGATTTGAACCCCTAGCCAAATCCTACTTGTCCCTACCCCATTATTTGCATTCCCTATAGATAGGAGCAAAGTGAGGGTATTTGGGATACAATTCCTATAAGATCTCAAAAGCCATCAATTTCGAAGATAAAGTAGACACAAGAACATGTTTTCGAGACAAAGCATTAACAACCACATTGTCCTTACCCTTCTTGTAATGAATAACATAAGGGAAAGTTTCAAGAAACTCAACCCACTTGGCATGCCGTTTGTTAAGCTTATCTTGTGCTCAAATATGCTCAAGGACTCATTGTTCGTCTAGATGATGAATTCTTTAGTCCATAAATAATGTTTCCAAGTGGCCAAGGCTCTAATCAAGGCATACAACTCTAAATCGTACGTAGAGTAGTTTAGAGTTTCTCCTTTGAGCTTTTCGCTAAAGTAGGAAATAGGCTTCAATTCTTGCATTAAAACCGCACCTATACCAACTTTGATAGAACCACATTCAACCTCAAAAGTCTTTTCAAAATTCAGCAATTATAAGAAAGGGGCCAAGATGAGCATAGCTTTCAAGTCCTTGAAGGCCTTAGATTGTTCATCTCCCCACTTGAAAGGCCGATCCTTTTTAATCACTTCGATCAAGGGAGCAACAGTGATGCTAAATCCTTTGACAAAACATCTATAAAAACTTGCCAACCTGTGGAAGATTCTCACTTCACCTATGGTTTTGAGAGTTGGCCAATTTCTGATAGCGTCAATCATAGATTCATCCACTTGGCCCCTCTTGAACTCACCACAAAACTGAGAAATACAACTTCTTAGACATCAAAAGAACACTTTTCTAAATTAGCATATAACTTCTCCTTTTGGAGGACATCAAACACACATTGTAAATGTTTTACATGCTCATCTAAGGACCTATTATACACCAACACATCATCAAAGTAGACAACAACAAACCTTCCAATAAAAGGCTTCATCACATGATTCATTAGCCTCATGAAAGTACTTGGAGCGTTTGTTAGGCCGAATGGCATAACCATTTATTCATAGAGACTGAATTTAGTCTTGAAGGCGGTTTTCCATTCATCGCCCGGTTGCATACAAATTTGGTGATATCCACTCCTCAAATCAATTTTCAAAAGCAAACACGAACCACTCAATTCATCAAGCATATCATCTAACCTAGGAATAGGGTGACGATATTTTACCGTTATCTTATTAATGGCTCGGCAATCAACTTACATACGTCAAGTACGTCTTTTTTAGGAACTAGTAGCACTGGGACCGCACAAGGGCTCATACTCTCCTTGATATACCCTCTGTTGAGGAGTTCCTCAACATGGCATTGCAATTCCTTGGTATTGCTCCTATAAGCCGGTTTGTTAGGCAATTGTGATCCCGGCACAAAATCTATTTGGTGCTCAGTTCCCCAAAGCAGGGGCATCCCCTGTGGAAGTTCTTTAGGAAAAACATCTTCATAATACTGCAACACACAAGAAATTAAAGGAGAAATAGAAGAATTAGTGGGGTTAGTGTTAAACCTATGTGCCAAAAGAAGCATGGGTGTCTCCTCATCATGATCCACGAAGAGCTCTTTCTTTCTAACCTACATCACCATGTTTTCTTTTCCCTTTGATGTTGAGGCAGCCCCGGATATCCCCACTACCCACCTACAGGTTCCCCCTCTTTTTCTTTATTTTTGGATTTATTCCCCTTTTCTTTTAATTCTCTCATCCTTAGATGCAACTCGTTCACTTGTGAAGGCAAAAGTGGATGAAATGTGACCTTTTGGACATCCTTCTCAAGTGTATATCGCTTATTCCTCCCATCAGTTTGGTAGAACTATCATATTACCAAGGTCTACCTAACAATAAGTGACATGCTTGCATTGGTATT
The DNA here is from genome assembly GCF_002878395.1 of Capsicum annuum. Taxonomy (NCBI): domain Eukaryota; kingdom Viridiplantae; phylum Streptophyta; class Magnoliopsida; order Solanales; family Solanaceae; genus Capsicum; species Capsicum annuum. The sequence goes on along the minus strand of NC_061118.1, from coordinate 37,086,357 downwards.
ATGTCACAAAGCACTCCATCGTAGTAGTTTCCTACCTTAAACCGTATCACACATTGCCTCATGACTTTTAATTCACCATATTCATTCAACCATTGAAACTTGTAAGGGCTAGTATGAAATGTAGTTGGCAATGTCAAGAAGTTCACCATAGCAACACTAATAACATTCACAAAACTACCACTATCTATCACCAAAGTGCACACACTTCCCTTCACAAGGTATTTAGTATGGAATAGATTCTCCTGTTGGCTAGGATCATCTATCGCCTTACTAATCATGGCATGCCTTACTACAAAGTTTGGAACCATGCACTCCCCTTATTGTGGGTAAGCATCCTCACAATCATCATCATCATCATTATGTGGCTCATTTTCGTGTTCCTCTCCATCTCGAGGCTCAGCCTCATTCTCTTCTTTTTTAAGACCCACTTTCTCACCAAGGTAATATAATATCCCTTCCCTTAGGATCACATTGTGTCGGTTTGGACATATATTGGATTTATGTCCCCAACCTTGGCACTTGAAACATTAGAACCCTTTAGGATTAGGATACTTGTGAGCTTCTTGCCGGGGAGCAAATTTGTGGACTGTTTTAGGCTCAGGCAGCCTTATAGTTGTGGGTTGCTCCTTGTTTTAGGGCCAACTCGAAGATGGTTAAACCATATCTTTGCTCATCGGATAACTTGAGGTTGATGGTCCCTTTGCCTTGAACGACAACCTCTTTTTAAACTCCTTTTCAATCTCAAGAGCCGCTTGGAAAATTTCTTCAACGGTATCAAACTTTTGAAGCGTCAAATGAGTGGAGATCTCGTTGTTCAACCCACACTTGAACCGAATGATGTCATGGCCAATTTGTTCTCCATGATGATCAAGCTTCAACATGATTTGTTGAAACTCATCATAATATGCCATCACACTTCGATTCCCTTGTTGCAAATTGTACAACCTAGCAAGCAACTCATGACAATAACTTTTGGGAAGATACCGTTGCCTCAATAGATACCTTAACCAAAACCATGGTGGTGGTTGTCCATCAATCAACTTATTACCAAACTGTTTGACATATTCCCACTATGTGTTAGCACAGCCTTCAAATTGAGCTATGGCATAACAACTCTTCTTCTCCTCCAACGCGTGCCTAGTTCGTGAATTTTTTAAAATAACTGGCTTTGGGGAGGGCAATTCAGTCATTTTTTTTCTTCGTCATAACTATACCATATCACGAAATTAAAGAGTGTTTAGGAAAAAATATCATTATAAACTACTCTTATCATCAAAAATCAAAATCCTTGTCCCTCCCCAATAGATCAAGAGTCATCTTAGAAGCCAAGAATTTCAAAAAAACTAAAGTGTGATTCGGATTCCACACTCCATCCTAAGTCAAATAAAGTATGTGGGGTTTTCCTAAACTACATGGGTATAAGAAAATTGTTTCAATAATATTTGAATATTGTGAAATCATGAATTTTGAAGGGGTTTTAGAATTCATATTACAATGTTGCTTTATGAACTCTTAAATGATATTATTGTTTTAGTCTTGAGGCCTTTCCCCCAAAACTTAATTTACAACCATGTATAAGTATATATATATATGTATGTATGTATGTATGTATTTGATGAATTTGAATGATGAATTTAGAGCATGATCTATTAGAAATTCCTCTCTTGTTTACAAGTTTCTTGTTTTCGTAAGCTGTGATATATTCGAAATGCCTTGTTAGAATTATGATATAAATGTCTTGATTTTGTTTATGGTTTGACTATGGTTTTGAATTGAAGAGAGGGGGTTTTGCATGTTGATAAATTTTGAATATATATAATGAAAAGATTACGTGGTTTGCAAAAAAATACATGACCACCACATGTTTGTTGAAATGATTGAAAAGAATGATTTTTGGATATTTGATAGATGTATTGAAGAATAAACCTTCTTGAATTGTTTGAAGTAGGGTGGTCTAAACTTTATGTTTTGAAAGATAAGACTGTGATATGATTTTGATGACCCTGTAATATCACTTGCAAGTCTTGGTATGACGATACCAATTCAGAAAATACCATCGTAACTCATAACAGAACAGAATGTGGATTTTCTCTTAGACTTTCAGATTTTGAAGTTAGAATGACACATGTTCAGAAAAGGCTAAAAATGGGCATAAAGAGATGTTAGGTGGTTACCCAGAGAAGGCACGAGTCTAGAAAACTCATTGTCCAAAATTGTATTTTGCCGATACGGGGTTATTATGTCCCCTAGAGGGATTATATGCTGGCCTAGTGCCCTGTGGCGTATCAGAATCAGAAACTCCAAATCTTGCGGCAAACTCCAATCTCGGCCAAGACAACAACACAGCAGAATTTTTTCGGCCATGAACAAGATGGACAGATTTCTCTTTTTTGTTTTTTTGAATTTTCAGATTTCAGCAACTTTATTTTTTATTTTTTTGGTATTTTTCAACTACCAAACCCAAGGTTGATTTTGTTGCCACAATCTTTGATACCAAATGATACGAGCCCAAGTTTACAACACAAGAAACAAACAACAACAAGAACAGCAAGATGAATAACAAGTGCTGGTAAATCGAAATAGGCCACACACGACTTCACTAGTCTTCAAGAGTCACGTTTTTAGAATAAGAAGATGATATTAACAACAAGAACAAGCAAGTCAATAATAATACTAGTGAATCGAAAGAGCCTCGCACGGCTTCACTAGACTTCAAGATTCCAACAATACAAGATTAACAAGATTACAAGAGGGATAGTAACTTGACACAAAATATTCAACGATCTAAGTATCCTAACAAGAGAAAGGACCCTAAGAATAATGAATATTAATACCAAGCTCTTACTTGGACCAAGAGGAACTTAAAGAACCCCAATACCCTAGTTTCTAGCCAAGAGACAACACTAGTATCACTCTACTAGTGAATTTTCGGAATTGGGGCTTCTCCAATTGAAGAGAGAAGTTCCAAAATATGACAAAGTGTTTGTTGTCTTCCAAAATATGAATGAACTAACTCAAAAATAACCCTAACACTATCTATTTATATTAGTCCACAAAGTGAGATAACAAATGACCATCCTACCCTTGACAAGGGATGGCCTTGGAGTGTAAGTTTATTACACTTCAAGGCTCCTCTTCACACTTAAAAATATTTAATCCATTGGAAGGCTCAAGTAAAAACTCACACATGGCCATTTGGATGAACATAGCTTGGAGTTTTTGTAACTCCTGAGCTTGGATATGTGTGAATGGTCGTGAACTTGTTGGACAGCTTGTAGAACTTGTTGGACAGCTTGGTACACCCATATCATCCTCTCTATCTTGAGAGGAATTTGACCTCAAATTCGACATTTAGTCATCCTCAACCGCATCCACTAGAGAAAGATCACACACGTTGAAAGTGTTGTGCACTTGGTATTCCTGGGGAAGGTCAATCTTGTAGGCATTATCATTGATTCTTTCAAGTACTTGGAATGGACCATCACCCCTTGGCATCAATTTGTCTTCCTTTGAGATGGAAACTGATCCTTCCTAAGGTGCACCCACACCCAATCTCCCAGTTCAAGAATGAGTTTCTTTCTTCTTTTGTTTGCCCGCTTTGCAATCTCTTGATTTTTCTTCTCAAGTCGAAGCTGCACCTTCTCATGCAACTTTTTCATAAAATCTGCCCGCTTTCTTCCATCTAGGCTAATCATAAAATCAATTGGCAAAGTAGTTAAATCCAAAGAGATAAGGGGGTTGAGGCCGTATACACACTCAAAGAGGGTCATTCTCATACTTGAGTGTATGACACGATTATAGGCAAACTCAATCAATGGTAGGTGTTCCTCCCAAGAAGTCAATTTTCCCTTAATAATGGAATGTAGCATAGCACCCAAAGTCCTATTTACTACTTCTGTTTGGCCATCGGTTTGTGGGTGGCAAGAAATAGAGAACAATAACTTGGTACCAAGCCTACCCTACATGAACTTCCAAAAGTAATTTAGGAACTTAGAGTTCCTATCACTCACAATGGTCCTCGGAACACCATGCAACTTGACAACATTATCAACAAACAAAGAGGCCACACTAGGTGCATCATCATATTTAAAGCATGTAATAAAGTGTGCCATCTTAGAAAACCGATCAACCACAACAAAGATACTATCCCGACCTCTTCTAGTCCTTGGCAACCCTAACACAAAATCCATAGATATATCAAGCCAAAGATGTAAAGGGGTGGGTAGAGGGGTGTACAACCCATGAGGTTGGAGCTGAGATTTGGATCCTTTGCAATCTACACATTCGCCGCAAATCCTAGACACATCCTTGTGCATTTTTGGCCAATAGAATTGCTCCTCCAATATTCCAAGGGTCTTTTTGACCCCAAAGTGACCCATTAAACCTCCATTGTGTGCTTTCCTCACAAAAAACTCTCTCCAAGAGCTAGAGGGTACACACAATTGCCTACCTTTAAACAAGTAACCATCAAACTTGGCATAGGGATTTAAACCCTAGCCGAATCCTACTTATCCCTACCCCATTCTTCGCATTCCCTATAGATAGGATCAAAGTGAGGGTCCTTGGGATACAATTTCTTTAAAATCTCAAAACCCATCAATTTCAAAGATAAAGTAGACACAAGAACGTGTTTTCGAGACAAATCATCAGAAACTACATTGTCCTTACCCTTCTTGTAATGAATAACATAAGGGAAAGTTTCAAGAAACTCAATCCACTTGGCATGCCATTTGTTAAGCTTATCTTGTGACCGAAGATGCTTCAAGGACTCATTGTCCATTTGGATCACGAATTCCTTAGTCCATAAATAATGTTTCCAAGTGTCCAAGGCTCTAATCAAGGCATACTACTCTAAATCGTACGTAGAGTAGTTTAGAGTTTCTCCTTTGAAATTTTTGCTAAAGTAGGAAATAGGCTTCAATTATTACATTAAAACCGTGCCTATACCAACTTTGATAGCACCACATTCAACCTTAAAAGTCTTGTCAAAATTCGGTAATTATAACAAAGGGGCCGAGATGAGCATAGCTTTCAAGTCCTTGAAGGCCTTAGCTTGTTCATCTCCCCACTTGAAAGGCCGATCCTTTTTAATCACTTTGGTCAAGGTGGCGGCAATGGTGCTAAATCCTTTGACAAAATGTATATAAAAACTAGCCAACCCGTGGAAGCTTCTCACTTCACCTATGGTTTTAGGAGTTGGCCAATTTTTGATAGCGTCAATCTTAGATTCATCCACTTTGACCCCTCTTAAACTCACCACAAAACCGAGAAATACAACTTCTTGGATATCAAAAGAACACTTTTCTAAATCTCCTTTCGGAGGACATCAAACACACATTGTAAATATTTTACATGCTCATCTAAGGACCTACTATACACCAAAACATCATCAAAGTAGAGAACAACAAACCTTCTGATAAAAGGCTTCATCACATGATTCATTAGCCTTATAAAAGTACTTTGAGTGTTTGTTAGGACGAATAGCATAACCATCCATTCATAGAGACCAAATTTAGTCTTGAAGGCGGTTTTCTATTCATCGCCCGGTTGCATACAAATTTGGTGATAGCCACTCCTCAAATCAATTTTAGAAAACAAACACGAACCACTCAATTCATCAAGCATATCATCTAACTTAGGAATAGGGTGACGATATTTTATCGTTATCTTGTTGGTGGCTCGGCAATCAATGCACATACGCCAAGTCCCATCTTTCTTGGGAACTAGTAGCACCGGGACCGCGCAAGGGATCATACTCTCCTTGATATACCCTTTGTTGAGGAGTTCCTCAACTTGGCGTTGCAATTCCTTGGTATCCGTCAGGTTGCTCCTATAAGCCGATTTGTTGGGCAATTGTGATCCCGGCATAAAATCTATTTAGTGCTCAATTCCCCGAAGTGGGGGCATCCCTTGTGGAAGTTCTTTGGGAAAAACATCTTTATAATCCTGCAACACACAAGAAATTAAAGGAGAAATAGAAGAATTAGTGGGGTTAGTGTTAAAACAATGTGCCAAAAGAAGCATGGGTATCTCCTCATCATGATCCACGAAGAGCTCTTTCTTTCTAACCAACATCACCATGTTTTCTTTTCCCTTTTATGTTGAGGCAGCCCCGGATATCCCCACTACCCCACCTAAAAGTTCCCCCTCTTTTTCTTTATTTTTGGATTTCTTCCCCTTTCCTTTCAATTCTCTCATCCTTTGATGAAACTCGTTCACTTGTGAAGGCAAAAGTGGATGAAGTGTGACCTTTCGGCCATCCTTCTCAAGTGTATATCGCTTAGACCTCCCATCATCTTTGGTAGACCTATCATATTACCAAGGTCTACCTAATAATAAGTGACACGCTTGCATTGGTATTATGTCACAAAGCACTTCATCGTGGTAGTTTCCTACCTTAAACTGTATCACACATTGCCTCATGACTTTTAATTCACCACATTCATTCAACCATTGCAACTTGTAAAGGCTAGTATGAAATGTAGTTGGCAATTTCAAGAAGTTCACCATAGCAACCTTGGCACTTGAAACATTGGAACCCTTTAGGATTAGGATACTTGTGAGCTTCTTGCCGGGGAGCAAATTTGTGGACTGTTTTAGGCTCGGGAAGCGTTATAGTGGCGGGTTGGTCCTTGTTTTTGGGCCAACTCGAAAATGGTTGAACCATATCTTTGCTCCTCGTCCAACCCGAGGTTGATGGTCCCTTTGCCTTGAACAACGACCTCTTCTTAAGCTCTTTTTCAATCTCAATATCCACTTGGAAAATTCCTTCAATGGTATCAAACTTGTGAAGCATCAAATGAGTGGAGATCTCTTTGTTCAACCCACACTTGAACCGAATGATGTCATGGCCAATTTGTTCTCCATGATGATTAAGCTTCAACATAAGTTGTAGAAGCTCACAATAATATGCCATCACACTTCGATTCCCTTGTTGCAAATTGTACAACCTAGAAAGCAACTCATGACGATAACTTTCAGGAAGATACTGTTGCCTCATTAGATACCTCAACCAAAACCATGGTGGTGGTTGTCCACCAATTAACTTATTACCAAACTGTTTGACATATTCCCACCATGTGTTAGCATAGCCTTTAAAGTGAGCTATGGCATAACAACTCTTTTTCTCCGCTGATATATCATTCACTTGAAACACTTTATCACACGTCGACTCCCAAGCAAGATACACCTTGGGGTTACTTTCACCCTTAAATATAGGTAGGATCAATTTGATGGTATTGATGTCTACGTCTCTCTCTTGGTGTCAGTTTTCCCTTTCTTCATACCCTCGGTATCTTCTTGGATCCACACGTCCCCCTCTCATCTCCTCTTCTCTCATGTAAGCATCTTCAAAGGCTCCATACCCTTCATAATACTCTCTACCATATTCCTCAAAGTGGACGAGATGGTTTTGGACATTTAGAACTTGATTTGGAGGGATGGGATTTTGTGGAGGTGGTGGTCTTTGGTTTAGTGGAGCGTGGAAGGGAGGGTTCGGATTTTGTGGACGAATTTGACGTTTGAGTCCCTCTTGCGGAACTTGAAGAGTTTGGGAATGGGTTGGTCTATTGGAGTCTCGGTTTAGGGGGTTATGAGTGGTTTGGCTTGCGGCATTTAGTCGAGCTAGTGAAGGATTTGGCAATTGTGGCCATATTTCGGGAGTAACGGTGGCGGAGGAATTTCTATCATGTGCACTTGACGAAACATGTCGAGGAGTAGAAGGATGAGAGTTCCTTTGAATCTCCACTTGTTCTAACCTCCCACTAATATTCGTCACTTCTCCCCTTATGGCTCCCACTTCCGTGCTCAACCTTTCAAGAGCTCGGGTCATAGCCTCAAGAGTGACCCTCATATTCTCTATTTCATTAGAATCCACGGTTTGAGACGTGGTACCCTCCATTGTCAAGGTATCACCTACACAAGCAACAAATAAGTTAGTTTAAAACCTCTCCTCACTCACACACTCTCGGATCACTCACACTCGAGCTCTACAAGTGTTGTAGATTGGCTAGTAACCTATGAATCCTTAAGGTTTGACTATGCTCTTGTCCGGAGTAGATTCTTGTTTGAAACTCAAAGAATTCTTGTCGGACTAGATTCAAGGAGTTACAACGTATTCAAACGATAAAAGCACACAAACAAACGATGACACAAATACAAGGCTTCAAAGGACTAATTGACAACCTAGTAGGAATGTACTAGCTTGCTAATTAGTTATCGAGTCAATTAGAAGAAACTAAGAATCAATAATTAGAACTATAATATCCAAATAGACCTTAATTAATGATGTGAACAGTGATTAAGGTGATGTGGCTTCATGGAATTGGTCACGGGTCTATACATTTTGTTCAACAACTTGAAGCCTTAATCTTCACAATTTTGTAATGGATGACTTTGCTTTTGGAGAGAAAGTAAAGTCTTGTAACTTTTCAACTTTTTCAAACTCAAAAAGATGAGGCTTGAGCTTACTAGTTCCACAAGACAAGGCTCCTTGTTTTAAGGGAAAGTGGTTGTTAAGTTAAGGAAGTGATGTTGGCAAGTCTTTTCATAAACAACTTTACAACCTTGTCTTACAACCCTTTTGGATCTATTTTAGTCTTTATAGTGGTCAAGATATTAGATGTTGAGAAGATCAAGATGATCACCACAACAATACTTCAAGAACACAACCACAATTCATCAACAATAGCTCACTTTAAAGTCAAGTAACAACACACAAACTCAGCCTACTTCAAGTTCATCATACTACCACTTCAAATCCACAATAGCAATGTCAATATGTTAAGCTCAACTTAGCTTTAGAAACCTTTTGTGTTGATGAGAAAGAAATCAACACAAGAAACAAACTATACAAAAAAAAGAACATCTATATCTAAACACACAAACACCAATCTCGGCCAAGACAACAACACAACACAATTTTTTCGGCCAAGAACAAGATGGACAGATTTCTCTTTTTTGTTTTCTGGAATTTTTAGATTTCAGCATCTTTATTTTTTATTTTTTTTTGGTATTTTTCAACTACCAAACCCAAGATTGATTTTGTTGGAACAAAATCAACCACAATCTTTGATACCAAATGATACGAGCACAAGTTCACAACACAAGAAACAAACAACAACAAGAACAGTAAGATGAATAACAAGTGCTAGTGAATCGAAATAGCCCACACACGGCTTCACTAGTCTTCAAGAGTCACGTTTTTAGAATAAGAAGATGATATTAACAACAAGAACAAGCAAGTCAATAATAATGCTTGTGAATCGACAAAGCCTCACATGGCTTCACTAGACTTCAAGATTCCAACAACACAAAATCAACAAGATTACAAGAGGGATAGTAACTTGACACACAATATTCAATGCTCTAACAACCCTAACAAGAGAAAGGACCTTAAGATTAATGAATATTAATACCAAGCTCTTACTTGGACCAAGAGGAACTCAAAGAACTCAAACTCTACTAGTGAGTTTTCGGAATTGGGGCTTCTCCAATGGAAGAGAGAAGTTCCAAAATATTATAAAGTGTTTATTGTCTTCCAAAATATGAATGAACTGACTCAAAAATAACCCTAACACTATCTATTTATATTAGTCCACAACGTGAGATAACAAATGACCATCCTACCCTTGTCAAGGGGTGGCCTTGGAGTGTAAGTTTATTACACTTCAAGGCTCATCTTCACACTTAAAAACATTTAATCCATTGGAAGGCTCAAGTACAAACTCACACACGGTCATTTGCATGAACATAGCTTGGAGTTTTTGTAACTCCCAAGCTTGGCTACGTGTGAATGGTCGTGAACTTGTAGGACAGCTTGTAGAACTTGTTGGACAGCTTTGTACACCCGTATCAGCTCGTCACGGCTAGGGACCCGGCTCGGGTCGTGACATCCAACTAGACAAATATTGTGAACCACAAAACGAGCAAAGAAATATCTACTATGGTTACTTTGGAGTAATCAATTCCAAAAAGCCCTCTTAGTCACATTCAGACAAATTTTAAGTTGTTAATTACTAAAAAATATTTTTGGACTACTAAAAGCTACGATTTGTCATAAAAGCAGTAAAAGTCGGATATTGTTTTGAACGTGCTCAGGGTACATGGTGTTAATTACTCTAATTCCATTCAACTCCAAATGATATATATCAACATGATAATTTTTCTTTTAATGAGCCATGATGGAATGCCTCGATGATGTTATTCCACATAGTACATCTTTAGGCAACTACCACAACGTTGCCAGCCAGGAAATAAGTAAAACGATCAAGCATTTATTTATTTATTTAATCTTGTTATGAAATAGTATTAGATTTAACTACAACCAAATCTTACATGATGCAGAATAATGTTTCTTGAGAATATTAATCTTACAAGTAAGAAACAACTATTTAATTAAGTTTAATTTTTAGAGGGAAGAGAAAAGACTAGATGAGTATTAATTGGTGTAGAAAGCTTGACGCATTTCAAGTCAAGAATTAAAAAGGAAAAGACCTCGAGTTTGATAGAACCAATTTTCCACAAGAATATACTCTGTCGATGGAAAATAGTTCATATATTCTATCACTGATGCATTTAGTTCAACTAGACAAATATTGTGAGCTTCAAATTAAGCAAAGAAAAATCTACATCTGCATATTGCTTTGGAGTAATCAATTCCAAGAAGGTTACCTAGTCAAATTTTACTTGTCGATTACATAATGGCTTATTCAGTGGAATTCTACTTAAAAGTTTTTTTAGACTAATGAAATCTATCATTTTTTAAACAAAAACACAAGGTACATGGCATTATTTACACTAATTCCATTCAACTTAAAATTGTACATGTGAACCATATACGTCAATCGAACAATACAAGAGATGTGGAATTTTCAACATACGGTCACATGGTCATTATAATAGATCAACTGAACAAATTCAAAGATGAAGTTTCATAAACTCTTAACAGTACTTAACATCAGTCTGCGAAATCTCTAATACGGTGCAGGAGACCAGACATGACATGTTGTTCATATATTCAATAACACTGATTCGTTAAGTCCAACGCTATTAAACATTTTTTTATATTGGTGAGTGAGAGACTATTGTTTCATATATTTCAACATACCATAGACAAATGAAAATAAAATTTGGTGAGTGAGAGACTGTTGTTTCATATTTACTGGTAAAAGGTAGCACGTATTCAATACGTAAGTTAGTTTGATCACCATTGTTATTGAAAAAAATGCGATCAAAACAGAGAAATTAGGGAAGGAATTATCTCCATATGCTCTAAGTTTGTATGTGTTTTGCCTTGAACTTTCTATTCCAAGTTTAGAAGGTGTCATTCTCTAAGTCAATGCTCAAGTCTTTAGTCTTGCCAAGGAAAATGCCAGTTGGGTCTATTTTGTCTAAGAAAATAAATTGTTTTGTTTTTGCTTTTTTTAAAAAAAAAAAAAAAAAAGTTCTTGCTTGTCCAAGTACGTGTACGTTTGCTTTTTAAATAAAATAAAGTCAAAACAAAAAAAAATTCCAGTGTCAGAAACCAAATCCAGGTACTTGGCACTTGAATTTCCAGTGTTAGTTCAAGTGATTCTCGAGTCATTGATCACATTTCTTGGCAAGAGTTTTTAATGTGTGTAATGAGTGTGAGATGTTAGAGTAATTGTGTGCGTGGAAGCCATAGAGTTGTTAAATAAGAAGAGAAATTTAGAGGAATGGAGGAAGTGATGTTCACAGAGACAAGGTAAAGCTCACTTAATTGGGTCAAGTTCTTAAGGAGCAGTTCAAAATTGTAAGCCCGAGTCTAAGCCCATACGCAACAACAGTTCGTATACGAAGAACTTGTAATTTAGAAAGGTGAGAGATTTCTACTAGGATTACACCTGTAAAACTTGAATACGACAAGTAAAGATGCGTCAAGCTAGAGCTTGATGTTTGGGGCACAAATGAGGTAAGGATGAGGTATATATAGTGCAAAAATGGCAATTTAGAACTAATCATTTGATGTGTCACACAAATGAATGCAGAAAACTACCAGTAGTTCACATTGTCAAGTCAATGCATTTTTCTGTTTCAGTCAATTTTGGACAAAGATGGTTGCATGTGTCATGGTTTTCTTCTGAAATATTAGAGCGAAAGATGAGAAGAAAAAATTATTGGAAAAGGGACCTTTTGGAGCGAAAAGTTTGCTTTAAAGGCCAAATTCTTTTATTGCTATCTTTGGTGTTAGTCTACGAGTTGATGACTCCTAGGTTGAGAATATGTAACACCCTGAACGTTCGAGTTAAAGATAAAACAAATATGACCGCTCTTCATATGTACTTGAACCTGAATCTAGGAATTTTATTGGATCTAGGTGTAAAGGTCACATCTTAAGTGTCGTAGGGAAATTGAGTATGAATTAAGGGCATAAGAAATCTTTAAATAAATTTGAATTGAAAGGTTCATTAATGATTAAGTTTTCGTACAGGTTCATACAAGCATCAAACTTTTATTACTTAGGAGTAAGCAATTCCATGAAGGTTACCAAGTCATTTTCGGTGAATAGTGAGGATTCATATAGCTTACCAAGACTAGCTTGTGGTTGAAGCTTAGTTAATGCAATTTCGAAGAAGAAAAAGAAGTAGACCCAGCTAATGCAAGATGCTTTGTGCACCAGGCTGCCCTTCTTTTAAGAAGGAAAAAAAGTTTGACGAAGACAACTAGAGTTTAATGGAACCAATTTTTCAAGAACGTGTTTGGAACTTGGAGTGGGGACTTTCTTTGAACCCTACCAGACTATCCGTTTCTTAAAGGAGAAAGAAAAGTCTATAAGAGTGATAATTGGTGTAGATCTTGAATTCTTGATTAGTCTTATGCTTTGTGCAAAATTTTTTAGATATGATAAGTTGATGTTACGTATTATAAGTATTGAAAAATGCTATGAAGAATAAGTAATTAATGCTAAATATAAAACATGAAAAAAGAAATATCTTCTCTTGATATATTAAAAATAATAAGTAAAAATAAAAATCTATTTTTGAAATAATGAACCAGTAAAATGGAGGAAGCAACTTGCAAGTAAGCATCTTTCTAGAAAGTCTTGCATCAATTTCCTAAAAAATTGTTGAAGTTTCTTTTCTTTTCTATTATATAGCAGAGGTGGTTTCGACCACCTCTCACTCTCACGCAATTACCAAAAAATCCTTCTACTTCCATTTAATTATATACCATATTCTAATATATAATAATTTTATTATTTCATCATAATGGTTTAAATATTTAATATATTCTATTATTTATATTAATTAACTATAACTACATATTGAAAGTAATTTTTTATTTATTTATTTAATTGGCTATCATATTCAAAACTAATTTGTTACCACAAATCACAATAATTAATAACTTAAAATATTAATTTTTATAGTAACAACATAATCAATCGCTCTTAATTACTTATTATGAGTCATATATGTATTAAGAAAATAAATAATATTTAATAAAAATTAAAATAGACATAAAATGTGAAATTAACTCTTGATGTTTTAAATTAAATTGTCGTCTTTCAAACAATGATTTTACTATATCTCCCCTTATTATAAGTCATTTATGTATTAGAAAATTAAGAATAATAAAATGATATGCCATCATAAAATATTTATTTTTAATATTATTAATTATTTTTTAATCTTAATTTTTAATATTTAAATAACTTAGAATAATTAATTAATGGTAATAAATTTCAAGGAAAAATTACTTACAAAGAGACTTTTGAAATAATAAAAAATTCAAAGAAAATTCAAATGGACTTTTGGAACAAACAAGAAATTCAATGAAAATTAGAGTAGATACAAAGTTATTGGCCCATAACTGCCACATGGCCTCCTGCACGTGGCTCCCCATCATGGCCTTTTAGGGCATTTTAAGTAAATAAATTTCCACGTGTATTCATCAACCAATCGGGTGATTTATAATTATTTCCATATTGACCAAAAAAAATCACCCACTTCCATTTAATTATATACCATGTCCCAAAATATAATAATTTCATTATTTCATAATAACGATTTAAATATTTAATGTACTCTATTAATTTATATTAATTAACTATAACAACATATTGGAAGTAAATTTTTTTTATTTATTTAATTATCTATTATTTTCAAAATTAATTTGTTACCACAAATCACAATAAATTAATAACTTAAAATATTAATTTTTATAGTAATAACATAATCAATCGCTCTTAATTAATTATTATGAATCATCTAGATATTAAGAAAATAAATAATATTTAATAAAAAATAAAATAGACATAAAATACGAAATTAACTCTTGATGTTTTAAATTAAATTGTCGTCTTTCAAATTATGATTTTACTATATCACCCCTTATTATAAGTCATTTATGTATTAGAAAATTAAGAATAATAAAATGATATGTCCACATAAAATATTTGATTGACTATAAAAATTATATTAGTACCACATATATTGGGGACTGGACAAAAGAAGATATAAAGCAACATATATTATTTGAATTTGAAAATGAAATAAAAAGTATTGTAAATAATGATAATTAACAAATAAATTTAAAAAGTTGACTGATTTCTGCTTCAGCTGCTTCAATCGTTATTTTAATGTATCACCCGTAATTAATTATTATAAGTCACTTAGGTATTGAAAAATTAATAATATTGAATCCATCATTTTACTGTATCAACTATAATTAACTATTATAAGTTATTTATGCATTAAAAAATAAATAATATTTAATTAAAAAATATAAAATAAATATTTATGACATGTTTGACTAAGATGCTTCAATCGTGATTTTATTATATCACTCCTAATTAATTATTATAATTTATTTATATATTAAAAATTAATAATATTTAATAAAAAAAAAGTAGATGTTAGTGACATGTCTGTTTCAACTGCTTCAACCATAGTTTTACTAAATATTATCCCTAATTAATTATTATAAGTTATTTAAATATTAAAAAATTAATAATATTTAATAAAAATAAAATAGTTATAAAAATGATAAATTAACTCTTGATGTTTTAATTAGTTTGGCGTCTTATATGAGGTCCACTTAAATTTTTCACAAGTATTTTTTCTAGTAATTTCGCTATGTCACTTCTAATTAGTTGTTGTAAGTCATTCAAGACATTTATGCTTCGCTGCTTCAGTCGTGATTTTACTATATCACCCCTAATTAACTATTATGGTCATTTAAGCATTGTGCCACTTAAGTTGAAACAGAAAAAATATTATAAATCACAATGATCAAAAATGTAAATTATTTAAAAAATATTATTGGCTGTTGCCGACACAAAATTCTGGACAAGGAGAGTAGCATATATTATTCAAAAATTACATAAAAAATATTATAAATTACAATAGTTAACAACTTAAAATATCTAAAAATAATTTAATCTGTTATAAATTTCAAAAAAAATTACATGAAAAATACTAGAAATCACAATAATTAACAACTTAAAAAATTTAAAAGATATTAAATATTTGGTCGACACTTGAAATTATATTAGTGTCACTGAAATTGGAATAGAAGAAAAGTAATATAAATCACAATAATTAAAAACTTAAATTATTTTTAAAATATAATTGACTATCAATGTCACAAAAATTTGGACAAGAAAAGTAACGTTTATTAATTTGAAAATTACATAAAAATTATTATAAATTACAATAGTTAACAACTTAAATTATCTAACTACATATTAAAATAACATATGTTGAATACATGTTAGATTCCGGATGAATTCTAAAAAATATATGCAATCCTTTTATTAAAAACTTTTATTTAAATATATTAAGATTGAAAATACAAATAAATATCTTAATGTTGGGCCTGTGCTGGCACGGACCATGCTACTCTAGTCTATGCATAGAAAGTTGAATCAATTTCAATAGTCACATAAATATAAATATTACACATTTTTTAAAAACTACAAGCTTCAAAAATTTTATAGCCACAAAAAATTATAACATGTCAAAATCACAAATTATAAAAATATTTATTTCATTATTAAATTTCATATTAAATTAGATTGTGCCACGTAAATTAAAATATATATATATATATATATATATATATATATATATATTGGTTGGGGGGGGGGGGGGGGGGGCAAGAAAGTAGAGTAGAAAATAAGACCTTTTTTTATACTTAAATCTAACCTTTGAAAAAGACCCCTTGTTGACTACCAAGTCTTCCTTAGAAAAATTCTCACAAAAGAGTCCTTCCAACAAATTATTCCACTTGTCTTTCCTCTTGTTCACACACAAAAAAAAAAAAAGTCAGTTTGGTGTATTAAACCTATTAGGATATACTATTAACCATGTAATTTGTGTTATAGTATTATATTTTCATCCCATGCAAAGATTATTTATTATATTAATAAAATCTTTATTTGAATAGATCATTGTGTTAACATGTGTGTCCTTTGCTTTTATAGTAGACAATTTTGTGTATGGAGTATTTTAACTCATGCACGAAATATTAAAATTGCCGGTTCTTATAAGTAATAAATTAACGTTCACAATCAAAGATGAAGTAGGACAAAAATCTTGATGATTGTAGCACAAGATTAAATATAATTTGATCTTTTCCACCTTCTTGTGCTAGTACATTTCGTATGTATTGAACGGACCAATTAGAGATTTTCGTTTATGTTTTGAATATTAATAAGCGATGTCTCTAGTCCATTACATGTACTTGTACGCTTAATCTTGATATAATTATTATGATCTATGTGGTTTGTTTTGTCGTTTTAATCTATTAAAAGGTGAGACTCTTTTGTGAGTCAACATATTTCTAATAGGTTGGATGATGATGAATCACTTAGTGAAATATTAATTAGTTGATAGAATCATGTCTCGAACTTGAGATAGAATACAACCCTTTACAGTTTCTTATGAGTTTTCACGTAAAAACCCTGCAAGTGGATTTTGTATCCGTCATGTGAAATAAGTTAAGCATTATAAATAAAGGATTAAATTAATCAATGAATTAAATTCTTTTCAGAGAATTTAATTTAATTGATTGGTGTTGGTAATTCTAACATGGGGAGTTAAATAAGATGTAATGACAGATTTTGAATCAAGGAGTGCAATTATAGATTTTTAGTGGAATAATTTATAATTTATTATGATATGATAATTCTTTCATCACCGAATTAATATCATAATTGGAAGCCTCACTTAATAAATTTGCGGTCCCTACCATACCGGATTAATTAATCATTTTGGAAAAGAAAGGAAAAACTTTATAGAAGAAGTGATTTTGTTTTAATTACTCGTCTTCTATTAATAAGGAAAGAATGAATTAAAAAATCAGGTTTAATAACTGCATTAAGGCCAAAAAATGTTTTGGGTATCAAACCCATAATAAAGTCAAAAACGTTTAATGGCATAATTACAGCAATAAGGGAAAAAAATGTTTTGCCCCCTTTATCTTCCCTTTTCATTAAAGGTTGGGAAAAAATAAGGGTTGATTTTTTTATTCAAGATAATCTTCTTTACAATCTTATTTTCTAAAAAATAATCACTTGCCACTCAAGTGTTGATTGAAAAAGGTTAATTCGATTTTGGTAGAAGATCACAGTCCTGGAAAGCAAAGCGTTGAACGAGTTTGTGAAAGCTTCAAGAGGTAAGTTTTCTGATTCTTATTTTAGTTATGGTATCTAGATATTATGTAAGTTATTGATCTTGTAGAATTATTGATTCCGATGTGAATGTTCTAACAATTGGTATCAGTAGTCTTCTTACATATGCTAGATAATGTAAAAAAAATTATATGATTTGTTGTACATATTTCAGATAATAATTGTATAAATTATGTTGTTGTTGACTGTTTTCATGTTTTTGATATCATGTTGTTGCTGGCTGTTTTTCATGTTTTTGATGATGTTATTGTTCCAACAGAACTTAAGTTTATCATCAAGAAAGTGTAAAATGGATTTTGCATGTTTTGTGAAAGTTAGTTTTGTGATTAAGGACAAAACGATGATGAGTCTCAATTATGACCAACTATAATTGTTACTCACTATATGAACAGTAGCAGTAAGGCCAAGCAATACAGGCAGCCCTGCTGTCCCTCGCAACAGCTCGGCCAATAATTGTCGATTTGATCGATTTTGGAGTTCTTCAGTTTTTTACGAACTCTGAATGACCTGAAATTCGGTACGTTTACTGGAAATGACCCACTAAACAATACACACAGTAAGCTATGATTCAGGCAATTTTTTGGCCATTCGGGATCGTTTTGATTAGTTTTTAGGCGTTTTTATATTTTTGGAAAAATCAAAAATTCAAAAAAAAATATTTTTTGCAAATCAGTAGTGATAGGAATCATTCCTTATGATTTCCAGGGGTTAATAACAGTGCATAATATGAGTTTACATGTTGACATCGATCATCTTCCCCATCGGATAAACTTGTATATTGTAATACTGTTTTATAGTCTCTTGTTTTGATGACTTGTATTAACTTTTCAACTAAGTTACATGTTGATTCAATGGTATAAAAACTTATGAAATGTGATATTTATCTAACTTAAATCAACAGTTGACTCTCCAACTGAGTTGGTTCTGTTTCATTTAAGAGATAAAATATCTGACATTACATGTATATTTGCTTAAATGATTAAGTTTCCCTAAGGATTCTAATTGTTTATGTGCATGGGTATATGTGCGATGTGGTTTTGAAGAATTTTATTATTCTGCAGCATGTCTAATGATCTATTTTGATTTGATTATATAATAGATTAACCATGTCTTGATTCAATCCCTTAACTTCTATCCTGAATCAAAATAAATTAGAAGGCCCTAACTATGTGGACTGAAAATGTAATTTGGATATTGTTCTTACTGTTGAGGGCTTTAAATTTGTGATGGTTGAGGAATTTCTTGTTAAGTCGGATGAACCCACTGATGATGAGATTAAAGCCTACGATAAGTGGGTCAAGGCTGAAGAGATGGCAAGATGCTACATTCTTGCCTCCATGGAAAATGTGTTGCAACATCAACATCGTTCCATGACTAATGCTTATGATATGCTTGAATCTCTCAAAGAGATGTTTGGTGAGTAAAATCGTGCTGCAAAGTAAACGGCCATGAAATGCTACAAAAATAGAACTCAATAATGTTGATCAATCACATAAAAGAAAACGTATTTCAGAATTGAGTGAAACATACTTATGGCACTTACGTCTGGGTCATATTAACTTAAATAGGATCTCACAGTTGGTTTCTGATGGACCTTTGAGTTCACTAAAAGTGGAGGCACTTCCAATTGTGAATCCTATTTAGAAGGTAAAATGACCAAGAAACATTTTCCTTCTAAAGAAAATAGAGCCGGAAATAAGTTAGAATTAATTCATACTGATTTGTGTGGTCCTATGAATATACAAGCAAGAGGTGGTTTTGAGTATTTTATGACTTTCACAGACGATTACTCAAAATAGGAATACATTTATTTGTTGCGTCATAAATTTGAATGCTTTGAAAAATTCAAAGAATTTAAGATGGAAACGGAAAAGTGACATAACAAACATATCCATACATTACGATCTGATCGTGGTGGTGAATACCTTTCTGCGGAATTTATTAAATACTTATTAGAATTAGAAATTATATCTCAATATTCGGCTCCAGGAACACCACAACAAAATGGTGTGGCAGAACGCCAAAATAGAACTCTTATGGAAATGGTTATATCAATGTTAAGTTACTCAGATTTGCCCTTTTCTTTTTGGGATTATGCATTGGAAACTGCAAATTATATTCTGAACTTGGTTCCTTCAAAATCAGTACCTTTAACCCCATCTGAATTATGAAGTGGGCATAAGCTTAGTATATGGCATATTCAGGTTTGGGGTTGTCCAACACATGTGCTAAAAGGAAAAATTGATAAATTGGAATCTATGACAGAAGTGTGCATTTTTATTGGATATCCAAAAGGGACGAAAGGGGGTTTATTTTATTGTCCTAAGGAATAGAAGGTAATTGTTTCAACAAATGCCAGATTTCTTGAAGAGGATTATTTAATGAACCACGTTCTTAGAAGTAAAATTATTTTACAGAAATTGGGAAATAGAATAACGAATAATGAAACACAAGAACAATTTTTGAAAATCGTTATTGACATACCACTGCATCTACGTAGTGGGAGAAATATCAACAGACAAGAGGTTGCACAAGAGTAAACACTTGTCATTACACTACCTCAAAGTAGTGGGAGTAACGTCGAGCAGCCTGCAATTGTGGAGGAAAACGTTCAGGATAATATCGAGGATCCTGTCATAGTACAGGAAGACATTAAGGGTGTTCAAAATTTTGTTCAAAATTTAGTTCCAAATGTAGCAAATCCTGTAGTGACTAGTTGTCGTAGTGGGAGAATGATTAGAAAACCTTTACGGTTTGCGCTCTTGGGCGAATCGTATGATAGAATCCCTGAGGATCTTAATACGGAACCTCTTAATTATGCCAAGCACTACATGATAAAGATACTAAAGTGTGGATTTCTGCTACGAAATCTGAAATGGAGTCTTTGTATTCCAATCAAGTCTGGAAACTTGTAGAACCACCTACGGGAGTCAAACCCATTACATGTTGATGGATCTATAAGAAAAAGAGAGGTGTGGATGGAAAAGTTCAAACTTTTAAGGCTAGGCTTGTTGCAAAGGGGTTTACTCAAAAAGAAGAAATTGATTATGAGGAAACTTTTTTCGCCGGTAGCTATGCTTAAATCCATTAGGATTCTTTTATCCATTGCTGCTATTATGATTATGAGATTTGGAAAATGAATGTCAAGACGGCTTTCCTAAATGAAAGTCTTGACGAGTGCATTTATATGACACAACCAGAAGGATTCATGGAAAGTGGTAATGAACATAAGTTTTGTAAATTTAAGAAATCCATTTATGGTTTGAAACAAGCATCTAGAGCATGGAATACTTTTTTTGATAATTCGATTTAGACTTTTGGTTTTAATCAATGTGAAAATGGGTCATGTGTTTATAAAAAATGGGATAGAGACAGAGTAGCATTTTTTATTTTGTACGTAGATGACATTTTGCTCATAGGAAATAATGTGAGCATGTTGAATTCTGTTAAGGAGTGGCTATGCTCGCGTTTTGATATGAAAGACTTGGGAAAAGCGGGTCATATCCTTGGGATCAAGCTTATGTGAGATCGTAAACAAAGGATATTAGGTTTATCTCAAGAACTTTATATTGATACTATTCTTGCAAGATTTAGCATGCAAAATTCCAAAATGCGATTCCTTCCTTTTAGGCATGGAATTACTTTATTAGAAGACCAGTCGCCCAAAATGACCGATGAGATAGAGAGAATGAAGGGGGTTCCTTATGCTTCTGTTGTAGGGAGCCTTATGTATGCTATGTTGTGTATTAGACCAGATATCTGCTTTGCTGTTGGCATGGTTAGCAGATTCCAATCTAATCCTGGGCAAGAACATTGGACTGCGGTTAAGTATATAATCAAGTACCGTAAAAGGACTAGGGATTACATGCTTGTCTTTCACTCCGAAGATCTTGTACCTATTGGGTATACTGATTTAGATTTTCAGTCGGATAAAGATTCTAGAAAATCTAAGTCATGACCCGAACCGGGGCCCTGGCCGTGACGGGCATCCCAAACTGTGGAGGTCCGAGTGCCTCTTTTCTATCTAGCAATCATGAACACCATTCACATAAAATAAACAGAAATGCGGAAATAAACAAACAGAATCATGGTCATACTCTGAGTTCAATTTTACAATACGGAATAAAATCAATAGACATCTAGACAATATCCATCTCAGTCTGCAAAATCTCTAACACATCAGAATATAATAACTTGTCTATAACTAGGACAAGGCCCCTTATCTGACCCAAAACTAAAATGAAAAAAAATACTCTAGCAACAGGCCTTCCTAAATAAAGAAGGCTCACCAACTACACACTTCGGTCTAAAAATTCTATGGTTTGGCAGGACCCCTGAACTGAGCCTCAGACCTTGAAATATAAGGGGTCAATACAAACGTACTGGTACGTGAAACAACTCAAAATAGCATGCTTTTAATACAAAATAGATGAGAGCATTACATAAAAATAATGACCATAATGCGTAAGTAAAAATACATGGGCATACTTTAGTGATCTCCAAAACACTTCTTTGAAACCATGACTCACTCTTTGTTATTCTTCTGAGCTAGTCGGTACACCCTACAAATCTGAAATTCCATGGGCTATGTGGAACCCGCCCTTTAATCGGCGTCCAAGCCGCCACTCCAAGTAGCCACCAGGATTGGAGTGGTGATACCCCCCATGTGAGCACATCACAGGAAATCCCCCCATGTGAGATGTCCTAAAAATGTCATATCATGTAGGATCATATATCATAAGTTTCGTATCGGCAACTACGGTTTCTAGCAATGAGCCATTGCGCTCAAATGCCTTCTTAGGGCACCTACAAGCTCTCTTAAGCCAAACTTTTAGTTCTTTAATGAAAACACATTCATAGTTTTCAAACATTCAACACTATCTTGTTAAGGGCATAGAATCATCGGGTATCGTCATATCTTGACTTGCAAGTCAATCAAATCACGTCACATCATGTTTGTGACCCTTTTCACTTATTATCATATTCATGACCACCCTATATTTTAAACATCAGATGAGAGAGAGTTATGCAATAGACTTTTCATTCAAATATTTACCAAAACATTCTCCTCCCAATTGTAAAATCAATAGGTGGTCACCTCATATTTGTAATTACTTAAAATCCAACAAAGATTGTTAATTTGACACAATTGACACAACAAGCATTTATCATGTGAAAACACATTCCCAACATGTCATAAACAGTACCACTCCATGATCATTAAATAAGCACTCACCCATTAGTTTTTCGTTTTGAAAGTTCATGCCTTTAAACAATCCATAACAATATAAATCGAAAATAACATGATAAAAGAGGGGGATTTGATCATTCAAACTTTCATTGCACCCCAAAACATAAATATTTTTTTATATTCAAAATTCATGATAGACAATTCAAGACAACATACAATTTCTTCAAAATAACTTCATGACATATACTTTTCAAATAATTTCAAACTCATTTTTTATAAATATGATTGGGGATATTTAATGTAATAAAATAATAGAAAAATTATGCAAATGATGTTTAGAGAAGTCCTACATACCTTCGATTATAAGATTTGATAAATGGAACCCAAATCTTGATTCGTTTCTTGAAATCTTGAACTTAAGGATTGATTCTTGATTTCTTGTTCTTGGAGGAAACCCTAGTTTGATCTTATTTTTTAGAGTGAAAAAAAAGGATCTTGATGTTGTAGAACTGATAATATTTGAGTAAATAACGTTTAGGGTGTTATTTAATTCGTGTGAGAGGTTTTTGGGAAGGGAAAGTACCAAAATACCCCGCTAAAAACGTATTTATTGCGTGATTCAGCCTCGACTGACACCTCTCTGGAAAACAGGCATAAATTTTTTCCATGCTATCGAATTAAGGTAAAACTGGTGGTGTTGGAAAAAGGAATTAAATACCTTTCATTGATATATAGTAGGCTCTCCAATTCGTTATATACAAAAAGTTATGGTTGATGGAAGTTGACCTAAGTTTACGCGCTCACCAAAACTCAATCGATAGGAAAACTTTCAACTTGTCCTTGAGTTAGGGGATTTTGTGATCTCAATTCATAGTCAAAGGCATTCAAACACTATAAGATTGATCATGACACATATATTAAGAAAGAATTATTGGGTTCGGATCTATACGTGTAGAAAAGACGGTTCAAACTTTATCCTGAAGGGGAGGGGTGTTACATTATCTCCCCCTTGGGATCATTCATCCCCAAATGATGGAAAGGAACTTGTTGAAGCTCTAAAGGTATGGAATAAGTAACGTAACCTGGCATTGAACATTTTTCCTCAATAAAACATGCAAAAACATCAAAAGAGCTTCATGATAACCCCTAGTGAAACGCGTAAGCACGAAGCATGAGGTAATGAAACTTTACATAGGGATGACCTTGCACATGAGTTCTATGAATTAGTATCATCACAACATAAGGCATAAGTTTATTTGGTGATAATAGGCCTGATTTACCTTGGTACAATCATGAGATGGGATTTTGCGAAAGATAGGATTTAAAAGCATTCTCCACCTCACAAGATACAACAAATGGATCTTAAACTTAGAGACACTATTCATCTATGCCCCAAAATTAATTAACATACTACATACCTTCCAAATTAAAATTCACCCATCACATATCTAAACACAAGAGTTTGTGTTCCACCGTATAATACTTCTATGTTGAAGTCCAACTCGAAGGAAAGAGGTGCTAACTTAAACTACGGGACTCTGCACTCTATATCACATTAAGAAATCACCTTACCCTATCACTATAATCCAACAACCTCAAGTATTAATTCAAGGAATACTAACCACACGGCACATTGGTTTGTGTTTTCATCAATCACAAAATTTAAGCCTATCATTACTACACCCACTTCATGGATCTCCCAACTAAGACCAGCCAATTCAATCATTCTCACTAAGATTTTTACTACATAACTCCTTCTTAACTATCTCATGTAACGAAAGCTCATCTCCTTCTTCCCCTTTCTCCTATAACCTTAGATCTAGAAGTCACATCAAAATATCCATCTTCAAAAATATCTACTCCCCCACTCAACACACTACCACGCTTTCACAACCACCGTCATACTGACATACGAAGGGTCATTGAGGGGCCCAAGCCTAAACATCATGAATTGATGTAACACTCGTCAATTCATAACTTATACTTATTGCACTACTCAAAGAGGGATATGAAGTGAAGATACGATAGAATAGACACGGAGTGCTTCAGATATCAAGTGTCTAGATCATAAGTAAAGGGTCGTTCGGCATAACCATAACACAACATGATTTCTTAGGACATACTACGATGAGAAACATGGGTACATATATCTCATGATTTGTATAACATAAGTTCGTATTTCATAAAGTCAATGATTGAGACAAAGATTGATACTTGAAGCTATTGCTTCTCATTTTCAGAGCTGAGATAGTCATAAGTTCAGACAACTTTATCGCTTTGGATAATTTCGACATAAAATGATTCAGTGACATACAAAAACATATTTTCTTAGGACCAAGCCTGCTGTGAGACATAGGTTTGGATCATGAGCAACATAACATATGGCTTGGATACTTGGAATATTGGATCATTGAGGGACATTATTGCTCCTTTTTTGGATATCAGAACATGACATGAGTCACATAGAGAGCTCAAACCTTAGGCATAGGCAAAACATGAATACATAAGACATTGGTAGAAGTCCATTCAAATCGAAGTAGGAGGAGTTTGATTGAATAGGAATTGATTTAATATGATTCTTACTTGAAACTTGACACCAAAAGAAATATTCGATAACTACTTTAATCCATCATCTCCCCCTTATATCAAAGTCACCCTCCTAGATTTGAGAATATAACCTTTCATCAATCTATTACCATAGTTCTCAAAACAATAGGGGATATCGGTTTACACACGTACACAAACTTCTATCAAGAATTTTACATAAAGACACTAAATTCTTTCTGGGTCATCCCCCTTTAGGGATACTAATCATAACTTCCTGTAACTCCAAAGTCACCAACTTATGACTAACATTATTATGGGCATGGACATCTACGCTTCTAAACACTTAACACTCTATCTTCAACTCCTTAGAATACTTGCAATACACCTCTAATCACATAACTTACAACTTAATAAAATTTGTAAAACCATACCCATGGCTCATAGTTCCTACCTATATTTCCTCAATTCAACTCTAACGAACACCGTACAACAACTCACCAGACTTCTTCATACTACAATATCAAGAACAAAAATTAGGTACGCAAAACACTTATATACTAAAATGCTAAACTTTTCCTTTTTAAGTATACTCTAAAGGCATTACTTTTCAATAACTCTACTTGTAATTTTCACTATCCTCTATCATTATCAACCTACAAATCGTAGTCTCATGAGCATACATATCCTCACTCTTTATCACATAAAAATCCACCTCCACTACTTAACATTTTAATATTAGACTGTTAATCACATAACTTATATCATAAAATCTTACCTAACACCATACTACCGGGGCGGGTAACTTATTCTTATATACTTACTCTCTTATCCACTTAATAACTCACCCACAACTCATCATTTTAACACTAGTCCTCATGTACTTATATACCTCATAATTACTACTTAAACTTTTCATAAATTATCAACCTAGACTCTTTCACCAATCACATCAAGCCTATTAATTCCCACAAAACATATAACATTAATCTTAAGCTACTATTCTTACCACCATATTCTACATCTAAAGTTCAAGCCTATAGTCTAGCAACAATTACATACCACCGATGGAATATGTAACATCTTATACTAGTCCATCAAACTGGAAAATTCAACCCAAACACCTCATTTCACTTAGATACTACCTACAATCAAATCCCCTACATGGCATTACTATTACACCTCAAAATCTACTACATACCTTCTCACCAGCAATACTATCTTACAACTACTAAAGAAAAGACAATCAAGGGGTAAAGTCACATAAGAAGGATAGATGACCTCAATCTTAGAATATGAACCATTTCAATCTTATCAACATATTCTAATTTCTCACATCATATTTAGTTACCCATTTATACATCAAAATGACCTTCAAAATTCAATAAACAATAATGAGTCTTTACCTACAACTTATTGACCAATCTATTCCTTCTCCATTTACAACCTATAACTGATTTCTATACCCACCACAACTATCCATTCTGAGATCATTCCCTATTTCTGAATAGATAATAATCACAACCAAACACTTCCTCTATCGAATACCTTACAATGTACAAATATTATTACCACATTAGTCTATCACTATAAAATGAAAAAATCATCCCTCAATCAATGATTATATAATTAAAAATATTTATGTACACCAAAGTCACACTCACTCTAACTTCTAACCTTATGACTTCATATCACAGACTTCTTGGCCCAATCTCACTACCAGTAGGTCATGAAACTTTAACATATACTACTACTTAGGTGGAAATAAAGTTCCAATATTCTGTTACACATCATTCCTCTTATACATAACATCTGTAACAAGAATTTTGAAAGGGACTAGATACACTTAATACCTCAGGCTAAAAAGCACGATTTCATTAGGATCAAAGTATACACTAGAATCAATACACCTTGAAGCACCAACTAACTCCTTTCAAGTCCTTGCACAATTTTATAATCATTTATGACTCAATCAGAACAGGACCACATCATTTGGATTCTAAGTTTTTGTACTTGAATCACCTCAGAAATGAGACACGTCTAAGAACATCAGAGTAAGAAAAGAATTAAGATAGCTTTACTTTCGTATAGAAGATGCCATAGCATGAACTAGAGTATGAAAGAGGAATATTCTGACTCTATAGCATGAACTAGAACATGAAGAAAGAGAAAAATTCCTAAATGCCTTGTAACTTCCTACTTATAAGTGTGGCACTCTGCACACCCATAACTAGGACTCTACCCGACATAATTTTACAGATACCCTGGGACCATAAATCGTTCTCTGCTACCAAGTTTGTTACAATCCAAATCGGGGCCCTGGCCGTGACTAGCATCCCGAACCATGGAGGTCTAAGCGCCTTTTTTCTATCTGGAAGTCACGAACACCATTCACATATAATAAAGAGAAATGCGGAAATAAACAGACAAAATCATGGCCATACTCTGAGTTCAATTTTACAATACGGTATGAAATCAATAGACATCTAGACAATATCCATCTCAGTCTGCGAAATCTCTAATACATCAAAATATAATAACTTGTCTATAACTAGGATAAGGCCCCTAGTTGGACCCAAAACTAAAATGCAAAACAATAGTCTGGCAATAGGCCTTCCGAAATAAAGAAGGCTCACCAACTGCACTCTTTGGTCTAAAGATTCTATGGTTTGGCAGGACCCCTGAACTGAACCTCAGACCCTGAAATATAAGGGGTCAATACAAACGTACTGGTATGTGAAAGAACTAAAAATAGCATGCTTTTAATACAAAATATATGAGAGCATTTTGTAAAAACAATGACCATATTACGTAAGTAAAAATATATGGGCATACATTAGTGATCTCCAAAACACTTCTTTGAAACCA
Source organism: Capsicum annuum (assembly GCF_002878395.1). Lineage (NCBI taxonomy): Eukaryota > Viridiplantae > Streptophyta > Magnoliopsida > Solanales > Solanaceae > Capsicum > Capsicum annuum. The sequence continues at coordinate 37,058,098 of NC_061118.1, read as the reverse complement.
TGACTCACTCTTTGTTATTCTTTGTTATCCCCTTCATAGAATTAATGATATCTTCGACCAAATTCAGGGTGGTAAGTTTTTTTCAAAGATAGACTTTCGTTTGGGGTATTATCAGTTGAAGATTAAGGAGGCTAATATTCCCAAAACGGCTTTCCAAACTCGATACAGTCATTATAAATTCTTACTTATGTCCTTCAGATTGACTAACACCCCTGCAGCCTTTATAGATCTAATGAATAGAGTGTTTCGTTAGTTTCTGAATTTGTTTGTTATAGTCTTTATTGATGAAATTTTGGTTTATTCTAAGAATGATGATGATCATGCCAATCAACTCCAAATCATCCTTTAGACCCTCAAGGATCATAGATTGTATGCAAAATTTTCCAAGTGTGAATTCTACCTTAATGCCATTGCTTTCTTGGGACATATTGTGTCTAGTGAGGGAATAAAGGTTGATCCCCAAAAGATTCAGACAGTGAGAAAATGGCCCAGACCCACAACTCTAACCGACATTCAAAGATTCTTGGGTTTGGTGGGGTATTACAGAAGCTTTGTAGAGAGTTTTTCTTCCATAGCTGCTCTACTTACCAGGTTGGTGCAGAAAAAGGTATAATTTATGTATTCTTACTCCTGTGAAAATAGTTTTGAGAAGTTGAAAGACAATTTGACTACTGCACCTATTTTAACTCTTCCAGAGGATATAGAGCGTTTTGTAGTGTATTTTGATGCATCCCGGGTGGTACTTGGGTGTGTACTTATGCAGCATGGTAAGGTGGTAGCTTATACATCTAGACAGTTAAAGGTGAACGAGCAAAATTAACCCACCCATGACTTGGAGTTAGTGGTTGTGGTATTTGCACTTAAAATCTGGCGACATTATCTGTACGGGGTATATGTTTATATTTTTACTGACCACAAAAGTTTGCAGTATGTTTTCTCGCAAAAAGAATTAAATCTCATGCAAAGGCGTTAGTTGGAACTGTTCAATGATTATAACATGAGCTTGCATCATCATCCGAGAAAGGTGAATGTGGTGGCCGACTCCCTTAGCAGACTATCTATAGGAAGTCTTTCTCATATTGAGAAAGAAAAAAGAGAGAAGGTGAACGATATTCAACGTCTAGCTAATCTAGGGGTGCAACTTCTGGATTTCGAAGATGGAGGGGTAGTTGTGCATGAGATAGCAAAATCCTCCTTATGTGCTAAAGTAAAGGAGAAGCAGGCCGAGGACCCCATTTTGATGCAAATCAAGAAAGATGTGGGTCAGCAGAAATTGATGTCTATTGAAATTAGCGATGATGGGATTTTGAGATATCAAGGTAGGTTATGTGTGCCAGATGTGGATGGTTTGCGGAAAAGAATTCTTGAAGAAGCTCACACTTTGATGTATGTTGTTCACCCAGGCTCAACTAAGATATACCATGATCTTAAAACTATATATTGGTGGAATAATATTAAGCGCACTTTGGCTGATTTTGTTTCCAAGTGTCTGAATTGCCAACAAATTAAAGTGGAATATTTGAGGCCAGGTGCTACTTGCCAACAGATAATTTTTCCGATGTGGAAGTGGGAGATGATCAATATGGACTTCATAACGGGATTTTTGAGGTCCCAAAACCAGTATGATTCTATTTGGGTAATTGTTGACCGGCTGACCAAGTCAGCTCACTTTCTGCCTGTGAGGACTAACTATTCGGGAGATGATTATGCCAAGATGTACATTGAGGAAATAGTTTTTTTCATGGAGCAATGGTATCCATTATATCCGATCGAGGTATGCAATTTTCTTCACAGTTTTGGAGATCTTTTCAGAGGGGTTTAGGTACCCAAGTGAACCTGAGTACAACATTCCATCCTCAGACCGATGGGCAAGCAGAGCGTACCATATAGACCATTAAGGATATGTTGAGAGTCTGTGTAATTAACTTCAAAGGAAGTTGGGCAGATCATTTGCCATTGATAGAGTTTGCCTACAATAATAGCTACCATGCCAGCATTAAGATGGACCCTTTTGAGGTACTTTATGGGAGAATATGTAGATAACCAATTGGATGGTATGAAGTGGGTGAGATGCAATTTTTTGGGCCTAAACTTGTTCATCAGGCAATGAAAAAGGTGAAAGTCATTATAAAACAACACAAGACAGCTCAGAGTCGTCAGAAGTCCTATGCCGATGTTAAAATAAGGGAGTTGGAATTTGAGTTTGGTGATTGGGTGTTTCTAAATATCTCCCCTATAAAGGGAGTCATGAGATTTGGGAAGAAAGGGAAGCTGAGTCCTCGCAATATTAGACCATATCAGGTTGTGAGAAGGATAGGTGGAGTCGTTTATGTCATGACCCGAACTAGGGCCTGGCTGTGACGGACATCCAAAACCATGAAGGCTCGAACATCCTACTCTATCTGGTAGTCATATAAAACATTCATATAATAAGATAATATGCAAAAATACAATCTGATATGGAAACATGGTCATTAACTCTGAGTTTCAAGACATGAGAATGAAAGTTACAATTCAAAACATCTGAATAAGATCTAACTCAGTCTGCGAAATCTCTACTACATCTCAAAACTGTTCTAAAAACTGGGACAAGGCCCGCCCCCAGTAGACCAAAATAACGAAATAATATAATCTGAAATAACAGGCCTTCTGGAACAAAGAAGGCTCACCACTGAAAAGATCATTTCTCACTAGAATACTTTACTGATTATCCGGACCCTTGGACCGAACCTCCGAACCTGGGTTGTAGGGGTCAATACAGATGTACTAGTACACAGAGAAAATTCAAAATAAAAATTTACAGTAAACATATATGAGAGCAATTTAAAACAGTTCATAAACATATCATATAGTAAGAAATCTCATGGGTATTTTTGAAAGGCTCTGTAAAATCATCTGAACTCTATGACACTCTTCGTTTTACTTCTGTGCTAGGTTGTATACCCTACAACTCTGAAATTTCACGGGCTATAGGGAATCCACCATTGACTCGACGGGGAAGCCTCCAACCCAAGTGTGCCGCAAGGGTTTGAGTCTCTGACTCTGCTACACCACATGGCCGTCGCCAGCGTAAAAATAATCTACACGGATTGGCAAATCACGGTTTTAGGCTAAGAGTTACTTGAACTCTAGCCCTCTTCAGACAACCACCTAACTCTCTTTATGCCTATTTTAACTCTTTAAGATACGCATTCTCTAAAAATATTCTCTGAAAACTCTAACTCTGTTATGGCATACATTTATATGGTATTGTCATACCATTGACTTGCAAGTAACATCTCTAAGCCATTATTTGCATATAATAATCTCTGTTTCAAAATGTAAATTTGGGACCACCATATCCATAAGTCATTTAAAGAAACTCTTTCTTAAAGCTCATGTAAACATATGCAAGAACCTCTCTTTTTCAACATTCAAATACACAAGGTGGTCATGTAAAAAATGTCAATCACATGAAATTATTTATTTTTAAAACAAGAATGAAATCATACCAAGAAAATCCCTCTCATCATCATCAAAATCATGTTAAATACTTCAACATTGAAAAGATCCTCTTTAAGATATTAACAAGCATCTTAAATCATTCCCAATAAGTACATCAACTCTAAATCATCAAAGAGAGGGATTTCAATAATAATGTTCTCTATCAAATCTTCGACATCATACATATTCATGTAGGTTTAAATCATTTTAAGGGGTAAAGGCCTAAAGGCCAAAACAACAATATCACTAAACATGCATAAAGCATAATAAAATCATGGATCTCAAAACCCCTTTAACAAATTCATGCTTGATGATTTTTAAATCATAATTGGGTGTTTTCAACAAGCTCATGTAGTTTTAGGATAAACCCCATGTACCTCAATTTAGAAATTTGATGGATGATTCTTGCAGCCTACGGATTGGGGATTCCAAATCTTCACTCAGTTTCAAAAACCCACGGTTGAATCTTGAGTTAATTGGGTTTTTAGTTTGAAACCCTAAAGAGTGTTCTTGTGAATTTTTGACGAGAATATGCATAATGTGGTCACTTGGAAGTATAATCCTGTGTTTACGCTGATAAAGGGGGTAGAAAATACCTAATATACCCTTTATAAGATGGAATAAAATACAACTGGGAGCCCGATTTTATGGGCCACCATGATGCGCCACAATCGTGATGGCTCACTGGAAATTGACGAATCATTGTTTCCTGAGATTCAATTCTTTCTGTGAGAAAATATACTGAAAACTCTTATGGTGAGTAAATATATCAACATGTAACCCGTAGAGATAATGCCTCCAGATTTTAAGTGCAAACACCACAGTCGCTAACTCCAAGTCATAGGTGGGGTAATTTCGCTCATGCATTTTTAATTGCCTAGACGCATATGCCACCACTTTATCGTGCTGCATAAGTACACACCCAAGTCCCACACGGGACGCATCACAGTACATAACAAAACCCTCTTTACCTTTTGGAAGAGTCAGAATATGTGCAGTGGTCAACTTGTCTTTCAATTTCTCAAAACTATTCTCACAGAAGTCAGACCATACAAACTTTACCTTTTTCTGCGTCAACTTAGTGAGTGGTGCAGCTATGGAAGAGAAAATCTCTACGAACCTTTTGTAATACCCTGCCAAATCTAAGAAGCTTCGAATATCGGCTAGAGTCGTGGGTCTAGGCCATTTTCTCACTGCCTCAACCTTTCGAGGGTCAACCTTAATCCCGTCACTAGACACAATATTCCCCAAGAAAGCAGTAGCATTAAGCCAGAATTCACATTTGGAAAACTTTGCATACAACCTATGATCTTTGAGAGTCTGAACGATGATTCGGAGGAGATTGACATGATCCTCCTCACTCTTAGAATAAATCAAGATATAATCAATAAAAAATATTACAAACAAATCCAGAAATTGATGGAACACCCCGTTCATAAGATCCATGAAGGTTGTAGGGGCGTTAGTCAACCCAAAGGACATGACTAAGAATTTATAATGATCGTATCTGGTTTGGAAGGCTATTTTGGGAATGTCTGACTCTCTAACTTTCAACTGATGGTATCCCGAACGAAGGTCTATCTTTGAAAAACATCTAGCATCTTGAAGCTAGTCAAAAAGATCATCAATTCTAGGAAGAGGATATTTATTTTTAACAGTGACCTTGTTCAACTAGTGATATCTGTACACATACGGAAGGAATGATCTTTCTTTCGTACGAAGAGTACAGGTGCACCCCAGGGAGAAATAATAGGATGGATAAAACCTTTGTCTAGAAAATCTGCTAGCTGTTATTTCAACTCTTTCAGTTTTGCAGGAACTATTCTATATGGCAAAATAGAGATGGGATGGGTATCGGGCAACAAATCAATACCAAAATCTATCTCCCTATCAGGTGGTATTCCTGAGAGATCATCAGGAAAAACTTTTGGGAACTCATTCACCATAGGGACATACTGAAGAGAAAGGCTTTCGGTATTTGAATCTTTAACCCGAATAAGATGATACAAGCAACCCTTAGAAATGATTTTACAGGATTTGAGGTAAGATATAAAGTTCCTTCTAGGTGATAAGGAATGTCCCTCCCATTCTATTACTGGTTCATTCGGAAAGGAAAACGTAACCTTTCGGGTTCTACAATTTAGTATGGCATAGCACAAATAAAGCCAATCCATCCCTAGGATTATATCGAAATCAACCATGTCTAAGTCTACGAGATCTGCCATAGTATCCCACCCATAAATAGTCACCACACGATTTTTATACACCCTCCTATCCACAAGATAATCTCCCACTGGAGTAGAAATAGAAAAAGGTTCGACAATTACATCGGGATCGAATCCAAAACTAACAGCCACATAAAGTGTCATGTAAGATAGGGTAGACTCGGGATTAAGTAACACATATACATCACGGGAAAAGATTTTCAACGTACCAGTAACTACATTCGATGAGGCCTCTGCCTCCTGGTGATTGGTAAAGGCGTATAACCGGTTACGGTCGCTTCCAGCAGCTGGAGTGGCACCTTTCTGAGGCGATGGTGGTGTCTAAAAATTAGCCTATAACTTGGCTCCACCAACATTACCCTTTGATGCCGGATAGTCTCTCTAGATATGGCCTGGCTGGCCGCACAAATAACACACTATAGCACCAAACTGACATCTCCCTGGATGATTCCTTTCACATCTCTCACAGCGCGGGTATGCCCGAGAGGTCTAAGCTATACTTTCTTGAGACTACGAACCCTGTATTCTCAACCACTGTCTAGACTGAAAATCCTGGGGGTGCTATCCGGCTGGGGGTCTGGACACCCAAGCACTGGCTGCAAAGCGTGCATTACCCCAAAACTTTTTCTTCTACTATTTGTTACCCCAATTCCCATTTTGCTGCTGATTGTGGCTCTAGTCTGCTGTCTTGGCTCTCTTTGCTTGTCTGTCCTTCTCTTTAGATTCAATGATTTTCTTTTTATTTTCCTCAACTTGCTATAGTTGGATTGATAGTCTGGAAAAATCCATGTCTTGGTTCAACATTGTTCCCCGACATTCAAGCACTAAGTCCTCCGAAAGGCCGGATGCAAATTTCCTCATTTGGGATCTCATGTTACTAGCATCTCTAGAGCATAATGGGCTAGTTGGTTGAACCTTAGAGTATACTCTTGGACACTTATCTTTCCATACTTTAGATTCATAAACTCTTCAGCTATGGCCTCTCTCAGCTCGAAAGAAAAGAACCGATCGAGGAAGGCTTCCACGAACTTGGCCCAAACTGTGGGCCCAACATTCTCACCCTTTGAATCATCCCACTCATTATACCGTTGGTTCTCTATATCCTTAAGCTGGTAAGCTCCTAACTTAACCCCCTCTACCTCATCTACATACATCACCTTAAAGATTTTCTCCATCTCATCCACAAACTCCTGTGGATCCTCTTCTACCTTGGTACCAGTAAACTTGGGCGGATTCATGCTCATGAACTGACCCACTCTCATAGCCTCAGACATAATAGATGCAGACCCAATATCTTTCAACCACTGAGTCTGTATGGCTACCAACTGTGCAAGCATATGAATAGACTTCCTGAATTTCGCATTAGATACCTCTCTCTCGCGAGGCTGAGTGCGGTTAGTACCCGTTCGGGGAGCTCTGGGTTCCCTAAGTGGGCTAGTCTGAGTAGGTGGAACTATCGAAGTAGCATCAATCTCTGGAGTATGAGATCTATTTCGGGGCCTCATCCTATGAGCGGAACGAACCTCATCGGTCTGTACATTCTGATCGATAGTACGATAGGGAGGTATGATTGTTTTTCTGAAACACAAGAGACCATTGATTAGGGCATAATTCAGAATCTGAAGCATGAACTAAACCAAAAAAGAAAAGAAACATTCCTAAACTCCTTGTAGCCTCCTTATTATAAGTATGGCATGCTACACACCCATAAAATAGATTCTACCCAACGTGATTTAGTAGACACTCTGGGACCATAAACCATGCTCTGATACAAAGTTTGTCACGACCCAAACTAGGGCCTGATCGTGATGGATATCCCGATCCATGAAGGCCCGAACAGCCTACTCTATCTGGTAGTCATGCACAATATTCATATAATAAGAGAATATGCAGAAATACAATCTGATACAGAAACATGGTCATTAATTTTTAGTTTCAAGACATGAGAATGAAAGTTACAATTCAAAACATCTAATAAGATCTGACTCAGTCTGCGAAATCTCTACTACATCTCAAAACTATTCTGAAAACTAGGACAAGACCCCCAGTAGACCAAAACAATGAAATAACATAATTTGAAATAAAAGACCTTCTGGAAAAAAGAAGGCTCACCACTGAACGGATCACTTCTCTCTAGAATACTCTATTGATTAGCTGGACCCTTGGACTAAGCCTCCGATCCTGGGAGGTAGGGGGTCAATACAGATGTACTGGTATACAGAGTAGATCCAAAATAATAATTTGTATTCAACATATATGAGAGCAATTTAAAACAGTTTATAATAATATCATATAGTAAGAAATCTCATGGGCATTTTTGAAAGACTCTGTAAAATCATCTGAACTCTGTGACACTCTTTGTTTTACTTCTGCACTAGGTGGTATACCCTACAACTCTGAAATTCCATGGGCTATATAGAATCCGTCATTGACTCGGTGAGGAAGCCTCCAACCCAAGTGTGCCACAAGGGTTGGAGTCTCTAACTCTGCTATGCCACACGACCGTTGCCAAAGTAAAAATAATCTACCCGTATCGGCAAATCACGGTTTAGGCTAAGAGATACTTGAACTCTAGATCCCTTCACGAAACCACCTAACTCTCTTTATGCCCATTTTTAACTCTTTCAGACATGTATTCTCTGAAAACATTCTCTGAAAACTCTAACTCTGTTATGGCATACATTTATATGGTATTGTAATACCATTGACTTGCAAGTCACTTCTCTGATCCATCAATAGCATATAATAATCTCTATTTCAAAACGTAAATCTGGGACCACCATATCAATAAGTCATTTAAAGAAACTCTTTCTTAAAGATCATGTAAACATATGCAAGAACCTCTCTTTTTCAATATTCAAATACATAAGGTGGTCATGTCAAAAATGTCAATCACATGAAATTCTTTATTTTTAAAACAAGAACGAAATCATATCAAGAAACTCCCTCTCATCATTATCACAATCATGTTAAATATTTCAACATTGAAAAGATCCTCTTCAAAACATTAACAAGCATCTTAAATCATTCCCAACAAGTTCGTCCACTCTAAATCATCAAAGAGAGGGATTTTAATAATAATGCTCTCTATCAAATCTTCAACATCATACATATTCATATAGGTTTAAATCAATTTAAGGGGGAAAGGCCTAAGGCCAAAACAACAATATCATTAAACATGCATAAAGCATAATAAAATCATGGATCTCAAAACCCCTTTAACAAATTCATGCTTGATGATTTTTAAATCATAATTGGATGTTTTCAACAAGCCCATGTAGTTTTAGGATAAACCCCACGTACCTCAATTTAGAAATTTGATGGATGATTCTTGAAGCCTACGGATTGGGAATTCCAAATCTTCACTTAGTTTCGAAAACCCACTATTGAATCTTGAGTTAATTGGGTTTTTAGTTTGAAACCCTAAAGACTGTTCTTGTGAATTTTTGATGAGAATATAAATAATGTGGTCACTTGGGAGTATAATCTCGTGTTTAAGCTGATAAGGGGGTGGAAAATACCTAATATACCCTTAATGAGACGGAATAAAATATAACTGAGAGCCCGATTTTATGGTCCACCATGACACGCCACAATCGCGGTGCCTCACTGGAAATTGACGAATGGGATTCTTAGGGTCACCGCAACACGGAGCCATCGTATTGTCCCACTGGTTGGGACCTAGAATTTTAGTGCAATGCGCCACAATCGTGCTAGGCTACTGGAATTTGACAATTGTTAAATAGACCCCCTCCGTGACGCGCCAAGCACAAAAATGATGGTGTTTTCGAGTAGGACTTAAATTAGCCATAATTTCTTGCCCGGGTATCAGATTTGGGCGACTCTTAAATCGGCGAAAAGCTTATTAAATTTTCCATGTGATGAAAAGTCAAAATTAGGAAAATTTAATTTTCTAGTCTTTAACTCTAAGATCATATTACCATGAGCTAACACATGAATGATGCGGGGTATTATAGCTTATGAGTTAGAGTTGCCCACAAATCTTGCTTCTGTCTATCCCGTGTTTCATGTGTTCATGTTGAAGAAGTGTATTAGTGATCATTCTCTAGTGTTGCCTGTAGAGGAGATCAAGGTGACGGACTTCTTGGCATATAAAGAAGAACCTGTTGCTATCTTGGATCGTCAAGTTCAGAAGTTGAGAAGCAAGAAAATTTCTTTGGTTAAGGTGTTGTGGAAAAATCAGAAATTTGAAGAAGCTACTTGGGAATCGGAGAATGATATGCGTGCAAGATACCTAAAAAAAATTTTATCCGGTGAATGGCGAGGTGGAAGGTACAATCCTTGCCTTATTCTTTTTATCTTCTATTCGCTGAGATAATTCATGCTTACCTGTGTCCTACGTCATCATTCGGGGGCAAATGATCCCAAGGGGGATAATGTAACGCCCCGCAGACATCTTCTATGTGGTGTCTCACCTAGTAGCATGTTGAGAGGCTAGCAACTTGAAAATTTTCTAAGTGTAAAAGTGACTTAGTCACATTTTGAACTCCTAACTTTTGACGATTTTATTTTTGACCTTCCCGGCGTTAAAAAGTTAATTTTTAAGTTGTTTCATATTCGGGGGAGAAAAAATGATGTGTCGGGGAAGTTCCAGATTTTTCGAACAACGTTAGAGGTGTGTTTAGATGTTGGAAACAGTTAATCGATGCGAAGTTGACGTGCCGCATTGATGGAGTAGTGAACCAACGTGTCAGTGCCCAGTTCGTGAATTTTTTTAAATAACTGGCTTTGGGGAGGGCAATTCAGTCATTTTTTTTCTTCGTCATATCTCTGCCATATCACAAAATTAAAGAGTGTTTAGGTCAAAATATCATTAGAAACTACTCTTATCATCAAAAATCAAAACCCTAGTCCCTCCCCAATAGATCAAGAGTCATCTTGGAAGCCAAGAATTTCAAGAAACTAAAGTGTGATTCGGATTCCACTCTCCCTCCTAAGTGAAATAAGGTACGTGGAGCTTTCCTAAACTACATGGGTATAAGAAAATTATTTCAACAATATTTGAATATTGTGAAATCATGAATTTTGAAGGGGTTTTAGAATTCATATTACAATGTTGCTTTATGAACTCTTAAATAATATTATTGTTTTGGTCTTGAGGCCTTTCCCCCAAAACTTAATTTACAACCATGTATAAGTATATATATGTGTATGTATTTGATGAATTTGAATGATGAATTGAGAGCATGATCTATTAGAAATCTCTCTCTTGTTTACAAGTTTCTTGTTTTCGTAAGCTATGATTTATTCGAAATGCCCTGTTGAAATTATGATATAAATGTCTTGATTTTGTTTATGGTTTGACTATGGTTTTGAATTGAAGAGAGCGGGGTTTTGCATGTTGATAAATGTTGAATATATATAATGAAATGATTACATGGTTTGCAAAAAAATACTTGACCACCACATGTTTGTTGAAATAATTGAAAAGAATGATTTTTGCATAGTTTGATAAATGTATTGAAGAATGAACCTTCTTGAATTGTTTGAAGTAGGGTGGTCTAAACTTGATGTTTTGAAAGATAAGACAGTGATATGATTTTGATAACGCAGAAACATGACTTGCAAGTCTTGGTATGACAATACCAATTCAGAAAATGCCATCGTAACTCATAATAGAACAGAATGTGGATTTTCCGTTAGACTATCAGATTTTGAAATTAGAATGACACATGTTCAGAAGAGGCTAAAAATGGGCATAAAGATATGTTAGGTGGTTACCCAAAGAAGGCGCGATTCCAGAAAACTCATTGCTCGAAATCGTATTTTGATGATGCGGGGTTAATATGTCCCCTAGAGGGATTATACGCTGGCCTAGTGCCCTGTGGCGTATCAGAATCAGAAACTCCAACTCTTGTGGTAAACTTGGGTTGGGGGCTTGGCCGCCGAGTTAAGGGCGAACTCCATATAGCCCGTGGGGTTGTAGAATTGTAGGGTGGACCACTAACTCAGAAGTAATACAAATATCATAACTGCATCGATTAGAATGTTTTATGATTTTCAAAGAATTGCCCATGTGGTTTCGACCTATATCATACATGATGTTTCATGACCTGTACTCATCTATTTTATATATATAAATTCATTATTTTGGTTTGCCCTGTGTAGCAGTACAATTGTATTAACCCCCTATATTTCAGGGTCTGAGGCTCAGTCTAAAGATCCTGCTACGCCGTAGAATTTTCAGGCAGACACTGCAGTGTGCAGTGGTGAGCCTTCTTTATTCTGGAAGGCATAATCCTCTTCAGACATTTATTATTTATTCTAGTTTAGGTCCACTGGGGGCCTTCTCCCAGATTCAGACAGTTTATTTATGTCGTATGTAGTAGAGAAAGAGACGATGTTTAGATGTTGAATATTTATTCTGTTTTATTAAATAGATTTTAGATTCATGACAATGATTCCATTTAATTCATTTCCGCACCTTTTCTTAATTATTCGAGTATTGTGCATGATAACCAGATGTAGAAGAGTGTCTGAATCACTGTGGTTTGGAATGTTCATCACGGCTAGGATCCCGGCTCGGATCGTGACATCCAACTAGACAAATATTGTGAACCACAAAACGAGCAAAGAAATATCTACTATGGTTACTTTGGAGTAATCAATTACAAAAAGGCCACTTAGTCACTTTCAGTCAAATTTCAAGTTGTCAAGTACTAAAAAATATTTTTGGACTACTAAAATCTACGATTTGTCATAAAAGCAGTAAAAGTCGGATATTGTTTTGAACGTGCTCAGGGTACATGGTGTTAATTACTCTAATTCCATTCAACTCCAAATGATATATATCAACATGATAATTTTTCTTTTAATGAGCCATGATGGAATGCCTCGATGATGTTATTCCACATAGTACATCTTTAGGTAACTACCACAACGTTACCAGCCAGGAAATAAGTAAAACGATCAAGCATTCATTTATTTATTTAATCTTGTTATGAAATAATATTAGATTTAACTATAACCTAATCTTACATGATGCAGGATAATGTTTCTTTAGAATATTAATCGTACAAGTTGGAAACAATTATTTTATTAAGTTTAATTTTTAGAGGGAAGAGAAAAGACTAGATGAGCATTAATTGGTGTAGAAAGCTTGACTAAAACATTTCAAGTCAAGAATTAAAAAGGAAAAGACCTCGAGTTTGATAGAACCAATTTTCCACGAGAATATACTCTGTCGATGGAAAATAGTTCATATATTCTATTACTGATTCATTTAGTCTAACTAGACAAATATTGTGAACTACAAATTAAGCAAAGAAAAATCTACATCTGCATATTGCTTTGGAGTAATCAATTCCAAGAAGGTTACCTAGTCACTTTCAGTCAAATTTAACTTGTCGATTACATAATGGCTTATTCAGTGGAATTCTACTTAAAAGATTTTTTTAGACTAATGAAATCTACCATTTATTTTGAAAACACAAGGTACATGGCATTATTTACACAAATTCCATTCAACTTAAAAATATACATGTGAACCACATACGTCAATCAAACAATATAAGAGATGCAGAAGTTTCAACATACGGTCACATGGTCATTATAATAGATCAACTGAACAAATTCAAAGACTAACATCAGTCTACGAAATCTCTAATACAGTGCAGGAGACCAGACATGACATGATGTTCATATATTCAATACCACTGATTCGTTAAGTCCAATGCTATTATACATTTTTTTCTATTGGTGAGTGAGAGACTGCTGTTTCATATATTTCAACATACCATAGACAAATGAAAATAAAATTTGGTGAATGAGAGACTGTTCTTTCATAGTTACTGGTGAAAGGTAGCACGTATTCAATACACAAGTTAGTTTGATCACCACTGTTATTGAAAAAAATGCGATCAAAACAGAGAAATTAGGGAAGAAATTATCTCCATATGCTCTAAGTTTGTATGTGTTTTGCCTTGAACTTTCTATTCCAAGTTTAGAAGGTGTCATTCTCTATGTCAATGCTCAAGTCTTTAGTCTTGCCAAGGAAAATGCCAGTTGGGTCTATTTTGTCTAAGAAAATAAATTGTTTTGTTTTTGCTTTTTAAAAAAAAAAAAAAATTCTTGCTTGTCCAAGTACGTGTACGTTTGCTTTTTAAATAAAATAAAACTGTCAAAACAAATAAAGAATTTCCAGTGTCAGAAACCAAATCCAGGTACTTGGAACATGGAAGAAAAAAAACGGGCAAAACAATAACAAATAGAATACAACACCGTAATGTAACATATTTGCATTATTGAGGACAATGATTATGCCTCAGTCCCATAAAAGTTGAAATCGCCTATATAAATTCTTACTAGACATGTTCAACTATACAAATCGTCTCATGATTGAAATGTGAGGATTCATAATATATTTGTGTTTCATGTCTGAGAAAAATGAGTTCAATTGAACTCGTTAATGGGCTGCGCATCTCTCAAAAACAAAAAATAAAGAACGGAGGAAATTAAGCCAAGAAAGATAATAAATTGTGAGTGAGAAATATGTTATATTTTTCAAGTCTTGCCGTAGAAATTTCAAAGAAAGCTACATCACACAAATTATGTGGACCTATTTTATTAAAAAAGAATACTTTATTGGATCAATAATTGATCTAGCCAAGTATATTTAAGTAGCCAAAAGAATAGAGAATGTCATTCTCAAACATTAGATACCATTAAGTCACATAATAGAATATGTTAATTGATTGACAGTGTAACAGGTGTGCAAACTCTACTATGTTTTTGAATCTGTGTGGTTTCTTTATAACTTTACATATGAGGAATAAGGTTAGGATGGAAATCTAGTATGCATACAGCGCCTTACATAGTGTGCTAGGTCGAGCCAATTTTGCACGATAATTTACCTGCTGATGGAAGACAGTGCAGGATCCCAGACGTGACATATTAACCATATATTCAATCCATTGCATGATCAAGAAATCAAGAAATGTTTGCTTTGTGTGTCTATTCAATAATTTTGATGAGGTGTATATATATATATATATAGCAAAAATGGCAATTTAGAATTAATCATTTGATGTGTCACACAAATGAATGCAGAAAACTATCAGTAGTTCACATTGTCAAGTCAATGCATTTTTCTGTTTCAGTCAATTTTAGACAAAGATGGTTGCATGTGTTATGGTTTTCTTCTGAAATATTAGAGCGAAAGATAAGAAAAAATTATTGGAAAAGGGACCTTTTGGAGCGAAAAGTTTGCCTTAAAGGCCAAATTCTTTTATTGCTATCTTTGGTGTTAGTCTGCGAGTTGATGACTCCTAGGTTGAGAATATGTAACACCCTGAACGTTCGAGCTAAAGATAAAACAAATATGACCGCTCTTCATATGTACTTGGACCTGAATCTAGGAATTTTATTGGATCTAGGTGTAAAGGTCACGTCTTAAGTGTCGTAGGAAAATTGAGTATGAATTAAGGGCATAAGAAATCTCTATATAAATTTGAATTGAAAGGTTCTTTAATGATTAAGTTTTCGTACAGGTTCATACAAGCATCAAACTTTTATTACTTAGGAGTAAGCAATTCCACGAAGGTCACCAAGTCATTTTCAGTGAATAGTGAGGATTCATATAGCTTACCAAGACTAGCTTGTGGTTGAAGCTTAGGTAATGCAATTTCGAAGAAGAAAAAGAAGTAGACCCTGCTAATGCAAGATGCTTTGTGCACCAAGCTGCCCTTCTTTTAAGAAGGAAGAAAAGTTTGACGAAGACAACTAGAGTTTGATGGAACCAATTTTTCAAGAACGTGTTTAGAACTTGGAGTGGGGACTTTCTTTGGACCCTACCAGACTGTCCGTTTCTTAAAGGAGAAAGAAAAGTCTATAAGAGTGATAATTGGTGTAGATCTTGAATTCTTGATTAGTCTTATGCTTTGTGAAAATTTTTTAGATATGATAAGTTGATGTTACGTATTATAAGTATTGAAAAATGATATGAAGAATAAGTAATTAATGCTAAATATAAAACATGAAAAAAGAAATATCTGCTCTTGATATATTAAAAATAATAAGTAAAAATAAAAAATTATTTTTGAAATAATGGACCAGTAAAAATGGAGGAAGCAACTTGCAAGTAAGCATCTTTCTAGAAAGTCTTGCATCAATTTCCTAAAAAATTGTTGAAGTTTCTTTTCTTTTCTATTATATAGAAGAGGTGGTTTAGGCCACCTCTCACTCTCACGCAATTATCAAAAAATTCTTCTACTTCCATTTAATTATATACCATGTTTCAATATATAATAATTTTATTATTTCATCATAATGATTTAAATATTTAATATATTCTATTATTTATATTAATTAACTATAACTACATATTGAAAGTAATTTTTTATTTATTTATTTAATTGGATATCATATTCAAAACTAATTTGTTACCACAAATCACAATAATTAATAACTTAAAATATTAATTTTTATAGTAACAAGACTAGCTTGTGGTTGAAGCTTAGTTAACGCAATTTCAAAGAAGAAAAAGTAGACTCTGCTAATGCAAGATGCTTTGTCCATCGGGCTGCCTTTTTTTTAAGAAGGAAGAAAAGTTTGACGAAGACAACTCGAGTTTGATAGAACCAATTTTCCAAGAACGTGTTTAGAACTTGGAGTGGGGACTTTCTTTGGACCCTACCAAGTCTATAAGAGTGATAATTGGTGTAGATCTTGAATTCTTGAATAGTCTTATGCTTTGTGCAAATTTTTTTAGAAATGAAAAGTTGATGTTTACGTATTATAAGTATTGAAAAATGACATGAAGAATTAGTAATTAATGCAAAATATAAAACATGAAAAAAAAATATATTCTCTTGATATATTAAAAATAATAAGTAAAAATAAAAATTTATTTTTGAAATAATGAACCAGTAAAAATGAAAGATGAAACTTGCAAGTAACTCATTCAGGCATCTTTCTAGAAAGTCTTGCATCAATTTCCTAAAAAATTGTTGAAGTTTCTTTTCTTCTATACATAGAAAGTTGAATAAATTTCAATAGTCACATAAATATAAATATTACACATTTTTTAAAAACTACAAGCTTCAAAAATTTTATAGCTACAAAAAAATTATAACATGTCAAAATCACAAATTATAAAATTTTATGTGCCTCTATCATAATCCTCTTTCTTAGCCCATCTACATCAGGCACACATAATCTATTTTGGCACTGAAGTACTCCTTCCCGCGTAAGCTCAAATGCCTTAGTCGTACCACATTGTACATTCTCCTTAAGCTGTAATAAAATTGTATCTACATATTGCTTCTCTTTTACTTCAGCTACTAATGAAGATTCTGCTGCATTATGTACACTAAGCCCCTCATCTGGAGTTTCAAGAAGGCGAACCCCCAAATTAGCTAGTTGGTGGAGATCTTTAATCATCCCTTTCCTTTCTATAGACGCTATCATAGCCTTACGACTTAGTGCATCAGCTACCATATTTGCTTTCCTTGGATGATACAAGATATCAACATCATAGTCTTTTAATAATTCAAGCCACCTCCGTTGCCTCAAATTTAGATCCTTCTGGCTAAAGATATATTGCAAACTCTTATGATCAGTATATATGTCAACATGAATCCCATACAAGTAGTGGCGCCATATCTTTAAAGCAAATATAACTGCTGCTAGCTCGAGATCGTGTGTAGGATAGTTTTTCTCATGTGGCCGCAATAGTCTGGAGGCTTATGCTATTACTTTACCATGCTACATCAATACACATCCTAAGACAATTTTTGAAGTATCACAATACACTGCATACCCTTATGTGCCTTCTGGAAGTACCAATACGGGTGTAGAAGTCAACTTATTCTTCAGATTTTGGAAACTCCTTTCATGGGCATCATTCCATTGAAACTTGGATGCTTTGAGTGTTAGCTTGGTTAAAGGTGCAGAAATTGAAGAAAAACCTTCTATAATAACCTGCCAACCCAAGAAAACTACGAATCTCTGTAGGCGTTGTGGGACTTGGCGAACTCTTCACGGCTTCTATCTTTTGAGTATCAACCTTTATTCCTTCACTAGATACAATATGACCCAAGAATCCCACCGATTTTAACCAAAACACACATTTAGAGAACTTTACACATAGCTTACGATCACGAAGAATCTGCAATACCTGTCGTAAATGATTGGCATGGTCCTCTTCTGATCTGGAATAAACTAGAATATCATCTATAAAAATTATCACGAACACATCTAAGAATGGCTTAAACACTCTATTCATCAAATCCATAAAAGTTGCGGGTGCATTTGTTAGCCCAAATGACATGATTAGGAACTCATAATGACCGTACCATGTTCGAAAAGTTGTCTTGGATATATCCTTCTCTTTGACCCTCACTTGGTGGTAACCTGACCTCAAATCAATCTTTGAGAAACACTTGGCGCCTTGTAAATGATCAAATAAATCATCAATTCTTGGGAGGGGATATTTATTTTTAATAGTCAACTTATTCAGTTGCCGGTAGTCAATACACATTCTCAATGAACCATCTTTCTTACGCACAAATAACACTGGTGCGCCCCAGGGAGACATACTAGGCCTTATGAATCCTTTCTCTAGCAAGTCTTTCAATTGCTCTTTCAATTCTCGTAATTCTTCCGGGGCCATTCTATACGGAGGAACTGAGATTAGTTGGACGCCTGAAATCACATCAACACGAAACTCCACTTCTCGTTCAGGAGGCAAACCTGGAAGGTCTTCAGGAAATACATCAGGAAATTCATTTACCACCGGAATAGTTTGAAGAGTTGGTGGCTCCTCATCTATATCCTTCACTCTAACTAGATGATATATGTAACCTTTGGAAATCATTCTTTTTGCCTTAAAATAAGAAATAAATTTACCTCTTGGTGCACCAATATTACCTCTCCATTCAAGGACTGCCTCCTTTGGAAAATGGAAATACACCCTTTTAGTTCGGCAATCTACTGTGGCATAA